>NW_005842452.1:1017543-1020973 GCF_000455745.1 Alligator sinensis
GGTTTCCTATCACAAAAAGTTGATGCAAATCGCGGTGCAGCTGCCTGGGGAGTTACGGCCACGCGTATCGGAGGCTCCGGCCGCCACCCCCTCACCTGGCACCGTCCGTGGCCGGAGCCCGGAGCCAGCCATGCTACTGCCTCCAGCACCAGGCACCTGCCACCGCAGCGGGGTGAGTGTGCACGGGCAGGGCCCAGGGCGGTTTCCTATCACAAAAAGTTGATGCAAATCGCGGTGCAGCTGCCTGGGGAGTTACGGCCACGCGTATCGGAGGCTCCGGCCGCCACCCCCTCACCTGGCACCGTCCGTGGCCGGAGCCCGGAGCCAGCCATGCTACTGCCTCCAGCACCAGGCACCTGCCACCGCAGCGGGGTGAGTGTGCACGGGCAGGGCCCAGGGCTGGGGACAGAGACGGAAGCCAAGACCTGGGGCTGGAGAAGGAGGGATGATGCCACCCCCAGGCAGACGGGACCAGGGGTAGGCAGGGATCAGGACCTAACAGAGGGAGGTGGGCAATGGAGAGCGAGGCAGGCACCACAGCTGCAAGAGGAAGGCACCAGGGGAAGGGAAGAGGAAGGGGAAGGAAAGGGGAGCGCGATGGCCAGACGGGCCAGGCCTGTGCTGCTGTCCTAGGCCCTGCTCCGGGGGTGGGGATCGTACTGCACCGTGTGCAGCCGCCCAGGTCCCTGCTGGCTTGGAGCGGGGTGCTGGGTTTGGGCTCCTCCCAGACTGGCGGGGCTGGGGCAGGACCGGGCACTGGGCGCGGCTGCTCCGGCGGGCACACAGCGTGCCATGCACGACACCCGGCTGCAGCCTCGAGGCACTGTGGGTGCAGACAGCCCTGCCTGACCCTCGGAGCCAGGAGCGGCTCTCGCGCCCACGGGTGGGTCCTGGCGTTTCTGTGGGCGGCTCTGGGCATGGCCTGGCCAGCCCTGTGGGCAGCCTGGGTCCCGCCGCCCAGGGCACCGAGGGGGAAACCGAGGCAGGGAGTGTCGGGGCCAGGGAGGGGATCCAGGAGTCCCGAACCTGGTGGTGTGCTGTGACTGCTGGGCCTCGCTTCCTGCCCCGCTGTGCCGAGCCCCTGGGTTGCGCGTGCGAGCAGCTGGGGGGGGGCTGCTCACACGCACACGTACACGTATACGCTGCATGCAGAGGAAACGAGCGGGTGCGGGGGGACATGGGCCTGAGGGGGGCACTTGCGAGCCCCGGCCGAGGGCGTCGCAGCCCGTGGGAGCCCCTTGTGTGACTCGCACAGGCACGGGCGGGACACCCCCTCGCCCCTGTCCCCGCAGGCGATGCCGCGGGATGCGCTGCGCGTGGGCTTGGCCCTGGCGCTGCTGGGGCTGGTGGCCGGGACGAGCCCGCAAGAGACCCCTGGCTCGTGCGGTCCCCGCAGGTGCCTGCCAGCCCCAGGCCTCCTGCCAGGATTGCATCCGCTCCCACCCCAGCTGCGCCTGGTGCAAGGACCTGGTAAGCGTGTGTGGCGGGGAGCGGGGTGGGCTGCAAGTAGAACAGGGCATCCGCATCCCAGCCCTGCTGTTGCCCCATGTTGACCCGCAGCCCCTGCCCCGATGGTGCCCCTCACTCCCGACCCGCAGCCTTTGCTGCCCCCAGCCCCGCTGGTGCTTCTCCTGACCCGCAGCCCTCTGCCCCCCCCGCCTCCCCCCAGGTTCACCTTCACTCTTCTCCTTTCTGTTCTCGGTCTTTCTCACGAAAAGGCCAGGGGAAATAACAAGCTGAGTCAGGGCACGTGCCCCCTCCGCCCTCCCCAGATCCAGCCCTCCCTTGGGGAGCCCCCTGCCTCCACCCCCAGCCCTGCCGGTGCCCCTCGCTCCCGACCCACAGCCCCTTGCCCCCCTGCCAATGCTGCTGGTGCTGCCCGCTCCCGATGCTGGGCTCCCCCCAGCCCCTGCTAGCTCAGGCCTGGCTGTCCTCCCCCTGTCTCTGGCAACCTGCCCCCTCGGACCCTAAAAAGGGCCTGGAACTAGGTCAGCTCTGGCACGGGCACCCGTGGGAGCTGGGAACCGCTGAAAGCCCCGCAGGTGCCGGCAGCCCCCTCCCCCCCGGAAATCCTCCCCGGTGCTCCCCCAGCGCAGGGCAGGGGTAGGGGCTGCCTGTGTGCGTGACAGCAGCAGGCCACATCCTGCCCAGCAGCGGGAAGAGTGGGCTGGTGGGGCTGGGGCCGTTGGCCCGCATCTCACTTGGCTCTGGTTTCAGAGGCCAGCACCGTGCTGGGGGAAACTGAGGCAGAGCTGCGCTGGCGGGGCAGGGCGAGGAGGCTGCGGCTGGCCTGGGGTGCACCCCCTGTCTGTCTATCACCTCCGGCAGCAGGAAATGCGGGTGGCAAACGGCCACGATAAGGATCTGCGCCCGTGCTGCACGTCTTGCGCGGCTTTGGGAGGGGTGGCAGGGCCCGTGGCGGGCACGAGACGCCCCTGACTCAGCCCTGGCCCTGCGCCCTTGGCAGGGGTTCCCGCAGGCGGGCGAGGGCAATGGGGCGCGCTGTGCCACGCGGGACGTGCTTCTGCGCCGTGGCTGCCCCCCGGGCGAGGTGGTGGAGCCCGACAGCGAGACCCGGGTGCTGGAGGATGAGCCCCTGAGCCCCAGCCACGGTCGCATCACCCAGCTCGCCCCGCAGCGCGTTGCCCTGCGCCTCCGGCCCGGTGCGTGTGGGGTGCTGGGGGGAGAGGGGCCATGGGGCCTGGCAGCCTGGCAGGCATGTGGTCCCGTGTCACGGGGGGCTGGCGTGTCCCTTGCCACGGCCCTGCCTTGCATGCGGGTGGTGTGTCCCTGGTATGTCACTGGGGGGCTGGCCTGTCCCTTGCCACGACCCTGCCTTGCATGCGGGTAGTGTGTCCCTGGTATGTCATCGTGGGCTGGCGTGTCCCAGGCCATGGCCCTGTGGCTCCTGGTGGGCTCCCACATGTTCCCCGGGCCTGGGCAGACAGACAGACGAGCAGAGGCTTGTCCCGCTGCCCTGCTGCCCCCTCCCATTGCGCCCCAGGCCCTGGTGACCCCGAGCCCTGACCCGGGCTGTGTGCGCAGGGGCGGCGCAGCGGCTGCAGGTGCGGTTCCGGCGAGCCAAGGGCTTCCCCGTGGACCTCTACTACCTCATGGACATGTCCTACTCCATGCGCGACGACCTAGCCAACGTGCGGCGCCTGGGCAGCGCCCTCCTGGACACCCTGCGCCGAGCCACCCCCTCCGTGCGCATCGGTGTGGCCCCCTGTGTGGACGCCTGGGTTGCACCCCCGGCTCCCGCAGGGCGACAGTCGGCTGGGAGCCGGGTCCCCTGGGTTTCATGGGCAGGGGTGTCCCTCGGAGTGGGGGATCAGGGTCTTGTTGGGGGGGGTTCCTCACGGGCACGGGCTTGGGGGAAGGTCCTTTGGGGTGGAGTGGGGGGGGTGGGGGGGGTCCCCCGGGGGGGGGG
>NW_005842452.1:1021144-1024247 GCF_000455745.1 Alligator sinensis
GGACGGGGATTGGGGGCAGGGTCCCTGAGGCCAGGGACCCCTGGGGCAGCCCCCCCACCCCTAGGCTGACGGGCGTGCGGCCCCGCAGGCTTCGGCTCCTTCGTGGACAAGACGGTGCTGCCCTACGTGAGCACGGTGCCGGCCAAGCTGCAGAACCCGTGCCCCGAGCGGGGCGAGCAGTGCGCCCCCCCTGCCAGCTTCCACCACGTGCTGCCCCTCACTGCTAACGCCAGCGAGTTTGAGCGCCGTGTCGGGCACCAGCGCATCTCGGGCAACCTGGATGCGCCTGAGGGCGGCTTCGATGCCATCATGCAGGTGGCCCCTACGTGAGCACGGTGCCGGCCAAGCTGCAGAACCCGTGCCCCGAGCGGGGCGAGCAGTGCGCCCCCCCTGCCAGCTTCCACCACGTGCTGCCCCTCACTGCTAACGCCAGCGAGTTTGAGCGCCGTGTCGGGCACCAGCGCATCTCGGGCAACCTGGATGCGCCTGAGGGCGGCTTCGATGCCATCATGCAGGTGGCCGTGTGCGAGGTGGGTGCTCACATGCGGGTGCAATGGGGCCCTTGTGTGAGTGGGGGAGCGCTGCACAGCTGTGTATGTCCACACGTGTGTGAGCCCAGGGAGGCTGAGTCCACAAAAGTGTGTGTGCATGGCAGGGTGTGTGTACAGCTGGGAAGGAAGGACGCGCATGGGTGTGTGAGCACACTTGTGCAGACAGCCATGGGTGTGCTTTCATCTTGCTTTATGTGTGCATGTGTCTGTGCATGCACAACTGGGATTGTGTGTTCACAAGTGGACCAGTGTGTGCATGAATGAAGGGGTGTGCATATGCATGGCTATGAGCGTGAATGGAAGAGGAGTGAGCATATGTGTGCAGACAACTGTAGTGTGCATTTGCGTTGCCTCATGTGTGTGACTGTGTGCTCACAAGTGTGTTGGTGCATGTGCGAATGAAGGGGCACGCTAGTGCACAGCCGTGAGTGTGCGTGAGTGTGAATGGAGGAGGGGTGAGCACACATGTGCAGACAGCTGCGGGCGGCTATTCAAGCATGTGCTGTGCACAGCTGTGTGCTCACAAGCCCACAAGGGTGCTCAGGGTGTGTGTGCACAGAGGTGGGTATGGAAGCAGGGTCACACGTGTACCCAGGGGTGTGTGTGCACGAGTGTGTGGGGTGCACAGGGCCTGGGCGTGCCGGTGCTGGTGCCCATGCAAGCGGGCAGGGGGCCGCAGTGGTGCCAGGCCCTCACCTCCCGGCCCCTCCAGAAGCAGATCGGGTGGCGAAATGTGACACGGCTGCTTGTGTTCACCTCGGACGACACCTTCCACACGGCCGGCGATGGGCGCCTGGGTGGCATCTACCTGCCAAGTGACGGGCGCTGCCACCTTGGCCCTGATGGCTTCTATGTCAAGAGCCACGTCTACGTAAGCCAGGGCCAGGGCCAGCCTGGGAGCGGGGCCAGACTCCTGGGTTCTTTTCCTGGACCCAAGAGTGGTGGTGGGTGGGGGGTCTAGGGAGGGAAAATGCATGGGACTGGGGCAGGGAAGCAGCTGGACGCCCCCAGCTCTTGGAGGAGAAGTGAAGCTTAGTGGTTATAGCAGGAGCCAGGACTCCTAGGTCCGTGTGTGCTGGGCTCTGGCACAGGGGCAAGGTGGGCACCAGGACTCCTGGGTCCCTCCGGCAGGGTGGGCACCTGGACTTCTGGGTCCTGTGCCCCGCCTGGCACTGATGCCGGCACCCTCTCCGGCAGGACTACCCTTCGGTGGGGCACCTGGCCCAGGTGCTCTCGGCCGCCAACATCCAGCCCATCTTCGCCGTGACGGCTTCGGCGCTGCCTGCCTACCAGGTGGGTGCTGGGGAAGGGGGCCGCCTGGGGCGTGGAGCAGGGGTCGGGGGCCTCTGCCTCGCTCAGCTGCCCCCACCTGCAGAAGCTGAGCAAGCTGATCCCCAAGTCGGTGGTGGGGGAGCTGAAGGAGGACTCCAGCAACGTGGTGCAGCTCATTGCCGATGCCTATAATGTGAGCTGGGACCCTGGACCCCAGACCCCACCGGGGTTGCAGGGGGCTGGCTGGGGGTTTAGGGGCCTGACTGGGGATGCAGGGGCCTGGCTTCAGGTGCAGGGAGTTGGCTGGGGGTGCAGGGCAGTGGCTATGGGTGCAGGGGACTGGCCACAGGTGCAGAGGGATGGCTGGGGGTGCAGAAGACTGGACATGGGTGCATGGGCTGGGGGGTGTAGGGGGCTGGTTGGGGGTGCAGAGGGGTGGCTGTGGGTGCAGAGTGATGGCAATGGGTGCAGGGGGCTGGCTGGGGGGTACAGGGACTTCTGACCCGCTCCTGTACAGAGCCTGTCATCCACGGTGGAGCTGCAGCACTCAGCGCTGCCGCCCGGCGTGTCCGTGACCTATGAGTCGCACTGTGGGCCGGGGGCCGAGGAGGCCGGGCCCCCACAGGCTGAGGGCGGGCGCTGCTCTGGGGTGCACATCAACGAGCAGGTGAGCCAGGGGTGTTGAGGCGGGATGGGGCAGGGGGTCTCTGCAGGGTCCCCCGGCTCACTGCCCTCCCACCCACAGGTGGAGTTCTGGGTGACAGTGCGGGCAGGCGCCTGCCTGCAGGGCACTCAGGGCTTCACGTTGCGGGTGCTGGGCCTGGCCGAGGAGCTGCACGTGGCGCTGGAGACGAGTTGTGGCTGCGACTGTGGTCCTTCCCTGCCCCGTGCCCCGCACTGCGCCGACCTTGGCAACCTCACCTGTGGCGTCTGCAGGTACTGCCCAGCATGCGTGGGGGGAGGCATGTGCATGTGGGGATGTGTGTGCAAGAGCTCCTGTACATGTACACAGGGATGTGTGCACAGGGGTGTGTGGGGTGTGCACTGGGCGGTGCATGCGGGGATTTGTGCAAGAGTACCCATATAATGTGCATGGGGATGTGTGTGCGCAGGGGCGTGCATTGAATGGTGCATGGGGGGGGGCGTGTGTGCATAAGAGCCCCCGCACATGTGCATGGGAGGTGTGTGTGAGGTGTATACTGGGGCATGTGTGCACAGGGGTGTGTGCAAGGGGCGTTTGAATGGCTGTGTGTGCAATGCATAGAGGCATGTGCCTGGGG
>NW_005842452.1:1024257-1034971 GCF_000455745.1 Alligator sinensis
GCCGCCATGAAGGCTGAAGGACATGGGGTGGGGGTGACTGAGGCACAGAAGTGGGTAATGGGGGAGCAGGGGCCACCCCCAGCTCTGTGTGACCCTGGTCCCATTCCTGGCAGCTGCCCAGCAGGGCGCGTGGGGCGGCACTGCGAGTGCGACGCAGTGGAGCAGGGTGCGGCAGGGCACGGCTGCCGGGTGGCCAATGGGACAGGCCCCGCGTGCAGTGGGCGGGGGCGCTGTGTGTGCGGCCGCTGTGAGTGTGACCCCCATGTGCGCGGGGATCGCTGTGAGTGTGACGATGCTGGCTGCGAGCGCCACAGCGGGCGGCTCTGCGCAGGTGAGCAGGGCAAGGGGCCTGGGATGAGCTGGGGGTGAGATCGGGCGTGGGGTGGGGGATTGGCACTGGAGCTGCAGGCTGACAGCAAGGTCCCCCGTCTCCCCAGGGCATGGACAGTGTGTGTGCGGGATGTGCCAGTGCGAGCCAGACTACATGGGCAGTGCTTGCGAGTGCAGCCGGAACACCAGTGCGTGCGAGCGGGACGGGCAGGAGTGCAGTGGGCACGGGCGCTGCATGTGCAACCAGTGCGTGTGCAACCCCGGCTACTTTGGCAGCCTCTGTGGCCGCTGCCCAGCCTGCCGCACCCCTTGCGAGCTGCACCGGTATGGGCCTGGGGGCAAAGGGCAGGGGTCAGAGATGTGGGGGCAAAGGGCAGCAGGCAGAGACCTAGGGGCGAAAGGAAGGGGTCAAAACTGGGGGGCAAAGCTCAGGGCTCAGAGGGCAGGGGCAAAGGGCAGGGTGGAAGCTGGGCAGGGGTCAGAGATCTCCCAGAGACAAAGGCCAGGGGTCGGAGATGGCTGGAAGGCAAATGCTGGGGCACGAGCTGGACTGGGAGGGATTGGGGGCAGTGCCCAGCGGTGACAGCTCGGAGGTCCTGGCAGGGACTGCGCGGACTGCGGGGCCTTCAGGACAGGGCCGTTGAGCGGGAACTGCAGCGCAGCCTGCGCGGAGCAGGGAGTGGAGGTGATGCTGCAGCCTGCGCCCGCCGTGGACGAGGCCTGGTGCAAGGAGAAGGCGGAGGACGGGCGCATCCTCATCTTCCTCATCCACAACGAGGGCGGTGGCGTGAAGCTTATCGTGAAGGACAGGGAGGGTGAGCCCCAGGCGGGTGGCAGATAGGGGTGCCCCTGGGGGGTCTGGCACGGGGTGAACACAAGGGGGGAGGGGGATCTCGGATGCCTGCCCCCCTCACCCTCTCCTCCCGCCTCCCCCAGCCGAGACCGCAGACCTGACGGCCCGGCTGGTGGTGGGGCTGGTCGTGGGCATCGTGACGCTGGGACTGGTGCTCGTGGGGGCCTATCGCTGCATGCTGTGGTCCTACGACCGCCGGGAGTTTCAGCGCTTCCAGCAGGAGCAGCAGCACAGCCGCTGGAACGAGGTCTGTGCTGCCCTCGCACCTCAGCTCCCCACGGGCAGGGCAGGGCTGGGCAGGGCTCCCCGTGTCCGTGGCCAGCTGCCCCCCGCAGCCGGCCTCAGCTGCCTTTCTGCCCCTGCAGGTGAACAACCCGCTGTACCGGAGCGCGACCACCACCGTTGTCAATCCCCACTACAACCAGAGCTGAGTCCAGCCTCTGCCGGCAGCCCGGGCATCCATGCCCCCCGGCTCTGCCCGCGTAACTAGGCTCCCTCGTGCTGCGTGCAAGCTCCCGCCGTGTGATACCCCCTGCACCCTTCGGGCACCAGACCTGCTGGGAGCTAGGACTGCCCCCCAGCCCCCACCCTTGGCTCCCTCCCCAGGCTGCCCCCAGGGCAGGGACAGCCCGTGGTGCGCCAGGGGCAATAAAGGGCTCCGGCGCTACCCAGGCCGCTGCACCCTGTGGTGTTTGTATGTGCGGAGGGTGGAGGGGTGTAGGTGGTGTGTGGTGCAGGGACGGGGGAGGCCTGTGTGCACGTGCAAGCCCTCTGCCCTGTGTCAGAGCGTGCTTCTAGGAGTCCCCTGCAGATGCAGCCCCCCACCCCCTCCAAGGGAAGGGTTCGGCTGCCACATCTTCCTGCCCTGCCGTGTGGGCGCTTGCACCGGTTCCCCTTTTCCACCTGGCCATGCAGCCTCCAGCTGCATGGCCCGGCACAGCACTGTCAGGGTGCTCGGAGGACCCAGGCCTCAGCCCTGCTCCGCCTGGGCCAGAGTTGGGAGGGCTGGGCTGCAGGTGGGACAGTTCCCTGCCTTCTCTCAGCACCGCAGCTTCCCCTGCTCGGAAGTGGGACGCGCCCCACCCTGCACGCGTGCATGCACACGTGGGTGAGCCCTTGCACCCAGGACACGTGCGGGGGATGAGGCTGAGGAGAGCAGCCAGCACAGCTGGGGGAAGAGCCGGGGACAGGGCCGAACCGGCCTGTCATGCAGTGCCCTTGGGCCAAACCCTTACACCGGCAATTAGCTCGGCAGGTCCGGCTCCTGCAACACCCCAAGGGTTTTGCTTAGTTAATAAAGTCGCCCCAATGAGCCAGGGCAGGCTTGTAGCTGCTGCAACCATGGCTCCATCCCGCCAATGGCCTGATGCTAGGGAGAGGGATCCCCCGTGCTTCCCCCAGTCCCCGAAAAGCCCCACGGCAGGGCAGGAGCCTCGTGCTGCAGGTGGATGAGCTGAATGGGCCCCCATGGGCTCGCCTGGCCGTGCCAGGGGCTGCACACTCAGCTGGCAGGACTCCCCTCGGGAACTCTGCTCGCTGCGAGCTCAGGCTCCTTCGGTGCTATAACCCGCACAGGCCTGGAGGAGCCTTTCCTTCTCCCCCCGCTGCCCCCCAAGCCTGCAAACGGAGAGAAGACGCAAGGCAGTGGGTTTAGAAAAGGAAAAAAAAACCCCACGAGTTTTATTTAAATACCCTCAGTGTCTCAGGCAGGGAGGGCCGCCGGGCGCGGTAAAAAGAGACACGTTTCCAACAGCTTAGAAAAACTACAGTTTAAAAGTGACCCCGGCTTATCTGATCAGTAACACGCTTCCCCGCCCCCTCCCGCCCCATAGCAAAATAAGTATATTTGGAAAAAAAAAAAAAAAATTAGAACAAGCGACGGGACTCGGCGAAGGCTGCGAGCTCTTGGTCTGTCCGTCCCAACCGATGTGGGATGGCGTATGCCGTGCCTTGTTGGAGCCAGGGTCACGTCGCCACGTGGCCGAGGGACCCAGCTTCGGTCCTCCGTGGACAGATGAACCACGAGCTGCGAGCACAGTTTCCTGCCCCTGCCAGCGCAGAGATGCTCCCAGGTGCGGTGAGCCCGGGGGGCTTCTGAATGAGGCAAGCTGGGGAGGAAACTGGGCTGGCTGGCTGCACCAGGAGCAGCTGGGGTAGAGAGCAGGCCCCGGGGTACCCCCCCACCCCAAGGGCGGAAGTCAGCTGCCTTCCCCAGCCGAGGGGTGCAGCAAAAATAAGCTGTGTGCAAGGAAGGGGAGGCTGCCCTGAGCCCCCGATCTGCAGCACCACACATCCAGCCTAGCGCAGGAGCTAGGGAGGATGAGTTCGGGGTAGCGGGTACCCACAGTGCAGGGATGCCTCATGCCTGCAACTGGGCCCTGCCCGAGACTAGACACCCTACAACTCTGAGCTACCCTGGGAAGGCAGCACTGGGCTTGGCCCCACGGTGGAACCAGGCCGTAGCTCCAGCCTGTGGCTGATCCTGTCGTGCCACGGCCGCCAGTGCGCCCTTTCGCCTGCCACGGCTCAGACAGCAGTGCTTTCAGTTTGTGTCACGTTTCCTTTTCATCACTTGTTGCGGTCACTGCCCCCATCTTTCCCACGCCACAGCTTTGAGGGGAAACCTAGAGAGCCGTCATACACATCAACAGTGCCCCCGACCCCCCGGGGGGGAGGGGGGCAATTAAGTGCTGCAAGAGGCCGCTTCCAAGAGAGCAAGGAGCCGGCTCCAAATGCGGACGTTCACCCATTTCATACGTGCGACGAGTTTACCCCGTTTCCCTGAGGCAGGGGGGCTGCGGGGCACAGGCTTTCTGGGGAACCCTGAGCCCCTCTGCCTGGGGGAGGGGGAAGAAATGCTTCTGCAATGTTTAGGGGGAAAATAACCCGAGATGCAGAGGGCCCAGGCTGCCTGCCAGGACTCCTCCCGCCGCAGAAGTGATGAGAGGTGGGGGCTGAGTTTAGACAGGGCACGGATGAGCAAAGGCCCCCAGGACGAGCACACTTAGCACTGCAGTCTCACACCCGTTACTCCTGCCTCCCCCAGCCCCTCCTGCGGCACTGATTGCTTCCCGTGCGCTTGAACAGGGACATTCCCGCCAGCAGCTCTGCAACGGGTGGCTCTGACTACGAACCCTCCCCAGCCTGAAGTTTCACCCATCCCCGCCGTTAGTACCTGGCTGAACTGACCAGACCGTTGGCCTACACCCTCCTCCAGGGGCTCAGCGGTGGGTCCTCGCGGCAGGGATGGGAGCTGCCACATTGCAACTGAGCCCAAGAGATGCTCCTACAGCCTATCACCAGCCCTGCTAGACACGTCTCGGCCCTCCTCGTTTCTACGCTACGCTCCAACGCCTGTCTGCAGGCGGTGGCTCTGGTACAATCAGCCCCTGCGGATGCAGGCAGAGCAGAAATCAAAGCTGGGACACGAGTGCCTCAGTCCTCCTGGCTCCCAGCCCACCATACCCCCACCTCTGTCCCAGCACCAAGCACATTAACGGGGACAGGCTGCAGCTGTAGCTCTTGCTCATAGGCACAAAACGGTAGACAAGCTGCAAGGCGGGGGGAGAGAGACTAATGTCCCACACCCACTAGGGCCAGAGGCTGAGAGCCAGGAATCCCAGCAGCCCCCCACAAGCAAACCAGCCTCCTTTATGCTCAGCAATGCCATCAGCACACCCCCCCCTCCCCCCTTTGCAATCCTGCAGAAGCGAGAGATGCAGCGGGTGAGGAGCTAGCGCTAAGAGAAGCCGCAGCTGCTGCGGTTCCTTTGCCGGCTCCTCTCTGCAGTGAGGGTAAGGGCGGGGGTAGGCGCTGGCCTCGGTGCTGTGCGGCTGCTTTGGCATAAGGTGTGGGGGGAGCAGGAAAAGATGAACCTCGCCGCTGCTTTCAGCCCTGCTCAGAGCCAGGAGCAGGGGGAAGGCGGCCAACTTCTACTTCCCACCTGAGTAAGATGAGGGCAGGGGAGGAAGCCCAGAGGGCTCCTGGCTCCCTTAGAGCCTCTTTGTTAGGAGATGAGCAGCCCCTTGTCTTCTCAGGTTTTGCCCTGGCTGGGTGGCCCAGGGCATGCAGAAGCAGCAGGCAGAGCCACCAGCTGTAGTGGAAGTGCTGCACTAACTTCCCTCTTTGCTCCATGCGCAATGCAGTCATCCTCCTATCCCATCACTCAGCGCTGGGCATCCACAGGCGCTGGGCTTGGTCCGACGTTGCAAGGCTGCAGCCTCAGAGCTTACATTGCTGCCCAGGGGGGATGGTGCCACAGCCCAGCAGGCCTCTGGGTGCAGTGGGACGCTTGGCCGATGCCAGAAGGTGCTGAGAAGCTGTGATTCAATGTAGCTGCTGCAGAGACTTGCATGTTGGGCATGCTCCGAAATGACCTCTTCATGGGGTCAAGTGCAGGCTCAGCCCCCAGGGGGGCAGTACACCTGGGTCCGGGGCTGCTGCTGGCAACCCCCGAGAAGGTGCAGGGATCACCCCATCCATTCAGCTCAGGTTGCCGACGGAGGCTGCTTGGGCTGTTTTGGGTCCCAGTGTACCAAGGCTGCGGCTGGGGGCAGGAAGCTGGCCCCTGCTATTTTGGGCCTGGCAGAGTTCAGGCACCTTTCACTTTCACCAAGCAGAAAGCTGCTGCTGGCAGGGACTTAAGTCCCCCGACTGACACATCTCCCATCTCAGTGTTGGCCCGTCAGTGATTCTGGCTGTTCCCCAGGGCTGCGATGTACTTGCAGTGGCCTCCAGACCCCAGATGCCAGCTCAGCATGGCCCTTCACAATCCACCGAGATGAACGAAAACTCGAGGGCAGGCCAGTGACTGTGACAGCTCCGTCTCTTCCAGTGATGTGCTGGCTATGCCAGAGAGGGTGAGGCTATGGGCAAAGCCAGGGAGGCAGGAGAACGGTTTGGAGCTCCCTGGTCACCTTGCTGATACGTGGGCTGAGTACAGAAAGGGTGTAGCCGAGATAACACGGGTGAGCTGGCTTCCTGTGATCATTGGGAACGAGACTGATGAGAAGGATGGAGAGCTGAGGCCACCACTGGGCAGCGGCAAGAGGTTTGGTGCATTTCCCTGCCACTGCAAGAGGGATGTAAAGAAGTGCGGGCAGCGCACAAGCAGGTGTGAAGGCTGCAGCAGGAGATGGTGCAGAAAGGACAGGTTTCCGGGAGGAAGCATCAGAACCAGGGACGCGCGAAGAACCAGGATTCATTCCTGGGGAGGAGGGCTTGTCTCTGATGCCACTGTCCCCCCTTGCCCATGTCACCTAACCCATGGTGGCTGCTTGGAGGGGGGCAGGGAAGCAGGGTGAGATCCTGGACTGCAGCGCACAAACATTACTGGGCCACAGTTTCAGCACCAAGCAGGGTCCCCATGCCCTGCTGTCACGAACACCAACACAGGGCAAGGTCAGGAGCTGCAGGGCAGGGCGGTGCACAGAGCTAGATGCCAGGGAGGGAGTGGGATGCAGCTGCACTCACCCAGAGAAAAGCGGGTGCTTTATTCTCGGAGCCACCAGGCCAGCGGGTCAGAGCAAGAGGCTTTGCCACCCGCTTCTCACAACAGTCTCTCCCTGGCTATGTGGCTAGATTACCTACTCCACACTGCCTCACATCAGCAAAGCTCCTCTTGCCCCATCTCCCCGTCAGACGGAGCTAGTTCAGCACCTAACACCAAAGCAACACTCCCTGCCCGCACGGACCCACTGCTCCAGCTGAACGCCCCCAGCAATCCCTCCTCTACTTCTCCTGGCCTGGCACCGGAAGGCAAAAATGCACAGGCCCCAAAAGCAGACGCGATACCAGTCCTGCAGGCCCTGCTCCCAGATGCTTGGCTTGCGCTGTGAAGCCCCAGCGGCTCCCTCGCAAAGCCGAGGTCCCCCTCACTCACAGCAAAACTAAATAAAGAGGAAAATTTAAGTCCCGCCCCTGCTCGCCTCCATACCTGTGAGCCAGCATCCACGCAGGCCAGGCGGTTAGTCCGAGGCCAGCGGAGCCAGCTTCCTCTGCTGAGGCCTAGCGGTCCTCCAAAGCCTTTCCTGAGAGACCCATTGCGGGACTTCAAAACCAAGGGGGATGGGGGGGCGGGGGAGTAGGAACGAATCTAGAAGGTTTATACACAGCTGCCGGGGGCTTCTGCTGGTGGGGGAAGGAGGGAGAGAAAAGGATTCCAGATCATCTTCAGCGTATGTACAGTGTCAGGACCTCGACTGAAAGTCTGGGACAGTCCTGGCTCGGCCCCCTTCCCTGCCCCCCTGGCCAGGGGGCTGGCCAGGCAAAACCCGGAGTAGGAAGGCGCCAAGGGGTCGGCTTCCCGGCTTGTCCCGCGGCGGCTCGGCCCCTAGAGCAGCAGCTGTGAGTCGGGGGTCTTGGTTGGGCAACCTTGGCACATCCGTTTGTGTCTCAGCAGCCGGTCTGTCCTGGAGAAGCTCTGTGGGAGGGGAGGGGGGTTAGAGCGGAGCCTGTGGACAGCACCGTGCTGCAGCTCCTGGCCTGCTGCAGTTAGGGCTGTTCCCATTAATGCTGGTGGCTCAGGGGGACTAAGACCAGGCTCTGTCTCACCTGCTTGCCCCAGGGTGGAGAGCCAGTACTGAAATGGGCCCTGCCCGGCTGGGAGGGCAGACGTGGGGGTCCCCACCCTCCCCAGGGCATGGCCTGGGGTTGATTCCAGCCAGGACCCAGCTTTTGAGTACAGTCTGAGCAAGGTGGAGGGGATGTAGTCCTGCCCCAGCACCCAGGAACGCTGCAGCCTCCAGGGATGGGACACAGATATCTTGTCCTGCTGGAGGAAGCCAGGTCCCCCCGGAGTCTAGCCTGGGTCTCCGAGGGAAGCCACGGATCAATGGCCGTGCCTGGCAGAGGGGAATCGAGCCAAGGCGCAGCAGCAGAGATGCGGGGCCAGGCCCTCAGCCTGTGGAATTAACCCCACGAAGCCCGGGGAGTGGGTGGTACCTGCAAGCAGCGCTCGCACTGGTAGGGCTTCTCCCCGCTGTGCACGCGCTTGTGACGCTCCAGGTGGTACTTCTGGATGAAGCGCATGTCGCACACGTCACACTCAAACGGCTTCTCGCCTGGGCAGGGGGGGAAACAAGGGCTGTGAAGGTAGTCGTGGTGTCACCCCCCTCCCTGCAGTGCAGAGCCTGCCTGCCCTGGCCCAGGGCAGCTGTTTTCACCCACTGGCCTCCAGGACGCCATGCACCAGAACACGGACCATGCATTCATCATCCAACACCTGCCTTCGAGGATACCCCGCCCCTGCCGCAAATCACAGCACCACACCATGCTCCCACTGGACGCTGGCTGGGGTAGGGGCAGAGTCCTGTGTGGATCCCAGACCAGGCCTGCAGCAGCCACAGGCAGGGCGAGGCCTCAGCTCCCCCCAGCCCCAGCCCCGTACCCGTGTGGATGAGGATGTGTCTCTTGAGGTGGTAGCTGCTCCGAAAGGCTCCATAGCAGTGCTCGCAGATGAAGTTCTTGGGGATGCGCAGCTGGAAGGAGCCATTCTGCTCGATCACCACCACCTGCAGGGCACACGGGGTTGGTCAACACCAGGCCCCGGAGAACCAGGGGGGAAGCGCCAGTCTCCTGGGAGGACAGTGCTGCCAAGACACTCACCAGCCATTCAGCCACCTTCTTACCTGCTTGTGGAGCCTAACGAGAACGGGACCCAGGAGTCCTGGATCCCAGGCACGCGCTCGACTTAAAGATCTGTGGGCTGGTGGCTCAGCACCACAGAGAGTGCCAGGACGGGTGGCAGGATGTGGCATCGATTTGCCCTGCCCCTCTGTGTTCCTTCCAGAGCCCGTCTCGCTAGTCATGCAGGGCAGGGAAACCGGAGGTGGAGCTGTGCAAGACACGCCGGGCCTGGGAGGGGCCCTGGCATCTGCTACAACTCCCAGCCCTGCTTGGACCGCGCCCGATTACCTGCCTTTTTGAGGGACTTCTTTGGCTGCGATGCTTCCGCTGCCTCCTCCTCCTTCCGGCTCCGGGGCTTCTCGCTCTCTGCGCGCAGACCCTTCCAAAGAGAGACCTCACAGTCAGAGTGTCCCCCAGAGACCCTTCCCTCTTCTCCTACCAGGCTTCCCCCTCCCCCAGGCTCAGACCGGAGCCACTAAACCTTCACACACACACTGTGGGGTGCGCTCACAGTCGTGGACATATCGGGCTGAATCACGATAGGGCAGACCCCCACCGTACCAGCATGTCCGGGCTGCTCCCACGCTCGCCATTCTCAGCCTGTTTTGAGCTCTGTTTTGGCATCATCTTCTTGCTGGCAACAGTTGGCACAAGGCACACACCAGACAGCCCCTCGCAGGCTAGGAGACTCGCCTGTAGAGAGACAGATTGGCATGAACAGATTTGCAGGGGCGAGCTGTGCATGGGCAGCCGACTGTCCACTGCTAGCCAGTGAGTGACCAAGCCGAAAGCCCTGTGCCACCCGGCACGGGATGCGCTCCATCCCGGGTGAAAAGCCAAAAAGCGGCTCAGGGAAGACCTACAATGACTAGCGGGAGAGTGTCTCTGCAGGTGCTGAGCTTGCGTGGCTTTGGGAAGGGGACAGCCCCAAGGCCAGGGAGCAGCCCGCACGTGTGTATCTGCGTGTGTACGCACTGAGCCACCCCTCGCATGCCACTGCCGCCGGACCGGGTCACGACTCAAATTGCTTGTGTTACGTGGAGCTTTCCCCCTCTAGCAAGTGGGGCCCCCGCGGCTCTGCAGCCCGTTCAGCTGGACGTGGGATCCCCGCGTTACCGATGGGGAAGTTGGGGGCTCATTACCTGAGCCATCTCGTCTGTTTGTCCTCAACAAATGGACTGTAACAATTCTTTAGCCTTAATTCTCTCCCAGGAAAGAATTTTACGATTAGAAAGACTGTGTCAGTTAATCATTTTTGGCTGGTCTTGTCCAGTACCCTCCACTTCGCTGACATCTTGCTGGGATCTGGGGGCCCGGGGTCGTGCGTGACGCTCTAAAGCCGTCCTCCCCCCGCGGGGCGAAGGGCTGCAAAGCTACAGGGGAAGGCAATGGGGCTGCACCCAGCAGACAGACGGGTCGGCCCGAGCCTAGTCCCCCTGGCTGGAGCAAGGCCACGGGTCGCGCTGCAGACGCTCCTGGAGCCTGGGGGGGAAACAAAAGAGAGAGGCTCGTGACAGGACCCGGAGGAAGAGGCAGGGCCTGGCGCGGTGCTGCCGACGCCAGCCTGCGAGACGCTTGCTACCGAGAAGCGGCAGCAACAAACCTTCGCCTTGGCACTGCGGGTGCACGTGCGGAGTGGGGATGAGCGCGGGGAGAAGTGACGGGCCCCGCACGTCCCCGCTCCGCCGAGCGCCCCAAGGACGAGCGTGCACATCTCTCCTGCATGTGCAGCTCGCACAGGCACACGCACCTTGCACGAGCACTTTGCATGTCCACGGGCTGCGAGAGCACCTTGCACGAGCACACCCCGTTTGCACGCGCACGGGTACACGGAGTTCTTGCGAGGGGGGGGAGAAACGCGCCTGTCCCCCCCCCGCGACGGCGCATGCGCGGCCCGCGGGGGGG
>NW_005842452.1:1035519-1049210 GCF_000455745.1 Alligator sinensis
CCCCCCCCAAACTTCTGAAACCAGGAGGGTTTGCCCTCACTTTGCAGACAGGGAAACTGAGGCACGGAGCAGGATGGCACTGGAGCCGGGCCATGGGGCGGCGGGAGCCGAGGGGCGCCTGGGGGCGGGTGCTGCGGAGAGCGGGCGAGAGAGTGGCCGTGCCCCCTTGATTTTGCAATGTGCTTTTTTCCAGCTCGGGCGGGGGGGTCCTTTCACCGCTGCGCGAAGGCAGAGAGCAGCGCGACAGCCCTTCTCCGTGTTTCGTGAGAGCGAGGATCCCAAAGAGGCGACGGGCGCCTCCCTGAGAGGATCCACCCGGCGCGGGGCTGAGAAACGTCGGCTCGGGGGCTCGCGGTTTCCCCGGGAAGCTCCTCCGCGTGAGGGGCAGAGGCCCGCAATGAGGATAGTTCCTGTTTTCAGGGCACCGGTGCAATCAGTGCCCAGCAAAGCGCAAGGGGCAGCTGCGTCGGGGCCCGTAGGGAGGAGAAGGAGCAATTTTGGGATGAGCTGGGGAGGAAGCGTATCCCTCCCTTTTGCTGACACCCTGCATTAGCCCTTTGCCCAGCGCTGGCGCGGGCAGGCCCCTCGTGAGCGCTGGCGGGTTCGTCGAGGGGACCCATAATCCCAGTTAATCCCTCGGTGGGAGCTGTAGGCTGCAGTCCTGATCTCTGCGTGCTTGCAGGCTGCGAGGCGTCCCTGGGATGCCTCTCTCCGCTGCCCCAACCCCTGGCGCAGAGGTCACACGCACGGGACCTGCTTTGGACGAAGCACCTTGGCAGGTAGGTGAATGGGGGTGGGGGGTGCAGAGCAGAGCTGTAGGAGGAGACGGGCTCTACTTGCAGATATCAATTGCTATGGGGTCAGATAAGGATGGGTTCAGAAGTTGGCGGTTTAATCATTTACTATGAACGGCTTCCGCTTATCTAGGCACCATCGTGGTAACATGCTGGCTCTTGCTCATACCCCTGCTGCCTTCTTCAGCCTGCTTCCCTGGCCTTGTCTGTGTCCCTCTTCTCATTAGTTTCAGCCTCATTTCATCCGACAAATCATTTCCTTAAGGTGCCAGGAACAGAAATCATAAGGACTCGCCCTACAGAAGTCCTGAAGCACGTCTGAAAATAGAATCGGAGAACGTGAGGGGGGAAGGGACCTCGGGGTCGCATCTAGTCCACCCCCTGCTCCAAGCAGGGCCAGCCCCAACTACATCATCCCAGCCAAGGCTTTGTCTACCCGGGTCTTAAAAACCTCCAAGGATGGAGAGTGCACCACCTCTCTGGGTAACCAGTTCCAGTGTTTTACTACCCTCCTAGTGAGAAAGATATTAAAAAAAAACAAACTTAAACTTCCCTTGCTGCAATGTGAGCCCATTGCTCCTTGTTCTGTCATCTGCCCCCGCTGAGAACAGCCCAGCTCCATCCTCTTTGCAACCCCCCTGCAGGGAGTTGAAGGCTGCTATTAAATCCCCCCTCAATCTTCTCTTCTCCAGACTAAATAAGCCCGGTTCCCTCAGCTGCTCCTCCTAAATCCTGTTCCCCAGACCTCAAACCATTGTCATTGCCCTCCGCTGGACTCTCTCCAATCTGTCCACATCCTTTCTGCAGCCTGCCCCTCACAATTTCTTTGCAATTCCTGCTATAGCACGAGCTTTCCCTCTCTGGGTCTTGTGTGCAGAAGAATCTCATGTCAAGCGGCATTTAAACAAAAAAAAAAGTTTGGAAGCTTCCTGCTTGTAGGGAGTGGAGAGCTTGTGTGTGTGAAGTGAGCACCCCCTGAAGGCAGGAAACCAAAAGGCAGTGAAAAAAACCCCCATATTTGATTCTTTTTTTTTTTTTAAAACAACCTCTCATGACTTTTAAGCCAATGCTGTGATTTGGCTGACGTGGGGGATGAGGGATGCTGATGTGGCAAAGCAAATGCAGGCAGGTATGGGCTTATGAGCGTGTTTCCAGTCTGACTGGAAGTGATTTGTCCCTTGGAAGCGAGCCCTCAGCCCGCAGCGACACTGTTCCCCCCCCCACCCGTCTGCCTCTCCATCCTCGTCTGTGGCATCACCCGCTTTTAGAGTTAGGAGACCCCTCCGGGCAGGGATCTCGACTTCTTGCATGGCTGGGAGGTGCCCCTGTGCCTGTGTGGTGCTGTGTACCACAATATAGTATCTGCTTGCGAATCAGCAGTGTCGGAGGCAGATGTTCCCTGACTTCAGGGAGAGACTTGGATGTGAGCTGAACACGTGCCCCAGGGTGAAGCAAAGGACTCCGACCCGAAGGGCAGCCCTGAGGAGTGGGAAAGGTGGGTTTGGAGCCAGGCGGCACTTCACAGGACCATGCACTAATATCTGGGTTCTCGCCTTACAGCACGTGGAACAGGGCAGCTCTGCTACACCACGGGCCAGGCCAGGGGCAGGTGGAGAGTCAGTGTGCTGATCTGCCCGCGGCCTGATCTAGGGTTCACGGGAGGCACAGGAGAAATCTCTTAAGACGTCTGGAATTTCTGAGCCCCTGGATCAGGACTTGGCACCCAGATCTGGCCTGTGAAGGCTGGGAGGGACATCAGTGGCACATGGCTTGGCCTGGCATGGTGCCCCGTCTGCTCCGTGCCGTGCCAGTGATCCACCCTGCAGTGACTTGCCTCCCCACCCCAGGGCAGGTGTTGCTTACCTGCTGTACTGAGCCCTCAATGCTGCGGGAAGATGGGGATGGGCTGCAAGGCAGGCGGAGGGCGCGGTGCCCCACTGCTGTCTGATTGCCAACCTCTGCCCTGGGTGAAGGGAGGGGGAGTGAGTTTGCACCAACTGCAGTATTTACAGCTCGGCCCAGATAAGCAGAGCACCAGACAGCCTGAGTGGACCAAGTTACTGCCCAAGTCCCTCCTTGGGGTCCTCTCCCTTCCTCATGGGCTGGAGCCAGGCTTGAACTGGATGAACCAGTCCTCATAGCTTTGACAAGGCAGGGATTGTTCCACTCCTGTCTGGGCAGGCGTGAGCTTTGCTCCTGGGAGCTGGTAGGAGGCAGGAACCGGGGTCATCCTCACAGGCGGGGGGAGACCTGGTGCTGGGACAGGTCAAACGCAGGGTCCGGATGTGAGAGCAGGACATATGCAGCCCAGAGCTGCCTGTAGGAAAGCAGGTGAGCGCATGGGAGGTTCATTGGGCTCTGTCCTGGGCATCCAGAAGTCTCTGGGGGCCTTGCCCATGGACCCCTGGAGGGTGCCATGCGGACATCGGACGCTGCCTGGCCATGCCCGCAGCCCACCTTGGAGCGGTGCAGGGGGGCTTCGCTGTAGGGCATTGCAGTGAATGCTGGGCTATGTAGTGCTACCCAGCTCCCCTCTGTATGGGCTTATTTTGGGCCAGGGGTTGTAACTTAGTGAGAGCTGCCATTGCTCCCAGCACATCGGTTCTGCCACCGCTCTCAGGTCTTGGCCAGGGGAAGAGGAGACAGACTGAGGGAGGGAAAGGCAGAAAGGGGCCTGACACGGGGGGGAGGTACACTCATCATCCCCACCCCAAGCTGCCCCCCTTGGCCAGGGATCCTGCGCCGCGGCTGCCTGCATTGATATTCCGGGCACAGAGATCTTTGCAAGCCCAGCTCCCTGGAGCGAGCCCAGGAGGGGGGATGGGGGGAGTCCATTTGTGTGCAGCAGACAGAAACTCCCAGGAAGCAGCCGGGTGCCTTTAAAAGCAGTCGTGTGAAGATCATTTCTTGTGGACTTTGCTCCTTTGGGGGCTGGGGCAGGTAACAGGAGTGGGACCGGGACTGAGCTGGGGCAGCCATCCAGCACTGCGTGGGCTGCGCTGGCGGGGTGAGGTCTCTGTGCCATGTACAGCTCCAGGCACGGCCCCAAATGGCTTGTGAGGAGCTCTAGCAGGTGCAGCCAGGCTCCCCCGGGCACTGGGCTGGCACTGTGGGGCTGGCGGGTAGAGGGGAGGGCGTGGGGGGCAGCACAGCCGAGGGGATGGCTGGTCCTGGCACGAGGAAAGACGGTCTAGCTTGCGCTGAAACCACATCTTCTCCTGCCTCCTCCCTGCTTCCCTGCGCGCTCCCTCCATCCTGTCTGTCTGTCTGCCTGCTGGCTCTATCCTTTATGCTTAGCATTGTGGGCCATTCTGCTTGTACAGCGCCGAGCACCTGTCCCGGTCCATGGCTGGGGCCCCCAGGTGCTTCCACCCTGCAGGGGATGCCTGCTGTATAAACAAGTACAGCACCCGCCCCGGGGTCCAGGGCTGTCCGCAGGCAGCTGGCACCACGACGGGGTGGAGAGGGGAAGCTGTAGGCATTGCGTCTCCCTGGAGACTGTGCTACATCTTGGCTTCCCTTCACTCCCGTGCTCGTTGTCGGCTGCATGCAGAAGGCACCCAGAGCCCCCCAGTTCATGTCTCCCATGGCATCTTTCCCACCCAGCTTCAGATCCTGAGCTGCTCCAGAAAGCAAAAGGCGTCCGCCGTGCCTGGCACAGGGCCATGCCCAGCGGTGATGGCCGAGGTCGACCTCCTGGATGTGCCCTCCCTGGACAAGGCAGCCGGCGAGGAGTTTCTGCAAGAGGCCTTTGGGGTCATCCTGGAGGAGGCCGTCAGGAGGGGGACAGATGTCACCGAGAAGGTGGGGCTCCGGTGGAGCTGCCCGGGGACCACGGTGGCGGGGTGCGGAGAGGTTTTCTGCTCGCTGTGGGGTGCTTTGCATGGGGTTTGGACCTGTTCTTGCCACTAGGCCACGGGCCCTGTGGCCAAAGGCTGCGCCAGCAGCTGGTTGGGAGCCCCCAGCCCCTCTAACATGGGACCCCGTGAGCCTGTCAGAGAAGGGCCCAGGGGGAAGGGCTCAGAGCCCCCTCCCTGGGCTGGACCAGGCTGTCCTGTGCCCCCACAGGTCTGCGACTGGAAGGAGCCTGAGGACCTGCGGCACCTGCTGGACCTGGAGCTGCGGGGCCACGGGGAGCCCCAACCGCAGGTGCTACAGCGCTGCCGCGACATCATCCGCTACAGTGTGAAGACATGTAGGTGATGTGGGCACTGGCTCCACCCCAGGGCCACCCCAGGGGACATGGCTCTTCTGTACACCGGGATATGGCGATGCATCCCCCCCGTGTCTGTACCAGCGCGCACGGGACTGACGCTCCCAGTAGCCACAGGCCAGGGAGGATAAAAGCCCTACCACTGCTACAGCTAAGAGCACAGCTCCAGGGGGTGGGGGGCTGTGTCTGCAGCTCCTGGGTCCCCCCACTACTGGACTCTGATGAAGTTGCCTCACCTCTATCCTGGTGGTAGCACAGACCCAGCCTCTGTTCCCCTCTCTGGTGTCCTGCTACAGGCCCTCTCTGTCTCCCCAGGCCACCCCCGGTTCTTTAACCAGCTGTTCTCCGGGCTGGACTATCACGCGCTGGCCGGACGGATGATCACAGAGACCCTCAACACCAGCCAGTATGTCCCTGTGCCCCTTCCCCAGCCTGGAGATACATGAAGGCGTCACATCATGCTGGAAGCTGGGGGAGCTGGGGGTGGACAAAGCCCTGGGAGGGAGAACGCGGGAGCTGTTGGCCCCAGGAGGGACGAGGGACTCTGCCCCATGAGGCTGCAGGGGTAGGGGCAGCAGTGGGCTCCTTCTGCTCCCTGCTTTGCAGCCTCATTGATCTGGTCCTGGGCCCCTACAGCTCTGCTGATGCCCCTCGCTCCCAACCCGCAGCCCCTCCTGCCTCCCTGGGGTCAGACACCTGCCAGGTCTCACTCCCCTCCTGCCCCACTGTGTAGCCCCAGGTATTTTAGGGCATGCCCCCTGCCTCACTGTGGGGGGGGGTGGGGGTGCTGCGTGTTGCAGGTACACATATGAGATCGCGCCCGTCTTTGTGCTCATGGAGGAGGTGGTGCTGCAGAAGCTGCGGGAGCTCGTGGGCTGGGGCAGCGGAGACGGGATCTTCTGCCCAGGTGTGCCAGGCCTAGCCGGGCCCAGCTCCCCCCCCTCGGGTTAGCTGTGCCCAGCCCCGAAGCCAAGCAACTCCCAGGGGGTCTTTGGCCCAACCTGCCCCTTCTCTGCCCTTTGTCCCCTGTCTCAGGGACCCTCCAGCCCTCTTATCTCCTGGGCTGGACCAGGTGCCTCTGCGTCTGCTCAGGCAGCCCCATGCTGAGTCAGCAGAAGGGCCCATGGAGGGCAAGCTTCCTCCCAGCAGTGTCCTCGTGGTCCTTGTCCATAGCAGCATGCAGTCTGTGCCCGTGAATCCCAGCTCAGGGCAGCCCCTTCTGTTCCGTGCCCCCAACCCAGGCTGACCAGGCTAGGTTCCTGGTGACCTCAGTGTTTTGCTTCCCCGCAGGCGGCTCCATCTCCAACATGTATGCCATGAACGTGGCCCGGTACCACCGCTTTCCCGATTGCAAGCGCCGGGGCCTCTGGGCGCTGCCGCGGCTGGCTGTCTTCACGTCGGAGGAGGTGCGGCTGGGTGGGGTGCTGGGGTGCTGGATCTCTGCTCCCTGGGTGGGAGCCGCAGTGATGGGTGGCTGCGGGTCCGTGCTAGGGATTGCTAGGTGTTGCTGCAAGAATGGAGATGGCCTGGGCACCCAGCAGAGCCTGGGGCAGCCCGTGTCTCTGAGCCATTGGAGCAGGGGTGTCTAATGCGTCAGGCCCTGCACTAGATCCGGTCCGTGGCCCGTGCGCTTGTCCCCCACCTTAGCTGCTTGCCCATGCAGTGCAGCCAGTGCCTGGTGGGCAGGAGCTGACCCTTTCCTTTGCCACTCCCAGTGCCACTACTCCATCCAGAAGGGAGCTGCTTTCCTGGGCATCGGCACAGACAATGTCTACCTGGTCGGCGCCGATGAGAGGTGCAGGGCAGGCGTGGGGATGGCTGGGGGGATTGGACAGATCCAGGGGTCCCTGACGTTCCTGGTACAGTTACCCCGCTGTGGCAGAGGGAGGCTGGCATGGGCAGCTGCTTCTGCCCTGCCCTCTTCAGCAAGCTCTGCTGGCACTGCAGGGGACCTGGAGACCTCCCCCCATAGCTGGGAGAGGATGGGACTAGAGCTGCTGCTCCCTCCTCCCCTCCCACACACACAGCCATGCCCCCATCCCAACTTCTGGCAGCAAGGGGCAGGGATCGCAGGACCTGGAGGGGCTGGGGTCTGGGCAGCTTCCCAGTAGCCATTGCACACGCAGTAGCCTGGGTGGATTTGGCTGGTGCATTCGGTGGGTTTGGGGGTTGTGGAGGGCTGGCACTGACCCTTTCCAGGACTCAAGATGCCCCAGACCCCCCTCCCCCAGACTGGAGTCCAAGCCTGGCCCTGACCTGAGCTCTGCTCCCAGGGGAAAGATGATCCCGGCCGAGCTGGAGAAGCAGATCAGCCAGGCACAGATCGAGGTGAGTGGGGTGGGGGGCACCAAGCCAGGGCTGGGAGCTGCAAGGGCAGCCCAACACACTGCCCGGCCTCCAACCCGCTCCCTTTTGCTTCCAGGGCGCTGTGCCCTTCTTTGTCAGTGTCACCTGTGGCACCACTGTCCTGGGGGCCTTTGACCCGCTCATGGCCGTGGCTGACGTGTGTGAGCGCCACGGGCTCTGGTTTCATGTGGATGTGAGTCCCCAAGGGAGGAGAGAGCGGGAGGGTCAGGGTGGATTGTGTTCTTGGGCCCAGGGATGGTGGCAAGGGGCCAGGGGACTCAGGGTAGGGAACGTGGCTGGTCACTTGACCCCTGTCCACCCACCCCTGGATTGTGGCCTCTGCTGGTGGCTCCTTCAGTCCTTCAGTGCCTTCCAGCAGTCCCCCTGGGTTGCTCAGACACTTGTTATCCCGTGCAACCAGCCCCGGCCCCAGGCCAACTCCCATATGAGCCCATTCCTGGACTTGGAGCCCCAGTGGGGATGCCAGCAGTAGCCAATCTGCAGCCCGGCCACCCTGTGCTGCACCGCTCCCCTTGGCTGGTTGTGGGGGGTGGGTGTTGGGCAGAGACTCCCCAGGAGGGGTGCCACTGCCTATTAGCAGCTGCTCTGGCTCAGAGGGCTCATCTTCCCCTTCCTCACAGGCTGCATGGGGTGGAAGCGTCCTGCTGTCCCAAAAGCACCGGCACCTCCTGGACGGGATTGAGAGGTGAGCGCTGCCCATGTGGGGGAGGGAGCGGAGCAAGGCGCAGGTTGCAACACAGGCCTATAAATGGTTGCAAGAACATGGGGATGTAATAATGGGCTCAGGGCTGGGCCTGGGGCTGCTCCGACTTAGCACTAAAGACCCGCAAAGAAGCATCTTGTCCTGTGCAACCCGCAGCTCCGAGTCTCTGGGGGCTGTATCAGTCCACAGCCCCCCATGAGAGCCCACCCCCAGCCCCTGCATCCAGCCCTGGTCACTAGCTCCAGACCCCCAGCCCCAGCCAACGCTGATCTCTGAGTCTGTCTCTCCCTTGCAGGGCAAATTCGGTGGCCTGGAACCCCCACAAGATGCTGACGACTGGCTTGCAGTGCTCGGCCTTCCTGCTTCGCGACACATCTGTACGTACCTGCCCTGCTGCTCCCCACACCCCCTGCGGGAAGAGGCTGGGGCCGGAGTAGCTCCTGGGCAGGACTGGAGTGGAGGGTGCTTCCCCTTCTGCCCCTACAACATCCCTTGCTGGCTGTGGCTGGAAGCAGCATCGCTAGAGGCACCTCGAACCATCCCGGGTCTTACTGGTCCTGCTTCTGGCTGGCTGACTCGCTGCCTGGCCCCCTTCCCTTGGCAGGGCCTGCTGCATCGATGCCACAGCGCCGGAGCCACCTACCTCTTCCAGCCTGACAAGTTCTACAACGTGGCCTGGGACACAGGCGACAAGACAGTGCAGTGCGGGCGCAAGGTGGACTGCCTCAAGCTGTGGCTGCTGTGGAAAGCCGTGGGCACCGAGGGGCTGGAGAAGCGTGTGGACCGCGCTTTTGCCTGCACCCGGTGAGCATGGGCAGGGCATGCCTTGGGAGCTGGCCCCAAGCGCCACAGAGCAGACACAGAGCATCAGCTCATGCCTGCTCCCTTCATCTGCTCCAGGTACCTGGCGGAGGAAATAAAGAAGCGGGAGGGTTTCCAGCTGGTGATGGAGGTACGTATTGTACAGGGCTGTGTAGTGGGGCCAGAGTGACCCAGAGCAAGGGGGCCCCATCAGGTCATGCCCCCCCATTCTCCTGCCGCGGGGCCACGTTCGTGGGCAGCAGCTGACGTCCCCTATCACCTGAGTCTGCCGGGCTGACTGGGGTGCGGCAGTTAGGAAACACCAGGCAGGACTCCTGGGTTACTCTCTCGCTTGGCTTGCTCTGGGACCATGATCCAGAAACGCTTTATGCCTCAGTTTCCCCAGTTGTAACACTGCCCTGATTCGCTGGGGCCCCCTTGAGACTCTCAGGTGCTGGGGAAATGGGTAAGCCTGGGTCCCGGACCCCGCTTCACCCCTAGGTGAGATGATGCCACTTTGCGGGGTGCTTGGTGGCTAGTGACCCTCGCTGCAGTGCAAGCCAGCCCCGGGGTGCTCCAGGGCAGTGCAGGTGCGGGTGCCTGTTGAAGGTCCCAGGAGTGTCCCTCGACATGCAGCAGGGAAGCCCTGTATGTCCTTAACAGGGTTCCCTGTGGTGACCCCTTCTTCTCCCCCTGCAGCCTGAATTCATCAATCTGTGCTTCTGGTTCGTGCCACCCAGCCTGCGGGGCAAGCAGGCCCAGGCCAACTACTGGGAGCGTTTGGGGAAGGTGAGTGCAGGGGGCCCTGCTGGATCTCGTGCTTCTGAACATCATGGCAGGGACTTCGACAGGTACCTAAGGGAATTAGGCATCAACTCCTGGTGAACCTCAGCAGGACTTGAGTGTCTGGCTTCCTCCATCCCCTTTGAAACCATCTAAAGGTGCAGGCTGGGCGTCTGCTCCGTGCCTGCCCCGGTGCCAGGCTGATCCCCCTGCCCTCTGTGCCCAGGTGGCCCCAGTCATCAAGGAGCGGATGATGAAGGCGGGCTCCATGCTGGTGGGTTACCAGCCGCACGGCAGCAAGGCCAATTTCTTCCGCCAGATCGTCACCAGCCCCCTGGTCACCAGGCAGGACCTGGACTTCTTCCTGGATGAGATTGAGAGGCTGGGCAGGGACCTGTAGGGAACCAAGCTCCCTGCCCTGTCCCCATCACTCCTCCTCCATGGGATGCCCCCAGGACGCTTGTGCCCATGATACTTTCTACTCTACCCATGGGGGCCCAGCTCCAATGCCAGTCCCAGCGGGGCAGGGGTGCTGGAGCTGCAGGGAGACACCTCGGTCCTTTGCAGATACAAAGCCTGGTGTTTATTGAGAATAAAAATCCTTTGTAAGTGGGGCCGAGCAGAGTTCAGGGTGGGGGGCCTCCACCCCACCTCCACTGCACTGGGCTTCACTGGCACTGGATCCCAGCTCCTGAGATATCCTCTTTGCCCCAAACCCCTTGTCACCGCCTCTCCAGCTGGGAACAGCCCATGTGCCAGCTCCTGTCCCACTCAGCCCTGCCCTGGCTTCAGGAGGCAATCCAGGGCCTCGGGCTGCAGGGGCACTTTCTGGGCAGAGAGGATGCTGTGCAGGTGGGCAGCCGTGGCTGCCCGCCCCTGTTGTTGCCTCCACTCGAGCAGCATGCCAAAGGCCTGCAGGACCAGGTCGCCACGGTGGTCCTCTTCCACCTGCTCCAGCTGGTGATACTCCAGCCCAAGGAACTGGATCCCAATCTGGCGCCACTTCCGGCCCATGCAGCTGGCCAGGTTCATCAGCTGTGACTGTGACACCAGCCTCAGCCGCCCTGCTGTGGAGGGGACTGGAATCAGCGGGTGGATGCTGGGGCGGCTGCCTGGGGCTCCTTCCCTGCTGCTTGGGGCAGAGTGGGGTCAGAGCTCCCTCATGTCCCCTGCCCTTGTGTCATCCCCTCCTGGGACTGGTGTCCCTGGGAGCTCCCCCAATGCCCCCTGCTGGGACAGGCCAGCTCTCCCTGGCCCCGTTACCCACCTGGGGCCAGGGCTGGCTCATGGCCCTTGGCAGCAGCCCCACTGGCCCCGCTGGACGCAGCTCTGTCTTTTGGGGGCTGGAAGCACTGGGCCAGGTCAAGTCGGCAGATCAGCTCCAGCAACTGCAGGGTCAGCTCTTGGGAATTGTGGGAGTGACACCGTAGCATCAGGTTGACGGTCTGCTCGCGCGAGGCATTGGCCAGGAGCTCCCAAGCGATCCGGGGCTCGGGCGCTGAGTGCCGCAGGAAGAACTTGAAGTTATTGAACTGCTCCTCGTCCAGCTCCTGCAGGAGCCCTTGCAGCTGCTTGGCCATGGTGATTCCTGAGGGCCTGGGCACCGGGCATGGCCAGGGTCACGGGGGGGCTTTGGGGACCCCTGTGCTTCTGGCTGCCCCCAGGCCCCAGTGCCCTGCTCCCCGGCCAGCCTGGCTCAGCCCCGTGCCCTCTCCCCTGCACCCCCCCCACAACCTCAGTGCCCCTCATATGCAGCGCCCGCCAGGTGCTCGGCACTGCACGGGACTCACCGCGCCCAGATCGTGCCACGGGGAGAAGGGTCGGAGCGGGTGACATTCATGATTGAGCACGGAAAAAAACCCCACTGGTTTTGGTTTTGGTTTTGCTCTGGCTCTTCCTTCCTCTGCTGCGTGGGGCCCGGTGGGGACTGGGGCACTCTGAGCACAGCAGAGGCACCCCTGGAGGGGGTGTTATCCCCCAGAAAATGGGGGTTCCCTCTGGAGGGGGCACTTTGCTGCTATACAGCACCTTTGGAGATAACCCCCAACCCCTGGCACTGCATTTGCTGCCAGCCAAATGCCAGTCACCTGGGAAGGGGCATTGGCTTCACACACGGGGAAAATTGAAGCGTTTGGGTGTGGGCAGGGCAGGTGGCTCTTTGTGGCTGTATCCCCCTGCCCCGCCTGATCTGCTGCAGAGATGTATCCTGGATGCACCAGCTGGAACGACGGTGCACGGATGCCCTCGTGCGAATGGTGCTTTACTGGTAGTGGGTGCTGCGGGGCACAGGCCTCCTGTACGGTGTGATGAGGCAGCATCGTGCTAACAGCAGGAGCCAGAACGAGCCCAGGGGTAGAAACCAGGCCCCAGTGCTGTGCCAGCCCAGCTGGGAGCTGGGAGAGCTTGGCTGGGCAGGCAGGGAGATGCCAGGGGAGCCCCAATTGCCATGCCCATCTAGAGGGGACTGGCAGCTGCCTGAGCAGAGAGGGGTCTGCAGGGGCCCCAAGGGCAGGCAGGGCTGTGGGGCTGGGAGCTTTCACAGCAGGTGTTGGGGGACCAGTGGTGCCCAGTGCGAAGGGAGCTGCAGTCCCCAGAGCTGGGTCTAGGATGCAGGAACGAGCCCAAGGGGCTGGGAGCAACAGCAGTGGATCCAGACTGGAGGAGTGAGCGGTGCAGAACGATGCACGTGGGACCAGATGCCCGGAGATGCCAGGCCAAGCGGGGCCCAGCTACCTCCCTCACATGGGGCAGGATCAGGAGCGAGATGTTAGCAGCCCCTGAGGACCTGGAGCTGCGGGGCCGCAGGGAGCCCTGGCCGCAGGTGCTGCGGTGCTGCCGCAACGTCATCCACTGCAGTGTGAAGACACGGAGGTGACGTGGGCACTGGCTCTACCCCCGGGCTGCTCTGCAGGACACAGCTCTTCTGTGCACAGGGAGATGGCGATGCATTCCTAGAACGTGCCAGGTGAGCCGAGCCCAGTTCACTACGTGGGACTGGCAACCCCAGTGGCCACAGCCCAGGGAGGATAACAGCTCTACCACTGCTACAGCTAAGAGCACAGCTCCAGGGGGTGGGGGCTGTGTCTGCAGCTCCTGAGTCCCCTCAACGCTGGCCTCTGTGTTGAAGTTGCCTCACCTCTATGCTGGTGGTAGCACAGACCCAGCCTCTGTCGCCCTCTCTGGTATTCAGCTACAGACCCTCTTTGTCTCCCCAGGCCACCCCCGGTTCTTTACCCAGCTGTTCTCCGGGCTGGACCATCATGCACTGGCTGGACGGATGATCACAGAGACCCCCAACACCAGCCAGTATGTCCCTGTGCCCCCTCCCCAGCCTGGAGATACATGGAGGTGTCACATTGTGCTGGAAGCCGGAGGGGCTGGACAAGGCCCTGGGAGGGGGAACGTGGGGGCTGTTGGCAATGCAGCGTGGGCACAAGGTGGCTGCTGTGGAAAGCCGTGGGCACCGAGGGGTTGGGGAAGCACGTGTACCGTGCCTTCACCTGCACCCGCTGAGCACGGGCAAGGGATGCCCAGGGAGCTGGCCCCAGGCCCCACGGAGCAGCTGCAGAGCACTGACTCACGGCTGCTCCCTTCATCTGCTCCAGGGACCTGGCAGAAGAGATGAAGAAGCGGGAGGGTTTCCAGCTGGTGATGGAGGTACGTCCTGTGCAGGGCTGTGAAGGGGGGGCAGAGTGACCTACAGCAAAGGGGCCCCATCATGCCACATCCCCCCATTTTCCTGCCATGGAGCCACATTCATGGGCAGCAGCTGATGCCCCCGATCCCCCAAGTCTTTGCAGGGTAGAGCGGGATGTGGCAGTTAGCAAACACCAGGCAGGACTCCTGGGTTCCTCTCCCGCTTGGCTTGCTCTGGTACCATGGCCCAGACACGCTTTATGCCTCAGTTTCCCCAGTTTTAACACTGCCCTGGTTCACTGGGGCCCCCTCGGAGACTCTTAGCCAGCAGGTGCCAGGGTACTTTTTTTGTACAATATATTTCTATATAGACATATGTTTTTATATATATACA
>NW_005842452.1:1049225-1056990 GCF_000455745.1 Alligator sinensis
TTCCTGCACACACCTTAAAATGCATTAAAAGCCCATGCACCCGTTACAATGGATGCATCTGTGCCCCCATCCGCAGTCCTTTCCTTGGCACAGTCTCTTAGTTCTCACCCGGTTGTTGGGGTTTTCATGTGCGCGCCTTCCTTGTCTTTGTTGTTGCCATTGTCGCTGTTGCTACCACTGCCGCTGACACTGCTTTGTCATCGTCGCTGTTTCGAGGCCCGGCTGTGTCGCTGTCGGACGCTGCACATGGATGTGAGCAAAGAGGTGCTGGTCAAAGGCTTCTTGGGTGTGTGGAGTGCGATGAGAGTTGGGGGTTTGGCAGAGCTGCCTGCTCTCCCTGATCCTTTTCATCCGCGCCATAGTACCCCTAGCTCAGTGCATCTGGCAGGACCCCGGGATGCACAGAGTCCATATCCCCTGAGGAAGTAAGGAAGAGGCCAAGGTCCTGGCCTACGTGGATGACCTGAACATCTTGTGCCTGAATAAGCGTGCAGTAGAAAGAGCCTTATGGCACACATGGGTTTACGAAGCAGTAGCAGGGGCCAAGCTCAAAGTGAGCAAAAGCACCTGCCTGGTTGTGAGCAAGCTTCTGGGGGTCTTGATTCCCTGTGAGGGGGTCAAGACCCTTGGGGTGGAGTTTGACCCTGAACTGAGCGGAAGGAAGGCCTGGGAGAAGAAGGAGGCCAACGTGAAGCAGAGGTTGAATATGTGGCACGCGCGCCAGGTCTCTATGGGGGGTGAGTGGCACTCATGCAGGCAGTGGTACTACCAGTGCTTCTGTGCACTGCACTGGTCTTCCCCCCTCCAAAGCGTATCACCCACAAAATCCAGACAGCCACGTGCATTTTCTTTTGGGGATCCCAAATGGAGAAGCTGGCAAGGAAGACCCTATACCAAAGGAAGTGTGCCGGGGGATGCCAGACATCCACCTGTTCCTGCAGGCATGGTACACAACTCAGGTCTGCAAGCTGGTGACCGGGCCAGTGACCAAACCAGCCTGTTTAGTAAAGGTTTTTGCAGGTCACCTCCGGAGTCGGTGTGGGGGGGTGCATGCACCAACCAACAGGAACCTGTGGACCATGGAGCCGCCCTGGGTCTACAAGGTCCTGAACGAGTTTCGGAGTGAGTATGGGCTACAGAAGGAAAGCCCAGTGACCATGTCCAACCCCAGGAAGATACAGAAGGCAGTCAGAGACAGACACCAGCTATCAATCATAGAGATGCTCACCAAAGATGACTGCCAGGCTGTCTGGGACTGGATCTTTCATAAGGACCTATGGAAAGACCACAGAGACTTGAACTGGGTAATAGCATGCCGCGCACTCCAGTGAGGGCATGGAGGCACAGAGAGGGACGAGGGACGAGGGACTTGACCCCACTGCCCCAGGGAAGCCTGCCAAGATGAAAGTGAGACCATCGACCACCTCCTATGGCTCTGTCCCTATGCCAAGGGGGTGTGGAAAAAGGTAAGCCGGCTCCTTCAAGAGGTGACAGGAGTCAGGCTGATGACAAAGGAGGTGGGGGTCCCCAACAACCCGCTTCAACCAGTTTGTGTCCTGTGTCAGGAGTGCCCTGGGGCAATGCAGGAACCTACTGGGGTGCCGACACACGGAGCTTGAGGCAATGGACTGTGTTAAAATGTTCCTGAGTGAACTCCAGTCCTACTACTGGAAATCAGTGGGAGAAGATGGAGAAAGTGTGGCCAGCCCCACCTGGAAAAGGGACTCTTGGCAAACGCTATTCCAAAACACTCCAAGAGGCGAAGTGCTGACAATTGCTGGGGAAATGGTTACGCCTGAGTCCTGGACCTTGCTTCACCCCCAGTTGAGATGATGCCACTTTGGGGGGTGCCCAGTAGCTAGTGAGCCTCGCTGCAGTGCAAGCCAGCCCCGGGGTGCTCCAGGGCAGTGCAGGTGCGGGTGCCTGTTGAAGGCCCCAGAAAGTGTCCCTGGACCTGCAGCAAGGGAGATCCTATATGTCCTTAATGGGGTTCCCCATGGTGATCCCTTCTCCTCCCCCCACAGCCCCAGTTTGAAGTGCTTCTGGTTCGTGCTGCCCAGCCTTAGGGCAAACAGGCCCAGGCCGGCTACTAGGAGTGGCTGGGGAAGGTGAGTGCAGGGGGCCTGCTGGCTCCCGTGCTTTTGAACATCATCCATGGCAGGGATTTAAGGGAATTAGGCACCAACTCCTGGTGAACCCCAGCGGGACTCGGGTGCTCTGCTTCCTCCATCCCCTTTGAAACCCTCTGGAGGTGCTGGCTGGGGGTCTGCTCTGTGCCTGCCGCGGTGCCAGGCTGATCCCCCTGCCCTCTGCCATCAAGGAGCGGATGATGAAGGTGGGCTCCATGCACCAGCTGTACGGCAGCAAGGCCAACTTCATCGGCCAGACTGTCACCAGCCCCCTGGTCACCAGGCAGAACTTGGACTTCTTCCTGGATGAGACTGAGGCTGGGCAGGGACCTGTAGGGAACCAAGCTCCCTGCTCTGTCCCCATCACTCCTCCTCCATGGGATGCCCCCAGGACACTCATGCCCACAATACTTTCTACTACACCCACAGGGGCCCAACTCCAATGCCAATCCCAGCTGGGCAGGGGTGCTGGAGCTGCAGGGAGACACCCTGGTCCTTTGCAGATACGAAGCCTGGTGTTTATTGAGAATAAAAAACCTTTGTAAGTGGTGCCAAGCCCAGACCTGGCATGCCTCCACCCACCCCTCCATCCACTGGGCTTCATTGGTGGTGGATCCCTTCTCCCACCCCACATCATGGCTTCTCCAGCTGGGGCCAGCTCCGGTACATGTGCCCCTGTCCCGCTCAGCCCTGCCCCGGCTCCAGGAGGCAGTTCAGGGCCTCGGGCTGCAGGGCCACGTCCTGGGCAGAGAGGATGCTGTGCAGGCGGGCAGCTGTGGCTGCCTTCCCCTCCTTCTTCCTCCACTCCAGCAGCACGCCAAAGGCCTGCATGACCAGGTTGCCCCGGTGCTTTTCTTCCAGCTGCTCCAGCCGGTGGTTTGGCAGCCCCAGGAACTGGACCCCGATCTGGCGCCACTCCCGGCCCATGCGCCTAGCAAGGTTTATCAGCTGTGGATCTGCAACCAGGCTCGGCCGCCCTGCTGCGGAGGGGACTGGAGTCACCAGCCAGGCAGGTGCTGGGGCGGCTGCCCGGGGCTCCTGTCCCCATGCCCAGGCCATGTCCTTGCCCTGGACAGAGTGGGGTCAGAGCTCCCCCATGTCCCCTGCCCTTGTGTCACCCGCTTCTGGGACTGGGGGTCCCAGGGAGCTCCCCCAGTGCCCTGTGCTGGGCCAGGCCAGCTCTCCCTGGCCCCGTTACCCACCTGGGGTCAGGGCTGGCTTGGGGCCATTGGCAGCACCCCCGTTGGCCCCACTGGGTGCAGCTCCGTCCTGCAGGGGCTGAAAGCGCTGGGCCAGGTCGGGCCGAGGGAACTGCTCCAGCAACTGCTTGGGCATGTTGGCTCCTGGGCCTGAGCAGGCATGGCTGGGATCATGGGGGGCTCCGGGGCCCCCTCCGGCCTGTGCTGCCCCCAGGTGCCACCTCCCCCAGTGTGCCCAGCTCAGCCCTGTGCCCGCCCCACTCTGCCCCCAGACCCCCGTGCCCTGCATGTGCTCCAGCTCGGCCCCGTGCCACCCCTGCTGCCCCCAGATCCCAGTGCCCACATAGTCTCCCCACCCTGCTCAGCCCTGAGCCCCCCACTGCTGCAGACCCCGGTGCCTCTAGTGCCTGCCTGGTGCTCGGCGCTGCATGGACTCCCAGCGCCCGGGCTGGGCCAGGCGGGGTGGCGGGTCCGGAGCACGAGATTTCTTGAGCGTGCACAAAGGCCACTTTCACTTTTGCTCCGTTCCCGCCTTTTGCTACATGGGGCTGGGCCAGGTGAGGGCTGGGAATGGGGACCGGGGCGCTCTCAGCACAGGATACAGGGGGACCCCTGGGTGGGGAGTCACTGCTGGAGTGTGGAGGGCTTGGAAGGGGGGTCACCCCTGGAGTGAGCGAGTTATCCCTGGAGTGGGAGGGGTCACCCCTGGATTGACAGCAGCGGGGGTCACCCCTGGAGTGGGGGGTGTCCCTGGATCGGGGGTTTATTCCTGGAGGGGGGGCTCATCCTTGGAGCAGGTATTATCTCCCAGAGAGTGGGAGTTCCCCCTGGAGGAGGGCAATCCCTGAGGGAGTTTGCTGGGAACTGGCTAGCACCGGGCTTTTGGGGATAACCCCCAACGCTGGGCACCGTGTTTGCTGCCGGCCGGATGCCCATCCCCGGGCAAGGGGCGCTGGCTTCGCACACCGGGAAACTGAGGCGCGTGGGGGCAGGCGGCTCTTCCTGGCGTTATCCCCCTGCCCCTCCTTTAGCTGCAGCGGTGATGTGTCCTGGATGCACCAGCCGGAACAACAGTGCATGGACTTCCTCGTGCAAATGATGCTTTACCGGTAGTGGGTGCTGCGGGGCACAGGCCTCCTGTACAGAGCAATGAGACGGCATCATGCCAAGGAGGCCGTGCCCACAGCAGGAGCCAGAACCAGCGTGGGGGTAGGAACCAGACCTCAGTGCTGTGCCACCAGGCTGGGAGCTGGGAGAGCCTGGCTGGGCGGGCAGGGAGATGCCAGGGGAGCCCCAATTGCTGTGCCTGTCTAGTGGGGACTGGCAGCTGCCTGAGCAGAGGGGTCTGCAGGAACCCTGGGAGCCCCCACAGCAGATGCTGGCAGGGGTTGGGGGCCCATGGTGCCCAGTGCAAGAGGAGCTGCAGTCCTCGGAGCCGGGTTCAGGATGCAGGAATGAGCCTAAGGGGCTGGGAGCAACGGCAGTGGATCCAGACTGGCGGAGCAGTGCATGGTGCTGCATGCAGGATCAGGTGCCTGGAGGTGCCAGGTCAAATGGGCCCCAGCTGCCTCCTACAAGCAGGGCAGGACCTGGAACAAGGGCATTGGCAGCCCCTGAGGGCCTGCGGCACCTGCTGGACCTGGAGCTGCGGGGCCACGGGAAGCCCCGGCTGCGAGTGCTGCGGCGCTGCCACGATGTCATCCGCTACAGTGTGAAGACATGGAGGTGATGTGGGCAGTGGCTCCACCCCCGGGACGCTCTGCGGGACACGGCTCTTACACACACAGGGAGATGGCGATCATTTGTGCCGCCCAGCTTGTGGGGAAGCAGGCCCGAGCCGGCTACTGGGAGCGGCTGGGGAAGGTGAGTGCAGGGGACCCTGCTGGACCCCGTGCTTCTGAACATCATTCACGGGACATCTACAGGTGTCAACAAAGGGACTTCTACAGGCATCTAAGGGAATTAGGCACCAACTCCTGATGAACCCCAACGGGACTTGGGTGCCTGGTTTCCTCCATTCCCTTCGAAACTCTTTGGAGGTGCTGGCTGTGGGTCTGCTCCATGCCCAGTGCCAGGCTGATCCTCCTGCCCTCTGTGCCCAGGTGGACCCAGTCATCAAGGAGCGGATGACGAAGGCGGGCTCCATGCTGGTGGGTTACCCGCCGCATGGCAGCAAGGCCAGCTTCTTCCACCAGATCGTCACCAGCTCCCTGGTCACCAGGCAGGACCTGGATGAGATCGAGAGGCTGGGCAGGGACCTGTAGGGAACCAAGCTCCCTGCTGTGTCCCCATCACTCCTCCTCCATGGGATGCCCCCAGGACACTAATGCCCATGATACTTTCTACTACACCCACAAGGGCCCGGCTCCAACGCCAGCGGGGCAGGGGTGCTGGAGCTGCAGGGAGACACCTCGGGCCTTTGCAGATACGAAGCCTGGTGTTTATTGAGAGTAAAAATCCTTTGTAAGTGGGGCCAAGCGGGGTTCAGGGTCCCCACCTCCATCACACTGGGCTTCGCTGGCACTGGATCCCAGCTCCTGAGACTTCCTCTTCGCCCCAGCCCCTTGTCACTGCCTCTCCAGCTGGGGCCAGCCCCAGCCCACGTGCCAGCTCCTGTCCCGCTCAGCTCTGCAGGAGGCAGTCCAGGGCCTCGGGCTGCAGGGCCACGTCCGGGGCAGAGAGGATGCTGTGCAGGTGGGCGGCCGTGGCTGCCCGCCCCTTTTTTTGCCTCCACTCGAGCAGCATGCCAAAGGCCTGCATGACCAGGTTGCCATGGTGGTCCTCTTGCAGCTGGTCCAGCTGGTGACTCTGCAGCCCCAGGAACTGGATCCCGATCTGGCGCCACTCCCGGCCCATGCATCTGGCCAGGTTCATCAGCTGCGACTGCGAAACCAGGCTTGGCCGCCCTGCTGTGGAGGGGACTTGAGTCAGTCCGGTGGGGGCTGGAGGCGGCTGCCTGGGGCTCCTTCCCCACTGCCTGGGGCAGAGTGGGGTCAGAGCTCCCCCACGTCCCCTGCCCTTGTGTCATCCTCTTCCAGGACTGGTGTCCCTGGGAGCTCCCCCAGCGCCCTGTGCTGGGCCAGGCCGGCTCTTCCCGGCCCCGTTACCCACCTGGGCCCGGGGCTTGCTCAGGGCCGTTGGCAGCACCCCTGTTGCCCTGGCTGGGCGCAGCTCCATCCTGCAGGGGCTGAAAGCTGTGGACCAGGTCGAGTCGGGGGATCAACCTCACCATCTGCAGGGCCAGGCCCAGGGTGTCGTGCGGGTAGTGCTCGAGCAGCAGGTCAGCAGTCTGGTGGCGCGAGGCATTGGCCAGGGGCCCCCAAGCGATCCGGGGCTCTTGGGCCGAGTGCCGCAGGAAGAACTTGAAGCGCTTGAACTGCTCCTCGTCCAGCTCCTGCAGGAGCCGCAGCAGCTGCTCGGCCATGGCGGCCCCTGGGCACGGGGCATGGCCAGGGTCATGTGGGGCTCTGGGGACCCCTGCGCTTCCTGCTGCCCCCAGGCCCCAGTGCCCTGCTCCCCAGCCAGCCCGGCTCAGCCCCCTGCCCTCTCCCCTGTGCCCCCCTGACCCCAGTGCCCCTCACATGCCCCCCCCCATCTGCCCAGCTTGACCCCATGCCCCCCGCCCCTGCCGTTGCTCCAGCGCCCGCCCAGTGCTTGACCCTGCACGGACTCACCGTGCCCAGGCCAGGCCGGGGGCAGTGGGGCAGGAGTGCGTGGCACTCGTTCCGGGAAACTGGAAAAACGCAGCGCTTTCGCTTTCGCTCTGGCTCTTCCTTCCTCTGCTGCATGGGGCCCGGTGGGGACTGGGGCACACTGAGCATGGGGGGCACCCGTGGGTGGGGGGGCGGAAGTTGGGGAGCACCCCTGGAGTGGGGGGGCATCCTCGTCCCTGCAGTGGGGCTAGCAGAGTGGAGGAGTCACCCACGGACTGGGGAAGTGGAGTAGGGACAGCACCCTTGGGTGGGGGGTTACCCCAGGAGCGGGGGTCACCTCTGGAGAGGGTATTATCTCCCAGAGACTGGGGGTTCCCCCTGGAGGGGGCACTTTGCTGCTATAGGGCACCTGTGGAGATAACCCGCACCCCTGGCACTGCATTTGCTGCTGGCCGGATGCCCATCCCCGGGCGAGGGGCACTGGCTTCCCACGCAGGGAAGCTGAGGTGCGTGGGGGCAGGCAGGGCAGACGGCTCTTCCTGGCGGTATCCCCCTGCCCCCCGTTCTGCAGCAGCGATGTCTCCTGGGCACCGGGCACGGCCGGGGTCACAGGGGGCTCTGGGGACCCCTGCGCCCCTGGCTGCCCCTAGACCCCAGTGCCCCACCCATGCCCCATGCCCCCCGCTGCCCCAGCCCCCGGGCCGCGGTGCTTGGCGCTGCACTCACCGGGCCGGGCTGGCGCCACACGAGGCTCGGGAGTGAAGACAAAGGCGCGGCTTTCGCT
>NW_005842452.1:1057995-1062802 GCF_000455745.1 Alligator sinensis
GGGGCACCCCTGGAGTGGGGGGTAGGAGTGGGGGGGGCACCCCTGGCATGGCGGGGGGGGCAGTGGGACACCTCTGGAGTGAGGGAGTTATCCCTGGAGTGGGAGGGGTCACCCTTGGATTGACAGCAGCGGGGGTCACCCCTGGGGCTTGGCCCTGGAGTCAGGGGGAGGGAGGGGTCCCTGGAGCGGGACTCTGGAGTGGGGCTTTATCCCTGCAGCGGGAAGAAGGTCACTCGTGGAGCAGGTATTATCCCCCAGAGTGGGAGTCCCCCCTGGAGGAGGGCAATCCCTGAGGAAGTTTGCTGGTAACTGGCCAGCGCGGGGCCTTTGAGGATAACCCGCACCCCTGGGCACCACATTTGCTGCTGGATGAATGCCCGCCCCGGCAAGAGGCAGCAGCCGGGCTGGCTTTGCATACAGGGAAACAGAGGTGCATGGGGGTGGGCAAGGCAGGTGGCTCTTCACGGCCATAACCCCCTGCCCTCCCACTCCTTTAGCTACAGCAGTAATGCGTCATGGATGCACCAGCTGGAGCAATGGTGCACAGACACCCTCGTGCAAATGTTGCTTTACTGGTAGCAGGTGCTGCGGGGCACAGGTCTCCCATACAGAGCGACAAGGCGGCATCGTGCCAACGAGGCCCTGCCCACAGCAGGGGCAGAACCAGTACAGGGGGTAGAAACCAGGCCTCAGTGCTGTGCCAGTCGGGCTGGGAGCTGGGAGAGCTGGGCTGGGTAGGTGGGGAGATGCCAGGGGAGCCCTGACTGGCCTGCCTGTCTAGTGGGGACTGGCAGCTGCCTGAGCAGAGGGCAGGCAAGGCTGTGGGGCAGGGAGCCTTCACAGCGGGTGCTGGCAGGGGCTGGAGGCCCGTGGTGTCCAGTGCGAAGAGAGCTGTAGTCCCTGGAGCTGGGCACAGGATGCAGGAGCAAGCCCAAGGGGCTGGCGACGGTGGCAGATCCAAGCTGGAGGAATGAGCGGTGCCCGGTGCTAGGGTGCCCAGAAACGCCACGGCTGAGCAGGGCCTGGCGGTCTCCCTCACATGGCACGTGACCAGGAGCAAGGCGTCAGCTGCCCCCAGAAGGTGTCCTGTGGAGAGAGCTCCCGGTCAGGGACGCAGCGGGCTCTGGACAGCCCCGGACCTCGCTGCCCCGCCGGGCAGACAGAGACTGCCACTGTGCGGGGCCATGGGCATGGCCTGCTTGGGCCCCACACAGGGCAGCGTGGCCTGTGGCTGCCACGAATAGCCCTGGGCTCACCTGGAGCGGGCAGTGGACACGGGCATAGTACTCCAGGCTGTACAGCGCGACCAGCAGGCCCTGCCCCACGAAGAGCAAGGCCCACACAGCCACGTTCCATGCCGGGCGCCTGCGCTTGTCGTTCAGCACGAAGTTGAAGAGCACTGAGGAGACAGGAGAGCGGGGCTGGGGGTGGTGAGGTCCCCACAGAGCACCCTCATCCCTGCTGGCCCCCGATGCCTCCCCAGCCCCGTGTTTCGGATGCAATTCAGGACGATGCAGGTGGACTTAAAAGGCCATCACCCTTGCCAGCCATGGGCAGGAGACGTGGCCAAGGCACCACTGCCTGCCTGAGACTGGGGGCAAGGGGCAGCATGGTAGGGAGAAACTCAGGGCTCAGGGGGTCCTTCCCCTCAGGCCACAGTAGCAGAGCTGGGGACACGAGGGACTTGGGGCTGAGCCCAGCAGGACCCAGGGGGCGTGGGGATTCAGGGCATGGGGCTCAGCCTGGTTGCGGTGCGGGGGACCGTGGTGTGCTCACCTCCGAAGATGGTGTAGTTGCAGAAGAGGATGGGGTAGAAGATGCCCAAGCCGAAACCAACTATGTACTCATGGGCAATGGCAGACAGGAGGAAGGTGGCCAGCATGGCGCCCACCCGCCACTTCTTTCCGAAGAGCTGCAAAGCAAGGGTGCTCAGAGCCAGAGTCAGCTGCCAAGGCCTGGGGACAACTCCAAGCAGAGTGGGCCCACAACAGCTGGGCTGGGCCCCAGCTGGAGCCAGGACATGGCTGCGGGCAGAGTCCCCTGGGCAGCCAGGCTGTGGCCGTGAATGCAAACGGACCCGAGCTAAGGGCTGGGCTCTGGGCAGTGCCCACCTTCCCTGCCCCACTGCCAGCCCGGTCCACGTACCCAGAACAGGTCCTGGTAGATGTAGAGGTAGAGCCAGTCGTGGACCACGCTGTTCCACTTGCGGTAGTAGGTGGCGAAGGATGTGGCGTTCCACCAGTCCTGGGGGGAGATGCGCGTGACCTGGGGACCGCCTGCCTGCACCCCCTGCTCCTCGGCCCCCGTGGCCAGGCCTCTGGCATGGGTGCCTGCCCCCCTTGCAGCACCGGGAGGGCTCTGCGGGCACTGCCAGGCAACCCAGCCCCGCTTTCCACCCCCCGCCTGCCCTCACCTGGTAGAAGCCCCTGTCGGCAAAGCGCAGCACCTCAGCGAAGGCGTTGAACCAGCAGTGCAGGATGCCATAGAATGAGATCAACAGCATCACAGTGCCTGCAGGGGGGCACAGCGGGCACATCAGACCCCTGGGGGCCCCTGGCACTGCCTGCCACCCCCACCTCCGGGCTCATGTCACCACCCGGTCACCCTCACTGGGGCCCTGCCATCCCCTGCAGCAGCCGCTCCACACTACCCAGTGCCCCAGCCCAGGGGAGCGAGCGGGCCCTGCGCACCAGGCAGGATGGTGTTGCACATAGCTGGCACAAATGTCTCGAGGCGGAAGGGCTGCAGGCTCAGGTGGATGTACACCGGGTTGGACAAACGGCGCATGATGAGTGCCAGTAAGAAGGCGAAGGCCAGGAACTGCAGGGCACAGACAGGTGTGATGCTTCCCCTTGCCCTGGCCCCGTGGCAACCCACGGGCACCCAGGCTGCAAGGACAAGTGAGTGCGGGCCGTGCCAGCAGGAACCCATAGGCACCCAGGCCGCAGGGATGGGTGGGTGTGGGTCATGCCGGGAAGGACCCATGGACACCCAGGTCACAGATGGGTGGGTATGGGTCATGCTGCGTGGCATAGGCACCAAGGCCACAAGGACGGGTGGGCACGGGCCGTGCCAGCAGGGCCCAGCTGCTCTCACCTTGGCACAGTTCTCCACCACGACTCTCCAGCGGATGACAGAGGTCCTAGCAGGACAGGAGGGCTGGTCAGTGCCCAGGACACCCAGGGCAGGCTGGAGTCCTCCCCAGGACTCAGTCCCCTGAATGCCCCTCCGTCTGTCCCCACGGCCCCCAGCTGGCAGCCCTGGTGCCCTCAGGCTCACCTGGGGTAGGTCTCCCTGTACAGCAGTGTGGGGCAGCACAGAAAGTACAGGTAGGTGGACAAGGCCGGCAGCTTCACCTTCCCTGGCGGAGAGAAGCAATTGGGAGCTTGGGGTGGCTGCAGGGGTACCCTGGTGCAGGGGGTGGCACTCACCAGCGGTCGTCTGGGCACGGAGATTGGGCACTGTCTCCCGCAGGAATGAGTGGCTTTTCATCAGGAGCCGCAGCTGGGGAGTGGAGGGCATGAAGGGCTGGGTTGCGGTGTTGGGAGCTACTGCCCCAGCCATGGCTGCAGGGGGCATGGGCGCCTCTTTCCTCTGCCCTGGGGCCTGCGGGGACTGTCCCCACATCTGGGCAGCTGCTGCACCCTGTGGTGCTGGCCCAGGGTGCAGCAGGCAGGAAATGGGGGTAGGGTTTTTGCTCTAAGCCACCTGCCTTATGCCCTGCCCACCCTGTCCTGGCACCACCCTCTGCACACCTGCTCTGTCATGAGGATGACCTTGGGGATGTATTGCATCTGCTGGTGGACCATGGTGTAGATGGGGAAGATGCCCAGCACAGCGGTGTGGCCCCCCAGCAGCGCCCCCACCACGCTGGCCACCAGAAGCCATGGGTGGCGTGTGGTGCGGGATGCGTGGGCCCAGAGCGCCAGAGTCGCATAGGGGGCCAGCAGGGTGTAGATGCACATGATCAGCCAGATCCCCAGTGCTGCGCCCATGCCGTGGGAGTTGGCGATGATGAACTCCAAGTCCTCCTTCAGGCAGCTGCAGGGCGGAAGGGGACAGTGACCTCAGCGCAGCACCAGTGACCTCTCTGGCCCTTATAGACTGCCCTGGGGCTGGGTAGGGCCCTATAGACTCTCTGGACCCTATAGAGCTGGCTTGGGGGTGTGCATGGCCCTGTGGACACTCTGCACCCTATAGCACCTCTTTGGGGTGTGTATGACCCTACAGAGTCTCTGGACCCTATAGCACCTCCTGGAGGTGTGCATGTCCCTACAGACTCTGGGCCCTATAGCACCACCCTGGGCCTGCGTGTGGCTCTACAGACTCTCTGGACCCTATAGCACCTCCTGGAGCTGCGTGTGACTACAGACTCTCTGGACCCTATAGCACCTCCTGGGGGTGTGCATGGCCCTACAGACTCTCTGGGCCCTATAGCACCTCCTGGGCCTGCGTGTGACTCTACAGACTCTCTGGACCCTATAGCACCTCCTGGGGGCGTGTGTGGACCTACAGACTCTTTGGGCCCTATAGCACCACCTCAGGGCCCGGTAGGGCTGTGCTGGCTGAGGCAGGGACCTTCTCCTCCGCAGGCACATACGCTTCTGATTAGCCAGGGCAGGGCTTCAGCACAGGCTGTGCTGGATCAGGGTGGGGCTCCCCCTCCGAGTGCCCAAAGCTGGGATTGCGGAGGGTGGAGATCCAGGCTGGAAGGGTGCTGAGAGGTCATCCCAGCCTGGGGTAGGATCGGTGCTGCCAGGTCCCGCCCAGGCCACTCCTTGCCTGCCTGCTCCGCAAGCCCCTCCGT
>NW_005842452.1:1062886-1063262 GCF_000455745.1 Alligator sinensis
CCCCCCCCGCCACTGCAAGGAGTGTTAGGTGCACTTAGGAGATCCCCGGCAGAGAAGAAGGCAGCTCCCTGCACTAGTCTGTACAGACCTGACGTGGGCTTTAACCAAGGCAGCAACGGGCAGACCCCGATTTGGGGGGCAAGACCCTTCAGCCAGGAGCCTCTGGGTTTGAATCCCAGCACCCAAAAACCCGCTGACCCCTGGAGCAATAAGAGGAGGAAAAATTCCCTCTAGGCCCATGCAGCAGCTGGCAAAGCCCAGAGGCCTGGGAAAACCACCCCTCCCGGCTCTGCTCTGCAGCCTGGGGACAGAGGGCAGAAAAACCACCCCTCCCTAGAAAGCCATATCTCCCTGCTGCACGTGCCACCCCACAGCC
>NW_005842452.1:1063934-1072365 GCF_000455745.1 Alligator sinensis
CAGCGTGGCCTGTGGCTGCCACGAATAGCCCTGGGCTCACCTGGAGCGGGCAGTGGACACGGGCATAGTACTCCAGGCTGTACAGCGCGACCAGCAGGCCCTGCCCCACGAAGAGCAAGGCCCACACAGCCACGTTCCATGCCGGGCGCCTGCGCTTGTCGTTCAGCACGAAGTTGAAGAGCACTGAGGAGACAGGAGAGCGGGGCTGGGGGTGGTGAGGTCCCCACAGAGCACCCTCATCCCTGCTGGCCCCCGATGCCTCCCCAGCCCCGTGTTTCGGATGCAATTCAGGACGATGCAGGTGGACTTAAAAGGCCATCACCCTTGCCAGCCATGGGCAGGAGACGTGGCCAAGGCACCACTGCCTGCCTGAGACTGGGGGCAAGGGGCAGCATGGTAGGGAGAAACTCAGGGCTCAGGGGGTCCTTCCCCTCAGGCCACAGTAGCAGAGCTGGGGACACGAGGGACTTGGGGCTGAGCCCAGCAGGACCCAGGGGGCGTGGGGATTCAGGGCATGGGGCTCAGCCTGGTTGCGGTGCGGGGGACCGTGGTGTGCTCACCTCCGAAGATGGTGTAGTTGCAGAAGAGGATGGGGTAGAAGATGCCCAAGCCGAAACCAACTATGTACTCATGGGCAATGGCAGACAGGAGGAAGGTGGCCAGCATGGCGCCCACCCGCCACTTCTTTCCGAAGAGCTGCAAAGCAAGGGTGCTCAGAGCCAGAGTCAGCTGCCAAGGCCTGGGGACAACTCCAAGCAGAGTGGGCCCACAACAGCTGGGCTGGGCCCCAGCTGGAGCCAGGACATGGCTGCGGGCAGAGTCCCCTGGGCAGCCAGGCTGTGGCCGTGAATGCAAACGGACCCGAGCTAAGGGCTGGGCTCTGGGCAGTGCCCACCTTCCCTGCCCCACTGCCAGCCCGGTCCACGTACCCAGAACAGGTCCTGGTAGATGTAGAGGTAGAGCCAGTCGTGGACCACGCTGTTCCACTTGCGGTAGTAGGTGGCGAAGGATGTGGCGTTCCACCAGTCCTGGGGGGAGATGCGCGTGACCTGGGGACCGCCTGCCTGCACCCCCTGCTCCTCGGCCCCCGTGGCCAGGCCTCTGGCATGGGTGCCTGCCCCCCTTGCAGCACCGGGAGGGCTCTGCGGGCACTGCCAGGCAACCCAGCCCCGCTTTCCACCCCCCGCCTGCCCTCACCTGGTAGAAGCCCCTGTCGGCAAAGCGCAGCACCTCAGCGAAGGCGTTGAACCAGCAGTGCAGGATGCCATAGAATGAGATCAACAGCATCACAGTGCCTGCAGGGGGGCACAGCGGGCACATCAGACCCCTGGGGGCCCCTGGCACTGCCTGCCACCCCCACCTCCGGGCTCATGTCACCACCCGGTCACCCTCACTGGGGCCCTGCCATCCCCTGCAGCAGCCGCTCCACACTACCCAGTGCCCCAGCCCAGGGGAGCGAGCGGGCCCTGCGCACCAGGCAGGATGGTGTTGCACATAGCTGGCACAAATGTCTCGAGGCGGAAGGGCTGCAGGCTCAGGTGGATGTACACCGGGTTGGACAAACGGCGCATGATGAGTGCCAGTAAGAAGGCGAAGGCCAGGAACTGCAGGGCACAGACAGGTGTGATGCTTCCCCTTGCCCTGGCCCCGTGGCAACCCACGGGCACCCAGGCTGCAAGGACAAGTGAGTGCGGGCCGTGCCAGCAGGAACCCATAGGCACCCAGGCCGCAGGGATGGGTGGGTGTGGGTCATGCCGGGAAGGACCCATGGACACCCAGGTCACAGATGGGTGGGTATGGGTCATGCTGCGTGGCATAGGCACCAAGGCCACAAGGACGGGTGGGCACGGGCCGTGCCAGCAGGGCCCAGCTGCTCTCACCTTGGCACAGTTCTCCACCACGACTCTCCAGCGGATGACAGAGGTCCTAGCAGGACAGGAGGGCTGGTCAGTGCCCAGGACACCCAGGGCAGGCTGGAGTCCTCCCCAGGACTCAGTCCCCTGAATGCCCCTCCGTCTGTCCCCACGGCCCCCAGCTGGCAGCCCTGGTGCCCTCAGGCTCACCTGGGGTAGGTCTCCCTGTACAGCAGTGTGGGGCAGCACAGAAAGTACAGGTAGGTGGACAAGGCCGGCAGCTTCACCTTCCCTGGCGGAGAGAAGCAATTGGGAGCTTGGGGTGGCTGCAGGGGTACCCTGGTGCAGGGGGTGGCACTCACCAGCGGTCGTCTGGGCACGGAGATTGGGCACTGTCTCCCGCAGGAATGAGTGGCTTTTCATCAGGAGCCGCAGCTGGGGAGTGGAGGGCATGAAGGGCTGGGTTGCGGTGTTGGGAGCTACTGCCCCAGCCATGGCTGCAGGGGGCATGGGCGCCTCTTTCCTCTGCCCTGGGGCCTGCGGGGACTGTCCCCACATCTGGGCAGCTGCTGCACCCTGTGGTGCTGGCCCAGGGTGCAGCAGGCAGGAAATGGGGGTAGGGTTTTTGCTCTAAGCCACCTGCCTTATGCCCTGCCCACCCTGTCCTGGCACCACCCTCTGCACACCTGCTCTGTCATGAGGATGACCTTGGGGATGTATTGCATCTGCTGGTGGACCATGGTGTAGATGGGGAAGATGCCCAGCACAGCGGTGTGGCCCCCCAGCAGCGCCCCCACCACGCTGGCCACCAGAAGCCATGGGTGGCGTGTGGTGCGGGATGCGTGGGCCCAGAGCGCCAGAGTCGCATAGGGGGCCAGCAGGGTGTAGATGCACATGATCAGCCAGATCCCCAGTGCTGCGCCCATGCCGTGGGAGTTGGCGATGATGAACTCCAAGTCCTCCTTCAGGCAGCTGCAGGGCGGAAGGGGACAGTGACCTCAGCGCAGCACCAGTGACCTCTCTGGCCCTTATAGACTGCCCTGGGGCTGGGTAGGGCCCTATAGACTCTCTGGACCCTATAGAGCTGGCTTGGGGGTGTGCATGGCCCTGTGGACACTCTGCACCCTATAGCACCTCTTTGGGGTGTGTATGACCCTACAGAGTCTCTGGACCCTATAGCACCTCCTGGAGGTGTGCATGTCCCTACAGACTCTGGGCCCTATAGCACCACCCTGGGCCTGCGTGTGGCTCTACAGACTCTCTGGACCCTATAGCACCTCCTGGGGGTGTGCATGGCCCTACAGACTCTCTGGGCCCTATAGCACCTCCTGGGCCTGCGTGTGACTCTACAGACTCTCTGGACCCTATAGCACCTCCTGGGGGTGTGCATGGCCCTACAGACTCTCTGGGCCCTATAGCACCTCCTGGGCCTGCGTGTGACTCTACAGACTCTCTGGACCCTATAGCACCTCCTGGGGGCGTGTGTGGACCTACAGACTCTTTGGGCCCTATAGCACCACCTCAGGGCCCGGTAGGGCTGTGCTGGCTGAGGCAGGGACCTTCTCCTCCGCAGGCACATACGCTTCTGATTAGCCAGGGCAGGGCTTCAGCACAGGCTGTGCTGGATCAGGGTGGGGCTCCCCCTCCGAGTGCCCAAAGCTGGGATTGCGGAGGGTGGAGATCCAGGCTGGAAGGGTGCTGAGAGGTCATCCCAGCCTGGGGTAGGATCGGTGCTGCCAGGTCCCGCCCAGGCCACTCCTTGCCTGCCTGCTCCGCAAGCTCCTCCGTCAGCCCGGTTGCATAATGACCAGGCCGTTGCCCAAGACACCAGGAGCCCCCAGACCTGCCCGCCACTGCAAGGAGTGTTAGGTGCACTTAGGAGATCCCCGGCAGAGAAGAAGGCAGCTCCCTGCACTAGTCTGTACAGACCTGACGTGGGCTTTAACCAAGGCAGCAACGGGCAGACCCCGATTTGGGGGGCAAGACCCTTCAGCCAGGAGCCTCTGGGTTTGAATCCCAGCACCCAAAAACCCGCTGACCCCTGGAGCAATAAGAGGAGGAAAAATTCCCTCTAGGCCCATGCAGCAGCTGGCAAAGCCCAGAGGCCTGGGAAAACCACCCCTCCCGGCTCTGCTCTGCAGCCTGGGGACAGAGGGCAGAAAAACCACCCCTCCCTAGAAAGCCATATCTCCCTGCTGCACGTGCCACCCCACAGACCCATCCCAGCCGCTTGGAGACGTGAGGCAGTACCCCCACGCTCCATCCTACCACCGGTGGTTGGCGAGATCCGTGGCGGCGGCGCCCAGGATGGCGATGCAGACGGCGGCGATGCACAGGTGGTAGAGGCTCCGGAAATGCTCCACCGCCAGCAGCTCGCTGCAGGGCAACGGGGAGGGGGCCCCAGGTTGTCAACCGCCTGCCGCAGGCCCCTCCATGTGGAGCTCAGACCTTCCCTGCTGCAGCTGCTGGGACATGGGGCAACACCGCTCCCCCTCCTCCCATTTCACACGAGAGGAAACTGAGGCACGGAGGGGTTTGCAGGCACGTTGCAGGCCTGGCTGTGGAACGCAGGAGTCCTGGCTCTCAGCCTTCCCTCTAGCTCTAACCACCAGGCCCCACTTCCATCCCAGGGCCAGGGAGGCCCAGCTCCCAGGCAGAGCCTGGGAAAGCACCCAGGAGTCCCCACCTGCCTTCCACAACAGGCTGCCCTAGGGCACCTCTGGGCCCACGTGCCCCGGCCCCCCCCCAGCAGGGATTCCCCCCTCTGCTAACCCCTGCTGGACTCACTCCAACGGTGACTGCCGGGGGATGAAGACTTTCTGCTTCTCCAGCCAGGAGCCTCTCCCCCTGCGTGGATCCCAAGCGGGGCTGTTATTTCCAGGGAAGGGTCTCAGCCACCCCTCCCACTATTTCGCACGCAGGATGCAACTGCGACATAGGTGTGTCCTATGCCCTCTACTGCAAGGGGGGTGGTTCTCCAGGGCTGGTTGGGAGCAGGGCGATCTAGGCCACCATGCAGGACCTGCACAGATACTGCGAGAGGCAGCAGGGGGAGAGGGGAAACGGAGGCGCAGAGCGGCAGGGTGACTTGCCTGGGGCTGCCCAGGCAGACAGAGGCAGGGGTGGGGAAGGAGCCAGGCATCCTGCCGGGCAGCTCAGCTCCGGTGCTGAGGGAGACGGGTCTAGGAGGGTCAGGGTGGAGGGATGGGCTTGGCCTCCAGCCCCGTGTGCTCACTTTTGGGGGGTTGGGCTCCCCCCCAGCTCTCACCTGGCCTCATTCTCCAGCTGCCCCGTCTTCGGGGGTGGGGGGTCTGGCTGCAGCCCCTCTTTCTTGGCCCCGTCCTGCGCTGGGGATTGCACTGCCTGCCAGGCCAGTGCAGGTTATGCCCCTCAGGGAGTTTCCCAGCATGCACCTGGGCATCCCTGCACCCCCCTGCCCCATCCTCCTACTGCCTCCCTCCTGCCCCCCTGTCTTGGCCCCCTAACCCATCCTCCCCTCCTCCTCCAGGTCCCTGGTGCCTGCAAGCAACCCCCGACCCCTGCCCGGGGAGGCCTGGACTGCCCTTTCCCTTGCTGTGTTACCTCCATGCGTCTCCGGCACTGGGCGAGGCTGGGGATGCTATCCAGGTGGGCAGAGCTACCTAGAGCAGGGGCAGCAGGTCAGCGAAGCCTTGGGGTGCCCCCAGGCAGCCCCAATGCCATGGCAACCCACAGCCTCAGGGGGGAGTGCTGGGCTGGCAGTCCCACAGTCACCCCCACCCTGGCTGTGCAAGGCATGGGCCATCTAGTACCATGGGAGAGCAGCTGTGGGCCACGGGCTACGGGCCACGGGCACTGGCCCTCCCCAGGGAGCTACCTGCTCTGGTCTTGGCAGCCCGCCATGTGGGTAGAGGTGGGGGGGTCAGCTGGGCTCCCACCCAAGGGGGCTGGGATCGCCTTCTACAGTGCCCATGCCGCCCCTGCCCTCTGTGCCTACCAGCAGCCCCGTGGTCAGTGCACAAATCGCTGCTGCCTGTGACATGCCAGGGGCTGCTCCATGCTGGGCACCTGCCCAGGCGCTCTCTGCTGCACTCCAGGCCTCTGCCCCTGGGTGCAGGGCCTCAGCATTTGAAATGCCATCGCCTCCCACCGGTGCCCTCCCACCGTGGGCTCCAGGTTACTGCTCACTGTTGGGCACCCAGAGCTCGGCCTCTTCCTCTTGCTCCAGCTCTTGGCCTGGCCTCCGCCTGGGCATCGCGGTGCTCCCTGGCGCTGGCTCCATGCGTGCTGGTCCACTCACTCAAGCAGGTCAGTGGGCGTCTGCAGGCTCCCTTCCTTCTCCACCTCCAGCCGGATCAGCCGATCACAAGCAAATCCTTGCGCCAAGCACACACCCTGTTCCTGCCTGTCTACCGAGATCAATCATTACCTGGGCAGGGAACAGCCTGTGTCCTGACCTCTGGTCCTGTTGGCTCCATCCCCCCCACCCCTGCAATTCAGCTCTTTGGCCCATGGCACTGACTCCGGAGCCAAGGCTGCACTGGTGGCAGGTTTGGGCCATGCCCATGGCATCCCATGGGTGAGGCTGGGATGCTCCCAGCATGCTTTGGGCTTGCTCAAGCTGCCACAAGACAGGAGCGGGTGCCCGGCGGACAGGTAGAAATTCCAGGGCGGGTGGGGGCTGGCATCAATGCCATGGAGCCAGCTGTGTGCACTGTGCTTTCCTCCGGGCGCGGGGGCTGTCTCTGTGGGCTGTTCTACTCTGCTGTACCAGAGATCCCCCCCCAGAGGTGGGTGCAGCTCCAGCGGGTGCAGCAGTTCTGGGGAGGGGTCATGACAACTCAGGACAAGGGCCCAATGGTGCCCAAGTGCCTCTGGCCAAGCTGTGCTGTTGATAGCAGTCCCGCTCCCACAGGGCACGTGGAGGAGTGATTTCACTCGGGACACCTGGGTTCCTAACGGTATAGCTGTGGGGCAGGGGGGGTCCCTACGAGGAGAGACTAAGGGACCTGGCCCTTCTGCTCGACGGGGAACTGGAGACGGGCTTACAGAATCCCAGCGGTGTTCCCGGGGAGTTGCGAGGTTGCTCATGAGACAGGAGCGAGCGAGGGGCTTGCTCAAGCAGGGACTGAGCAGACCTCACAAAAGGCAGTTCTTTCTCCCGAGTGGGTCATTAAAGCATGGGGGCTCGTGGCCGCCAGCCACGGTGGAAGAGGATCACTTAGGCTGATTCGCCAAGGGATCGGACATGGTCTCGGAGGAAAGGGGCATCGGGAGCTCTGGAGCAAGGGAGCCTCTGAATCAGACCTGCCTGGGCCTTCAATGCTGGAGGCTTCAAGGGAGAGAGGAACGAAGGGGAGACCCCATTGCCATCCCTTCCAGCCTCCACTCTCTGCCACCGGAGACTGGGCAAGACGGACCCAGGGTCCGACCCAGGACGTGGCAGTTCTGCTCTTGTGTGCCTGCCCAGCATGGGGCGGGGGGGACCAGGGCTCAGGCCCTGTCTGCCTTGCTGGCTGCAGCCAGCTATGGGGGATTAAGCGGGGAGGGGGTTTACACAGCATACGCCGCAAAGCCGCCGCATCATTCTTGCAGACCAGGCAGTGCCGAGTCTGGCTAGCATGGGCTTTCCCAGGACCTAAGGTTCAAACTCCAGGGCCACTGTGCTGCTCCTGCCCAGTGTCCCCTGTCCACTGCAAGGGGAGGGGGCTGTTTGCTCACGGCAGTCACAGCCCTGCAGTCGCTGCCCCTTGACCCCTGCTCCAGTCTGGCCCAGACCCCAGCACTTGCCCAGGCACAGCCTGTGCTGGAGAAGCAGCACCTGGCAGAGAGGGCAGGGGAAGCCTCCAGCTCAGCAGGCACAGCCCCCCACCCTCCCTAGAGCAAGGGCATGGAGTGGGACCAGAGGAAGGGCAGGCGCTGGGCCCCGCCAGCATGAGGCTAGTGCTAGAAGCAGATGTCGCCAAACACAGCAGATCTGCTGCGCGCCCAGGAGATCCTGAGGGCATCTCTGGAGGCAGAGAAGTGGGGCAGGTGCTTCCCGGGCCAGCGGCGCCCAATCCCATGCAGAAACTCCTGGGGTGCACTGGACCGGGCCCCTCCAGCCCAGGGAGCGGCTGTGGGGGTGGTGAGGGAGTGTAGGCTGTCCCTGCCACAGAGCACATATGGGCAGATGTCGGCCACAACGAGCAGTGCGATGATTTCTTCTGGCCTCTGGTTGTGGCCCCGTGGCGCTGGGGCAAAGGGCACCACTCTGTGCACCACAAACACAACCCTGTGCCCCACAAACTCCTACCCTGGCCCTCCGTGCACAGCCCCAGGGAAGGGTGCCCTGCACAGGGGAGTCACTGGGGGTTGGCGCCCCTGGATGGGGGGGTCCAGGATGGGGGGGGGAAGAAAGGAGGAAGCCAAGAGCAGCCCCCAAAACACAACGCGGCTTTATTTACAGAGCAGCTCAGAAGCACGAGGACATGATTCACACCCCCCCTGCCCCCCCCTGCAATGGCCCGCGTTATGCGCATGGATCAGTGCACCAAACCCCTGCCCACCCCCCCACACCCGGGGAAAGGGGGCAGTACGGAAAGGGCACAAGCCCCCCA
>NW_005842452.1:1072820-1073689 GCF_000455745.1 Alligator sinensis
AAAGAATATAGGAGTGGCTGGGGGGGGGCTGGGAAACTGAGGCACAGGGTGGGGGAGGACACTCGCCAGCATCACTGAGCAGGCAGAGAAGGACCCAGGAGCCCTGGGCCCCACCCCCAAAGCTGGGCCTGAGCCCCAGGGGATGCTTTTCAGCCCAGCGTGGGGGTAGGGGGTTCAGGGTGGAGGCGCCCCTGGGTTTGGAGTAGGGAGGGGCTGGGGCAGGGCAGGACACAAGGACCGAAGGGGGCAGGGAGATGGGTGCCCTAGGGCAAACCGGGCAGCTGCAGGGTGGCAGAGCCCCAGGTTGAGATGGACAGACATACGTGGGGGGAGGGCCAGGGGTCCGGGCCGTACCTGCTTCCTGCGGTAGAAGCCGCGGGTGTCGCAGTTGGGGATGAAGAGGTCCTCGCCGCTCAGGTACAGCGAGGCCTTGAGCTCCTGCATGACGGCCGCCAGGTGCACGCGGCACGGCGCCTGCGGGGACGGGCACTCAGTGCTGGGGCCTGCAGCCCCCTCTACCTGGGACCCCCGCGGGGCCTCTGCCCTCCTGCCCCTGCACGACCTTGCCCAGCATGGGGGCGGCTCCCGGCTACCCCAGCCCCAGCTGGGGGGCTATGAAGGAGCTCCCTGCAAGGCGCTGGGGCCGGACCCTCTAGGCCCCCCTGCCCCACGCACCGTCTCGAAGGCCTCCTTCGCCTCGCTGCTCAGCGAGACCTGCTGCACCCGGGCCTTGGAGCCCTCCGCCTCGGGGGGCTGCGGCTCCGTCGTGGGCTGGGCCGGGCGGTGCCCCTCCCTTTGGCTCTCCCCTGCAGGGAGGGAGATGCTCAGTGCTTCTGCATGTGCTGGGGGGGGCTGGCAGCCCCCACCAA
>NW_005842452.1:1073702-1074478 GCF_000455745.1 Alligator sinensis
CCCAGAGCAGCCCAGCCTGCCCTCCACATCCACCCCCTGGCCCCAGGGCAGCACCTAACTTGGGGGGCTGGCAACTTCCTCCCGGTCCCAAGCCCGGTAGCTCCCAAAGGCAGCCCTTGTGGGGGGGCACCCCCAAAACAGTTCTCAGGGACGTCCCCCCAGTCCCCAATACAGCTCTCCAGGGTGCAAACACCCCTAGTACAGCTCCTAGGGATGTGCCCCCACCCTTGCAATAAAGCTCCCAGGGCTGTCCCCCAAGCAGCCCCTGGGGTGCCCTCCAGCCCCACAATACAGCTCCCAGGAGTGTGCCTCCACAATAAAGCTCCCGGGGGTGCCCCCCACCCCCAAGCAACCCCTGGGGTGCCTTCCAGCCTTGCAATACAGCTCCCAGGGGTGTCCTCCACCCCCACAACAAAGCTCCTAGGGGTGCCACCCACCTCCTAAGCAGCTCCTGGGGGTGTATTCCCCACCCCAATCCAGGTCCCAGGGGTGCATCCCCCACCCCCTCATACAGCCCCCAGTGGTGCACCTCCACTCTCACAATATAGGTCCTATGGGTGCCCCCCCCGGCAGCCCCAGGGTGCCTTTTAGCCGCGCATTATCGCCGTGCAAAAAAAGCTTCCCCCACCCTCCAAAACAGTACCCAGGGGTGCCCCCACCCCCAATACAGCTCCTAAAGGTGCACCCCGCCCTTGCAATAAAACTCCCCCCGCCTCCCAAGCAGTCCCTGGGGGTGTAGCCCCCACCCCAATACCGCTCCGAGGGGGGGGCGCCCA
>NW_005842452.1:1074952-1075588 GCF_000455745.1 Alligator sinensis
CCAAGTCCTTGCCCCCTCCCAAGGGTCCCAGGTCCTGCCTGCTTCCCCCCCGTGCCCTAGCTGCCCCCCCAGCACTCAGGGCCGGTCCTAGAGGAGCGGGGCTGGCAGGGACGTAGCCCAGCCGGGTGCCAGCCGTCCGGGGCAGCCGAGCTCTACCTAAGAGGATCCTCATCACTCAGCCCTGGCATAACAGGGGTCCAGCGCCAGGTGAAGCAGGGGACGCGGGCAGCTCTGAGGCACTGTCAGGACCATCGTGAGGCCCCCGTTGCCCCCCCCAGTCCGTGCCAGTTTGACCCGGGGGGCATCATTGTGACCCCAAGTGGAGGGGCAAGACCCCTGGCCAGGAACCTCCAGCTTTGGAGCATGGGCACAGCCCAGCTGAAGTCCTCAGCCTGCCCCCCGCCAGGTCCTGTTTTCCCAGCCCCCCCATTTCCACCCCAGGGATGGGGAGTGGGGGGTAGCAGTGCAGAGAGTAGGGGTACTGTGGGGACATGTGGGGCTGGAGTGTGCCCTGCTCCCCCACACCATCCACTAACAGGGCCATGTGCACACCCTCCACCCCACTCCCACTCCCATTTACGCCCCAGCCGTGTGCCCGGCAGCCTGTGGCTGGGTGTGGGGGGTGGGGAGACGGGC
>NW_005842452.1:1075619-1077713 GCF_000455745.1 Alligator sinensis
ACGGCTGGGCTCTTGCCCTTTGTGGGAGGGGAGCCGGCTTTGGTGCCTGGAGTCAGGCTGGCAGCCAGGATTCTCTTCCCAGCTCTGGGAGGGGAGTGTGGTCTAGCGGTTAGGAAGGGCAGCTGGGACGCCTGGGTTGTCTCCCAGCTCTGGGAGGGGAGTGCGGTCTAGTGGTTAGAGAGGGCAGCCAGGACGCCTGGGTTTTCTCCCACTCTGGGAGGGGATTGTGGTCGTGAGGTCTGGGCAGGGCATGGGAGTCTGGACTTGGCCCGCGGGGCGGGCCTTGTGGTGGGAGTGGGGCGTGGGAGTGCGGCTGTGTCTGGCCCGGGTCAGAGCTCTCCGATGTCACCGCTGGCTCGGGGCTGATGTGGGTGGGGTGGCTGGGCCAGAGGGTCAGGGCTCCTGGGTTCTCGCCCTGGCTTGGAGCTGTGCAGCCCGGCGGCACAGGCGAGGAGACCCAGTGGCTCTGGGGCAGTGTGGGCTCGTGGTCATGGTGGCGAGGACAGGACTCCTGGCTGCTTAGGACCGGTTTTCCCCAGTGACCTGGTCCAGGGCCTTCCCCCACAGCTCAGAGCTGGCTGGAGACAGGTTTGCACCCGGCAGGCAGGCATGCACCATACACGCTTCATCCAAGCCTCAGGCTAGCTGCGCCTGGAAGGAGCTTTGTGCCCATTTCCCAGCCCCTGGCTGAGGCTAGGAGGGGCAGAGTGACTTTCCCGGGGGACCACTGGGAGGTAGTAGCAGAGCCAAGTGTTTCCTCCCGCCCCTCCAACTACACTCCCCACCAGGTTGGTGCTGTGCCCAGCTCCCCTCTTCCTTGGGGCAGCCAGAGACCAAGACACCTGCGGGTGCTGGTGACCTCAGGCAAGCCCTGTGCCTCAGTTTCCCCAGTGCCCAGGAGGCTGAGCCATGCGGGTGAGGAGCTGGCATCCAGCATCTTTGCACTGGCAGCTCTGCTGCTGCTGCCCCCTTCCCCCCGGGGCCGAGGTGCAGTCACTGACACCCGGCCATCACACCCCAATTCCTTCGTGCCCACCAGGATCTGGGGGAGAAACCCCAGGTCCCAAGCCTCGCAGCCTCTGCCCATGGGCAGGGTGCCCCGCTCTCTGGGGCTGATGACGGACAGGCCTCCACGCCCCGAGCCCAGGACCTGGGCCATGTCCTGCTCAGCGGGACAAGATTTGCAGCCCGACTTGTGAGCCCAGGCTGTGCCAGGAGGCTGCCGCAAGCTGCTTCCATAAACAAGGCATTCTTGGGGCCTGAGTGGATCAAGCCGCCTGGGCTCTTTCCCCTCCAAACTTCTCTCCGGGAAGCCCCATGCATTCCTCCCCCCGTGGGACCGAAGCCCGAGGCCGGATCCTGATTCCCTGTGACTGCTAGGAGGAATTTGCTGGGGTCCTTCCAACGGGAAATGAGATGCAGACTCCGAGCAGGGAGGGGGGGATGGGACAGCGGGCCCTGCTTTCTGCTGGTGGCGCCGGAGATGTGAGATCCTGCCTGGATGGACGTACCCGGGCAGCGGCGCGGGGTGCTGAGCCCAGGGCAGGCTGTGTGGGGGATCAGCATCTTTGTCGTGGGAGCGGGGAGTGGGGGGGCATCACTGCAGCTGAGCACTGCTCTCTTTACTCCCAGCCCTGCACCATGCAGCCGGGGGGGCCTCCATCCTGCACCGGGACACCGGGCGTGGGGGCGCTAAGTGAGTCACCCAAGGCCACACGCTGAATCGGTGGCAGAGCAAAGGGGCTGAGGCATCAACTGGGGGCTCCAGGGCCAGGCCCCTGTCTCGGCCCTGCAACAGGGCTGGAGGGCCCAGGCAAGCTGAGCCCTGTCTCAGCCCCCTGGTGTGTCATAGCCCCTCTACTGCTCCGAGCGACTCCCCTCCAGCTCAGGGGCTGGTGCCTGGGGCGGCGGGGGTCTCATGTCTCCCCACCCCCGGGCTGCTGTGCCTCAGCCCTGATGTTGGGGGGGTCTGCGGAGGGGGGAGCTCCTAGGAGGGGTCTGGGCCTGTTGTGGGGGGGAGGTGCCTACACTAGGCCCCGCCCCCTGCACTAGGCCCCGCCCCAAAGCCAGCCTACAGCCCACCCTTGAAACGTC
>NW_005842452.1:1077960-1091431 GCF_000455745.1 Alligator sinensis
CTGTGCAGGCCGCGTTTGGAAGCTTCTCCGCCCGCCAGAAGAGCGAGACGCGGGGTTCCCTCTTATTTAGGGACAGAGCAGCTTGGACTGGCGCAGCGTTTCCGGCCGAGCCCTTTTTGGCTGCTCAGCTTTGGAGAGTGACGGTTTCCAGGAAGCAGGAGGTCTTGCCTTTGGGTTGTGCTGAGTTTGACCTCGTGTGTGAGGCCGCTTGGGGCTGGGTGCTAGGCTCGATCCAACCCACCCAGCAGCAGCTAGAGGGGGAGAGCCCTCCGTCAGGCTTGTGGGTGGTGTAACCACCTGCTGCTTCTCTTTGCTTCTGGATGTTGCAGTTCATCCGTTTCCAGGCTGCCCCAGTCCAAGTTTCCCTGGCAGGGGTTATGTTGGATAGTGCAGGGAAATGGCTTCGGCATTCAGCTGACCCTCTGGACCATACTTTGTTCCTGCCGTGCGGACGCTGTCTCTAGGGATCTCTGCTTAAGTGGGTGCTACAGAGGTGTTGTCTCCTAGCTAGAGCTGTGGCTAGAGTCAGGACTCCTGGGTCCTGAGCTAGAGACTGGAGCAGGGCCTGAAACTTGCCTGGGCACCCATAGCACAGCAGTAGCAAGTAGCCATTTCACTAATTCCTCTAGGAGGTATCAGATCTGAGTGGGGTTGGTACGGTACTTTTGGACTGGGCTCGCATTCCTTCACCATCCTGGGTCTTGGGAGAATAGCAGGACGTGTCTGCCTCTGAACCCTGCTCCCAGGGTAATGCCACCATCCTGACAGCACGTTATTAGGCACAGGATGGAGGATGGCTGCTGTAGCATGGATGCATGGCTCAACGTGCTGGGCCCTGTGGGGATCCGGGTCATGCCATGGGGGTGCGTTATGAGCCTGTATCTCAGAGTGAGACCCCAGCCACACAGGGGTGACTGCTCCCTCCTGTCCCCAGCTCGACTCTCTCAGCTGCGATGGATGACCTGAACCTGCACTACCGGTTCCTGAACTGGAGGCGGCGGATCCGGGAGATCCGGGAGGTGCGGGCCATCCGCTACCAGGAGCGCTTCAAGCACATCCTCGTGGATGGCGACACATTGAGGTAACTCCAGGCCTGGTACCGGGGCCACCTGGGCCAGGGGGTAGCTAACAACCTCCTCATTTGGGTACGGGGGCAGCTGGGTGTTGTGGGCACCTCCAGCTGCTGGGGGGGCAGGGGTCTGCTATCCAGTCCCGCCCCTCCCTCCTGCGATGACCGTGCAACGGGGCCTGAGGCCTGTTTCTTCTCCTGCAGTTATCATGGGAACTCCGGCGAAGTCGGCTGCTACGTGGCCCCCCGGCCGCTGACCAAAGACAACAACTACTTTGAGGTAACTGTGAAAGCTCCCTGTGCCTGAGTTGGCTCTCTTGCTCCCTGGGCAACACCTTCCCCCTCCTCTTCCACTGATACAGCACACTGTGCCCTAGGCTCTGCTTGCTTGACTTTACAGCTGGCCGGGGGGTTCCCACGCCCAAGTATGGTCTGATCCTCTTTGTGTCCCTAGCAGGGAGTCTTGGTCAGTTCCCACCTCCTTGTTCCAACATAAAACATAAATTGAGCGCGTCTGGCTCTACACCAGCACCCTCTAGTCCTGTCTTCCTCTGCTAGCCAGCCTGGGAGGTCAGAGGTCACCTGAGCCCAGCCTTTAAGGCCCGTTCAAGGATGGCAGGCCAGCCTCGGTAGCCAGTGGCAGGGGGGGGGGGGGAGGGGTGAGTGTGTCAAAGGATGGAAGCCCAGCTTCGTTAGCCAGTGGCAGGTGAGGGAGTGATGTGATCAGTGTGACCCTGGACCCAAAAGAAAAGATCTAACTCTGTGGTCAAGGTCCTGCCTGGTTGTTTTGCTCCCTGGCGTGGCTAGGCCTGGTCTGTGCAGCACGCTGCAGTCCCCCAGCTTCCCATCATTCTCTTTGCCCCCCACAGGTGTCAATTGTGGACAGCGGTGTGCGGGGCACCATTGCTGTGGGCCTTGTGCCACAATATTACAGCCTGGACCACCAGCCGGGGTGGCTGCCGGACTCCGTGGCCTACCACGCCGATGATGGCAAGTGAGTTGGGAGCTGCCCTCTTTCCTGGCTCAGGGAGTGGGAGGGAGCACGTGCATCCCCTTTGGTCTCCCCTGAGCCCCTTCACATGGCAACATCCCCTCCTGCTGCCCCGCCTGGCTGGATCTCCACCTTCCTTTTGGCTCTTTTCCTGCTGCCTCTGGCATTGCCCACCCACGATTCTTGGGTGGGTTCTGGCACTTTGCAGGGCCCTTGCTGCTCCCTCTTTTCCACCCCAGCCACAGCGAGGTCTCTATCCTCTAGGCCCATCTCCTTGGCTGGGGTCTGCTTGGCCCCACTTGCCACATGCTCAGAGGGGAGGGGCATGCAGAGCACCGGCTTGGGAGCTGGTAGACCTGGCTGCAGGCTCTGTCCTGTCCCAGACCCGGGTCAAGTTGCTTCAGCTTTGCTGGTCGTTAGTCGCGTATATCAGCATCTCCGGTTACTTCAGAGTGGAGATTGTGGGGCATCAGGCACTGCTGTAAGGGGCTAGATTGGTGTTTCCCAAACCTTTGGTACCTGGGGCATGCTCTCTTTTTTTTTTTTTTTTTTTCCTGGTTTGAAGTTAGCAGCACACTTCCCGTGTGTGTGTGTGCGTGACTTGTGCAGTGGTGCCCAACCTTTTTGGCCCTGCAGGCTCGAGGTAGTTGGCCTGTAGCTAGGTCTAGTCTTTGGGCTTGATTCCTTTGTATAGGGCGGGTGCAGCCGAGGCCCGATCCCTCCAGGCGGAGCTTGGAAACTTGGTGGCAGGGAAAAAATACCAGTGATAATCACCACCGTTCCTTCATTGCCAAGTTTCTGGCCCCGTGGGAGCCCTGCAGGCCAGGTGACGTGGCTCCGCAGGCCAGATCTGGTACTGATCAAGTGTGTCCTGACACGGCCTTTGGGAATCGCTGGGCTAGACAGTGTCCACTCAGATTCAGACCCATGATTTGCCCCCAGGCCTTTGCTCTGCTGAATGGTGCCCTTTTGCACCCCCCAGGGCCCCAACCTCTATATCCCATCCTGGATTTCCCCCATGCTCACACCTGCCGTCTGCCCCCGCAGGCTGTACAATGGGCGAGCCAAGGGCCGGCAGTTTGGGACAAAGTGCAGCTCTGGGGACCGCATTGGCTGTGGCATCGAGCCAGTGTCCTTCGAGGTGCAGACGGCCCAGATCTTCTTCACCAAGAATGGCAAGAGGGTGAGAGCATCAGGGAGAGATGCGTCTGTGGTTCTCGGGAGCGAGGTGGGGTGGGGGGTGCAGAGCAAAGGTCTTCCCTCAGCCCTGTGGGTGTTGGAGAAGGCTTGTGGGGTGGGTTGGGGGGGCTGAGTTGATCAGCTGGCTCAGCTGATGATCTCACGGCTAGCTGAGACCCTTACAGAGCCCTTGGGTGGCTCTGCCCACAGGTGGGCTCCACCATCCTGCCGCTGTCCCCAGATGGGCTGTTCCCTGCCGTGGGCATGCACTCGCTGGGGGAGGAGGTTCGGCTCCACCTGCACGCTGAGCTGGGCACCGAGGAAGATGACAGCATCATGATGGTGGACAGTTATGAGGACGAATGGGGGCGACTGCATGATGTCAAGGTCTGCGGCACGGTGAGTGGGGTGGAGGGATGGGGAGATGCACAGACGGGGGAGCTGAGGGGACAGTGAAATGGTGCTGCCTGTCCCTGCTGACCTGGAAACTGGTGGCTTAGACGGACACCTGGGTTCCTCACTGCTAAGGGGAGGCTGCGCCCTCCAGAGGTGGCACAGCTGTCCGGGCAGGCACTGAGCTGTTCCTGGCCAGGTGGGAGCAGGGGCAGGTCTTGCCCTGATGGCTTGGGCATTTCGGACATGGCATTGTTCCAGCTGGCTCTGATGACCCCGCCCCAGCATTGCTTTGGGTGCCCTGGCAAGGGAAGAGGCCTGCAGCTTTCGAAGGAGGCGCTGGCTGCAGCCTTGGCCCCGATCACTAGCTGGGGGTGGCTTGTTTCTGCCAAGATCCAGGCTGCAGATGCGGCCTCATCTCAGGGCAGGCTCACCCCTACGCTGCGCCTTGGGCTGGGGAAGCAGGGGGTGCTGGCAGGGCCTGACGCTTGCTCGCTTCTGGGCTGTCTTATTCTCTGAGTAACATCACGCATGGGGATTTCCAGGGCTTGAGAACCCAGGAGTCCTGGCTCCCAGGGCCCCTCTGGCTCCACAGCTCCCAGCCCTGCCACAGTCCGATTGTAGCCTGCTGTGGCCAGACGCATTGGCTGAGCCTGGTGTGTTCATGGCTGTGGGGCCCTGCTCTTCTTTGAGCTCTGGCATTCGTTCCCAAATCTACCAGGCCAGTGCCCGCTGAGGCTGCCTGGGACCTGCACACAGCAGGGCCAGGGCACGGAGCTGAGGGAGTGAGCTCTGGCTAAGACCCCTCTTCGTGCTTCCCCTCCAGGGTCACTGTCCTGCAGCCAGGTGAGCCGATAGGACCTGGGGGAGTCAAGAGCAGAAGTCTGGCTCCCATCTGCTCCATTCCCCTCCTAGAGCTGGGGCAGAACCCAGGAGTCCTAAAAACCCTATTTTTTACCACCAGGGAACTTGCCTCCCATCCTCCCCTGGCCTGGAAGAGTCCTGACCTTCCCTGTCCCTCTCTGGGCTGGGGGGAGGTGGCACATACCACCTCCTTGCCCTCACGGTAAAATCTGGGGCCTTCTTTCCAAATGGGATGCACCTGGTATCGGTGGCAGCCCTCGCTGCTGGCTCTGCCTTTCCCTGCTGTGCACAGCCTCTGCTTGGGCCCTGGCATCTCCTCCCTGCCCAGAGACCTGGCTGCACTGCTCTTCGATCCCTTTGTGCATGTACACGTATGCGCTGCAGCCTGACCCAAGCGTGAGAGCAAGGCTGACACTTTTCACTTCTGAGTGCCCGGTCTGGTTCCTAAAGGAGCTGGCCCTGGGGTGGGAGGGGTGTCGGGGCCTCTTGGTCAGCTGGGGCCTCAGACAGGTGACTGGGTGCAGTGGCTTTCTGTGGCATCTGCTTGGCCATGTGTGACACTCCCTCCTTGCATCACGGAGAATACAGAGCCCTGTGAGGGTCCTGTGGGGCCTGAGGTGGGGGTGTCATTCCTCTAGGTTCCATTAGGGGAAACTGAGGCACCAGACAGTGCCAGCCAGTCTCTCCCTCTTGCCTGCCCTCCGCCCCGGTACCCAATGGCTTTGCCGGTGCTGGAATCTACCCTCCCGGCGGCCTTTCCGCTCTGCTCCAGACGGGCAGGAAATGATAGTGCACATAACTCGCATTCCTCTCCCAGGCGCTTCGCGTTCAGGCCCCTTTCTGCTGGGCTGCATGGGGGTGTCGGTGCGGGGGCAGCGGCAGGGGGGCTCCAACACGCACAGAAGGGAAACGTCTGGCTGTTCCCAAGCGTGGGCTGTCTTGGCATTCCTGGTATTGGAGCTGCCAGCGCCCTGGGCCCTTCTCTGCATGCGGCCTGGCCAGAGATGACGCGGTCGGCTCAGGGTTTTTCCACACCTAGCTGCCAGCTCGGTAATCCCGGCTGCAAGGAGCTGGTGGGGTGGGTGCGAGGCACCCTTTTCTCCCCCATCCTGCCTGGGGAAGGCTGGGAGGAGTAGGTGGAGGGGTGGGTGCTGTGCAGCTCTGGAAGGGGGGGGTCACTGGCAATGCCTATGTGAGCCAGGAGCTGAGCTGCTGCTCAGAGCCTCTGATCCGGCTGTTGCCCTTAAGATGCTGATTGAAAAAAGGAGCTGGGCACTTCCAGGATGATGTCCACAAAGGACCCAGTGCCTAGGTCTGCCCCAGGCTGCCTGAGGGAGGCAGGGCCCTCAGGCTGGCACCTGTGTGCCTCCAGCTTGGGGCGAGAGAAGCCCCTGCAACAGGCCAGGACATGGCAGAGGCACATGTGACTCTGAGCCCTGTCTTCCAAGGCCCCAGGGGTCTTTTCCACAAGCTCCCAAGACTGCCTTGGCAGCCAGGGACCTGGCCTGGTGTGTGTGCTGCTTGTTCCCTTCCTGCCCAAGCCCAGCACCTCCTCCAGCCTTGCTGTGGGGCTTGTGTGGCATAGTGAGCAAAAGCCTGCAAGCCCCTGCTGTCCGTCAGCTCCCTGCACTTGGATTCCCCCTGGCTGGGGCATGGGTGCACAGCAGGGCGGGGGCCTCTCGCCTTCATGGCCCTCTGAGGAGTGGGCTGGTTCGCATGCAGCTGAGCGCGGGCCTGTCCAGGCGCGGCAGGAAGAGTGATCTGGAATGCCGGGTGCCGGCCAGAGCTGGCCGCGTGATATGGGGTCCTTGCCCAGCCCCGGTCCCGAGCCGCGTAAACATCCGCCTGCCGGGGGCAGGACCCGTGGCTCCCCGCCCTTCCATCCAGCCAGGCCATGAGGGTTGTCCCAGCCCCTTCTCTTGGGATGGGAAGGCTGCCCCCAGCCCAGGGCTCTTGTTAGCAGGAGCGGAGTTGGGGCAGGTTGTCCATAGCCTGTGTGATGTATCAGAGCCGGGGAAAGACGCCTGCGAGGTAGCAAGAACCCATTGCTCTGCCCCTGGCAGATGGTTGCTGTGCAGGTCTGGGGGGCAGCTGGGTCTGAGCAGAAGTGGGTACATCTGACTATGCGGTGGAATGGAGGAAAGGTGGTATGGTGGGTGGGATGGCGAACAGCTGCCCCTGCTGTCAGCACTAATGCCTTCCTCATCCCTGGCAGCTCCTGGAGTACGTGGGCAAGGGCAAGAGCATCATTGACGTGGGCCTGGCCCAGGCCCGGCACGCGCTCAGCACCCGCAGTCACTACTTCGAGGTGGAGATCGTGGACCCCGGGGAGAAGTGCTACATTGCCCTGGGGCTGGCCCGCAAGGTAATGCTCCCCCTGCCCTCACAGGATTGACCTGTTGTGAGTCGGGTCCCTCACTGGCCAGGTGCTGGCTTGCTCGTGCCCACATGAGTGAGTCCATGCAGTCCCTTTCAGGCCCCCTCCTCCCACTGGCAGTGGGCAGGCACTTGGCACCAGAGCGGTGCCCACTGTGGGGGGGCCGTGTCTGACCCCCATGCCCAGCCGGGGTTCCCCACGTTGCCGCAGCTCTGGTCAGGGCCTGTCTGTGGAGTGTGAGGTCCCAGATCCACCTCCTCCTCTCCTCCCCAGGACTACCCGAAAAACCGGCACCCGGGCTGGAGCCGTGGATCCGTGGCCTATCATGCAGGTAACCACCAGGGCTGCCCCTCTGTGGGCCCGCCAGGGGGACCCTTGCAGATGTCTGAGGGCAGTAGGAGCAGGGCTGGACTGGGAGGTCCCCGGGGCTTGGTGCTACCATGTTCCAGTGTGAGCATGCAGACAGGAGCGGAAACTGAGGCTCAGAGTGAGGTGGGCCTTGCCTCGGGGACCCCCCCCTAGCCAGGGCTACAACCCATGACCCCATGACTGCTGAGGCCTGGGACAGAAACACTGCTTGCCTACAAGAGGCCATGTCTTGAGCATGCCCTGTGCCTGTGTCCTGGCCCCCTGGAGCAGGAGAGCATTGTTTCGGCCTGGCTGCCCTGCCTGGAGCTGACAGGAGCTTGCTGCAGTCACCAGGAGCTCAGCCAGGGGATAGCACGAGCAGTCCCTGTCCCCACCCCTGGGGGCAAAGTGCTCCCAGCTCAGCCACGCCGGTTCTTTCCACATGCGGAGCCAGGGGAACTTTCTTCCTCTGCTCCAAGACATGCGCAGCAGCCAGCACTTGCCTGCTCCTCCCCAGAACCATCCCCTGGCCCCAGGGCCCTGGCAGGGACACTCCCAACATGAGCATCTTCATCCAGGGCTGCTGGCCCTGGGGATCCCCAGACTTCCTCACGGAGGGGTCAGGAGGCAGCAGGGGTCTGGGCCACGTCCCCACCACGTGATGGTGTGACGCATGACCAGGACGGAGAGGACCCTGCTGGGTTTCTGCATTGACTGGATTCCCCTGGCAGGAAGGGGGAGCTCTGGGGTCCTTGCCCTGTGGCCCCCCAGGCCTGGTCTGGCGCCACCTTCTCCCTCCACACATGGCCTGGCAGCAAGCTGAGGCATGGGGGCTGTCCATCTGCCAGCCCCCGCACTGAACTGTTTACGCAGAATTAGTCCCAGTGTGGATCGCCCTGGCAACAGGGAGAAATATTTACTGTCCTGTCACCCAGTGCATCTCCCTTGTTCTCAGGGATTCAGAGCCTCCCCGTGCTCAGCCCAGGCCACGTGCCTCTTCCCTGGGCTGCCCCATGCCTCTTGCTCGGGCTGCAGCCAGCACCAACCCATGGCCCTGACTCCCTGGGTGCTGGAGACCCCTGGCGTGGAGGGGGGTTGTGGTAGGGGCAGTCAGGGTGGGAGGGAAGGTTCAGTCGGGGTGCATCCTCTGGGGTGCTGCTGCCACAGCTGGGCCATGGGGCCGGGCAGCAGCGCCCCCAGTGGGGAGGCAGCGTGTGACAGCATGCAAGGTTGCAGGGACCCGCTTCTCACCTCAACCCAGCCCTCCCCTGGTCACTGACACCTCCTAGCCCTTCCCCTTCACACCGTGTCGCCTGGCCCCAGAGCTGGGAGTGTCAGCTCTGTGGCCCTGCCCTGCTCCCATGCACCCAGCTTCAGCTGCCACTGCTGGGAGCCCTCGGCCCCATGCGTCCTAGCTCTGCTCTGCTTTGCTCCCTCCACAGATGATGGGAAGATCTTCCACGGGAGTGGCGTGGGTGACCCCTTCGGGCCCCGCTGCTACAAGGGCGACATCATGGGCTGTGGCATCATGTTCCCGCGGGACTATATCCTGGACAGCGAAGGTAGGGCACGGGGGGTAGGGTCTGCTCTGCCCAGCTTTCGCCAGGCCCCTGCGCCCACCTGTGTGTCCGTGTTGGGAGGATCATGATGGATGGGAGGGGCTGCTGCACCTGGGGCACGACCTCTCAGCTGCACCAATGCCCCTGTGCTCACGTGTGGGCCCCCTACCACACTCCCTCCCCCATACCTGGAGCTGGGTCTGTGCAGCACAGTCACCAGAGGTGGTTGGGGAGCAGTTCCCCGAGCCCCCTTGCCCCTCTGAGGGCCTGGCACGGGGTGACGCAGGTTCTGGTCCCGGTGCAGGTGACAGTGATGACAGCTGTGAGACGCCAGAGGTGCGTGCCCGGCCGCGGGGCGTGCGCAACGTGCTCTACCTGCCCCACGAGCCCGACGAAGACGAGGAGGATGAGGAAGACGATGGGGAGGACATGGAGCAGGAGCATGAGGGCAAGAAAGTGGTGGTGAGTACCTGGGCCACTCTGCCAGCCCCTGCCCCTCTGAGCTGGCTGGTCAGTACCGTCCTGGAGCCCCTGGCCCCTTCCCCCTGCCGCAGGTCCCCTGGGGCTGACTGGCAGGTGCCACAGCACCTCGGGGGTGTTGGTGCCAGGGGCACTGCTGGCACTGCCCAGTTGTCTTGGCCTGCAGTGCCCCCTGGTGGCTGTCTGCAGCCGCTTGCCTGCACCCCCTCAGCTTGCAGCAAGGAGGCTGTGGCCTCCCCTGCCTGGTGCCCCAGGACCCCAGTCACTGGCTGGCACCTCAGGGGCCCCTCCAATTCTCTTCAGTGCCCTGAGCTGAGCCCTGTACCTGGCTGCCCCACAACGCAGTCCCCTCGGCTCTGTCCTGCAGGCTCCAATCCCTGCAGCACGGGGCTGAATGCTGCAGTGCACTGCAGGCTGCCCCCAGTGCACACAGGGCCCACCTGGGCCGAAGGGATGGCGGGGCACAGTGGCAGCCAGATGACATTTCGAATTCTGTCCCCCAGGTGTTCTTCACCCGCAATGGGAAGATCATTGGGAAGAAGGAGGCCGTGGTGCCTGGCGGCGGGTTCTTCCCCACCATTGGCATGCTCAGCAGCGGCGAGAAGGTCAAAGTAGACCTGCATCCGCTCAGTGGCTAGGCCCCCTCGCACCTCCCACCGCTGGGGCCGGGGCTGTCTGGGGCCAGGGGTCTGACCGCTCCCGGCTTCCAGCAGGGCATGTCCCGAGCCCCCCTGCCCCATGGTGTTGTGTGTGTGCTGGCCTGCCCTGCAGGATGGCTTCCCCTCCTCAGAGGGGCTCTGGCTCCTTGCCCTGGGGTGAGGTTCCCTCTGCCCCGAGCCCTGCCGGGTGGGTGCACATCTGGGTCTGGCCCCAGCTGGCTGTCCTGTGCTGGGGGCCAGGGGAGCTTCCCTGCCTGGGCCCCCTGTGCTGCTCCCTGGAGGGGTCAGAGCCTCTGGGCTCCCCCCTTGCTGGCCAAAGAGACAGGGCTCTGGGCCCATCCCCTCTGCCCGCTGTGCCCTCCCATGCCCAGGCATCCAGGACCTGCTTCAGTGCAGGGTCTGGGGGTACAACCCACAGCTTATCCCTGCCCAGCTGGTGGGTGACGTGGACTGAGCCTCCCACCCCTTGCAGGGGACCCAGAACTGTAGCTGCCCTCCCTCCCCGCTCCCCCTACCTCACTGCAGGCCAGTGCCCCCTGCCTCCCCTAGACATTGGGGCCTGAGAGGGGGAAGGAGTGACCCAGTCTTGTCCCCAGGCCAGCCCAGAGCCTGGGCCTGGGGTGGGAGGCTGTGGGCAGGGGGTGCTGCTCATACTCATCTGTCCCTGCTTGCTCTGCTCTTGTGAATGTATCTTCCCCCTAAACGCGGGCACAGCTGCGGGCAGGTGGGTCCCTGGAGAGGCCCCTTCTTGCCTGCGGGTCCTGCTGCTGGATGGGAACCCCCGTGTCTGTACATACGAGCTTTCTCTGTCATTAATAAAGCTGGGACCCTCTGGGCTGGCATCTCCTGGTGGTCCTGGTCCCAGGGCTGAGCAGTGCCAGGGGCCCTGGCAGAGGCTGCCTCAAGTCCCAGGTACCCAACCGTTGGGCGGGAGGCAGGGGCCTGTGTCTACGCAAAGCTGGGCACGACTGGTCTCCCCCCACGCGTGAGTGGGTTGACATGGACACGGAATAACACGCCGGGAGGCTGTGGTGACTTCGGGGTCTCTTGTTACATGGCAGATACAAGGCCCTGTGCCACGCGGGGCAGGAGGAACTGATACAGGCCTGCTGCCCCATATATATTACTGCTCCCTCTGACTAAAGCTCATATAAATTCTTTATTAGACAAAAATAGAGTTCTCTGTGTTGGCCCCACACCAGGAGCCAGGCCCACCAGGACCCTCTGCTCTGTTCCCACCTTTCCCACCCTCCCCTCCTGGACACATCCCAAGTACACCTAGTCCTGGAGGGCAAGGAAGTCTGGGGACACGGCTTTTTGTCTCTTCTCTCCCCCCACACGGGCCCAACCAGGGCCAGGCGTGGGGCATGGTGTGCAGGTGGGCCCCGTCTGCTGGGGGCTGGATTGTCTGGTGACCCTCTGCGCTTGCTAATGGCCTGTCAGGCGGGGGAGAGGTGGGCACAAAACCCAGGAGTCCTAGTGCCTAGTGGCCAACCCCTCGCCCCAGCTCTCCCGTGCTGTGGCCTGGACTGGACTGAGCTGAGAACAGAACCCAGGTGCCCGGGCAGCGGTCTCCGCATGTTGCCCCCCCGCCAGCCCCTGGCCCCCTCCCAGCCAGGGGCTGAGATGGCCCCTTTCCCAGCTCCACTGCCCCATGCGGCCTCCCCTCCACCACTCCATCAACTTTGTCCGGGGGTCCCTGCAGACGGGGGCCTTTGGCTTTGCGGTCCCTTGAGGGATGTGGCAGCATCCGGAGCCCTGAGCAGGGGCAGGTGGGGCTAGTGCCCTGGGTCAGGCTTGGCTCTCTATCCCCTGCCCCACTCCGCTCCCTCCAGCAAGGGGGGCAGGGGGAGCCTGCTGTCCAGGGGCCTGGAGGTGCTCCAGAAAGAGGACCCAGGTGTCCGGGTTGCCCCGGGCGGGGGGCCCTCACTTCCGGTGCAGGCCCAGCAGGACCTTGGTGATGAAGTTGACAATGGCGGCGGCTGGCTGCTCAGGGTCCAGCTCGGCGAAGACGTGGCACACGTTCTCACAGGGGCTGCCCTGCTTCTTGGCCACGAAGCCAAACAGCCTGGGGGGTGGGGAGTGGTCAGAACATCAGACACTGTGCCCCCCCCCCCCACACTCCTCTGGGCTGGTGCCTGCCCCCTTCCAGCCCTCCCTGCAGCTGGGTCCTGGTTCTTGTCCCATAGAACGAGCTGTGTCCCACCCCAGAAGCAGCTGCATTTCCAGGTGACCCTGTGACAATGCCCATGTCCCATCCCAGAGGCAACCGCATTTCGGCCCCAGAGCAGCTTGCGCACATCCTGGAGTGACAACTGCTGCCAGGAGTGAATGCGGCTGCTTCTGGGGGGGTGCGGCTGGCACTGCATCACCCCCTGCCCTAGAGCTGGAGAGGGAGGCTCTGAGCACAGCCCTGCAGGCGCCAGGCTGGGGGAGGGCGAAGAGACCCTGTCCTGCCCCCACCCCCCCCTGCACTCACTTGGAGGTGGTGCCGTCTGGGTTTGTCCATCTGCAGAGAAACGAGGTGGGGGGCACTCATGAGTCACAGTGTCCCAAACTTGGGCGTCCCCGGGAGGGCACGGGGGGTGCAGCAGCTCCCAGCCGGGCAGCAGGGGGCACTGCAGGGGGTGGGGTCGGTACCTCCTGTCCTGCGGGTCGGTGCTGCAGTAGGTGACGCTGCTGACAGGGTAGTGGCGCCGGAAGAAGAGCCTGCGGGCCAAGCACAGGGGAGGGGGTTGAGCGCAGGGGTCCGGGCAGGGCCGGGGGGTGGCGCGGATGCAGCGCGGCACTCACTTGCGCTGGCTGTCAGTGAGGGTGATGCCCTGGGCCGAGACCTTGAAGTGCACGGGAGCGGCGGGTGGGCGCGGGTTGCAGGCCAGGGTGCTGCTGGCCGCCTTGGCCACGGCCTGTGGCCCAGTCAGCGACTCAGTCTCCACCGAGCTGAGGTAGAGCACGCTGCAGGCTGCGGGCGGCACCGGGTCACAGGGGTGGCCGGACCCTGCTTGGCCCCTGGGGTCCAGCTGGAGCTGAATGCACCGGGCCAGCTCTGGGCTGAGCGTGGCATGGCCTCTCAGCCCCTGCTGCAGGTACCTACCTGCCCCCTGTCGCAGCAGGTCGGCGGCCGTGCTCATGTTGGCAGGGACGGCCACCTCCGGGCTCTCCTCCGTGGGGTCTGAGAGGGAGACAGGGCGCCAGTGGCTGAGGGAGCCAGGACTCCTGGATCCCATCCCCATGTGGGGTGGGCAGCCCAAGGACAGTGCCGGGAGCAGGAGGCCTGGAGTGACCCCAGTCGATATGACCCCGGGGGTGGGGTGTGGGGGTGCAAACCCCTAGCTCCCTGCCCTCGTGGTGCCCATGGAGTGGGTCATGCTCCGCAGGCTGGGCAGGGTCCTCTGTGTCCCTACCTTTGCTGGGGATGCGCAGGCGGCAGGGCAGTGAGATGGGGGTGATGGCATGCTGTGACACCAGGGCTGGCAGGCTGCCTGCGGGGACACCGGCACCCATGGGGTTAAGCCAGGGCTCTGCCCCCCCCACTTTTCCCCCCTCCAAGTC
>NW_005842452.1:1091441-1091980 GCF_000455745.1 Alligator sinensis
GAAGCTGCCCCTGCCCCCTCCCTGCCGCACTCACCAAAGTGGGGCTCATCCTGGCAGCCCTTTATTTTCACACCCTTGGATCCCGTCTCGATTAGGAAGTGCCGCACCAGCTGCTCCATGGGGTCCCCTGTGCAGGCAGGGCCAGGTCAGTGCCCCCAACAGTGCCAATACCACCCCTGCCAGGGCTGAGCACAGGCTGGGGTGCAGACGGGGGCCAGGGCGCCTGGGTGCTATGCTCACCCCTGGGCAGGGATGGGGCAGCAGCCAGGACACCTGGCATCTGTACCCTGCCCTGAGAGGGCATGTAGAGGGGGAGCCCGGCCTCCTGGGTTTCTGCCCACCTCGAGGAAGGGAGGGGGCAGCAGCCAGGACCCCTCTGAGAGGGGCCAGGTGGGGTGGAGCTGGCAGCCAGGACTCCTGGGTTTTGGGCCCTGATCCAGCAGAGCCCTGTTGGATGGGCATGGACCAGACCCTCTTATGCCTCAGTTTCCCTCCTGGCAGTCTGCAAGGCAACCCCACTGCTGTGGGGGTGCTGCACA
>NW_005842452.1:1091990-1092988 GCF_000455745.1 Alligator sinensis
GCCACACAGGCGCTTACCCTTGGAGGAGTGGGGGGCGCAGTTGGGCGGGGGCGTTGCCACCTTGAGTGCCAGCCCGTAGGCGCCCTGGAAGGAGTTGCTGTCGCGGATGAGGAAGGCGCCTGGCTCCTTGTCCTTGAGCAGGGCGATAGCTGGGTGGGGGGAAAGAGGCCACGTCAGCCCTGCACTGGGAATAGCCTCTGCCCACCCCACACACCCCAGCCATCCCAGGCAGGGAGCTGGGAACCTGCGTCTTGTGTCCCAGTAAATGACTGGTTTGCACTGGTGGGGATAAGGGACTCCTGGGATCTGCTCCCAGCTGTGCGGGGGTCTAGAGGGCAGGGGCAGGACTTCCACTGAAACGGCCCTGACCCCCCCAACCCCGCGTACCTTGGTCCCGGGACAGGCTGGGCTTGTACCAGAACTTGGATGTATCCTGCACGAACTGGATGTGGCCGGGCCCCTCTGCCTGCGGGTCTGCAGGAGAGAGGTCTCGTGAGCGCCTGGTGCTCTCAGCCCAGCCCCCTGCCCCAGCCGGGGGTGCTACAGGCTGCAGGGGCAGAAGTGGCCCAGGGTAATTTCCCCTCACCCCCAGGGGCTGTGACTGACCTGGTGTGGTGGCGTCGGGGGCAAAGCTGACGTGGGCAGGGGCCCCGGGGCTGCGGCTGGGCAGGGGGCTCCTCTCCCACAGCCCTGCGGGCACCGCGTGGCGCTTCTCAGGCAGGGGTGGCTGCGGCTGCGGCTGGAGGCTGCTTTCCCGCCCCGTGTAGTATGCCGTGGCCAGTGGGAAGGCCGGTGTGGGCGACCCCTGGGCATCTGGGGAGGCTGGTGGCTGGGTGCTGAGGGGGCTCCCGCTGCTACAGCGGGGCAGGGTGCCTGGCCGGGGCTCAGCCTGGGGGGGCCCGTTGTGGGCCGGCGTGGCCCGGAGCGTGGCCGCGGCTCGGTAGCTGGCAAAGGGGCTCCGTGGGGCAGGGCTGGTGGGTGGGGGAGAGCCCGAGGTC
>NW_005842452.1:1093260-1097416 GCF_000455745.1 Alligator sinensis
AGGCCAGATGCCCCTGCTGAAGAAGCTGGAGGCCTTTCCAGGGTCCTGGTGGCGCTGGATGGGGCCATATCCGCAGGGCTGGGGGGCACCGGGCTCTCCGGGGTGCCGTACGTGGTGCTGTGGACACACGGAGGGGGCACCTCAGTGCTGCCTGGTGCTCCCCGGGATGCTAGCTGCTTGCTAGCCCAGGCCCGGGGGTGTGGGTCACTGGTCCCATGCCCGGTGCTGCACATACCTGTCCTGGCTCTGCACGGGGCTGCTGGTGTGCAGGGGGGCAGGTGGCTCCGGCAGGCTGGGAGGGGCCAGGCAGGGGCTGCAGGGCTCCCGCGGAGGACGCCGCAAGGAGCCTGGGCCATCGGGGACATCTCTCCAAGGTGCCCCCTCGCCGGGTGGTGGCAGCTCTGGGGGGAGATGATAGCAAACCAGTCAGACCCCCCCAGACTCGCTCCATGCCCGTTGCCCCCCCATGCCAACCCTGCACCCCAGGGCTCACCAGGGTGCATGGAGCCAGGTCGCAGGTATCCATCGCCGGGCTCCATGCCCGGGGGCTCGTAGCCGTGGGTGCCGTCGGGGGAGGCTGAGCCAGGCTGGGGGTGCATGTGGCACTCAGGGCTGTAGCAGAGGCGGGGGGCGACCCGGGGGCTGCAGCAGGGGCAGGACCCAGGGGGCAACATCGGTGGGTAGGCGGAGGCATAGCGGGGGTAACGGCAGTGCTCCGGGGGCTCGTAGGCACGGGTGAAGTGCCCGCCGGGCCCCTTGGCATGAGGGGGCTCGAGCTCGAAGGCTTCGGGGTGCCCGCGGGTGTAGGGCAGGAGCAGGGGCAGGGCCAGGGGAGGGCGGGGCACCCAGCCCTCGGGCTCTCGCTCCAGGCGCAGGCCGTAGCGGGCGCCGGGAGGGGCTCCCTTGCCCTGGCAGTCCTGGCAGGGGCACAGCGGAGCCACGTCTGGGGGCTCCCCGGCCAGCAGCAGCTCCCGGTATGCAGTCACCCACCTGGGGCAGCTCAAAGCCGTCGGGGCGCAGGGGGAGCCCGTTGGCGCTGTAAGCTGGACGCCGGCGCTCCAGGGTGCCCTCGGGCCTGTAGCCGATGCTGGTGGGTGGCCTCTCGGGGCTGGCAGTGCCCAGGTAGCCGGCGTGGCAGGAGCAGTGGCGAGCCAGGCCACGGCGCCGCATGGGGTAGGGCCCCGGCGTGGCCTCGTCATCCAAGATGGCTGTTTCCCGGGTCCGGGCACCATTGCCGGGGAGACAATCCGGCTCAGCCCGGGGGGACGGCACGCCGAAGCCGTCCAGGAGGCGGTCAAGCTCCTCACGCTCAGCGGGTGTTGGCAGGGCGCGGGCGGGTGGCGTGGCCTCGTCTGCCCGCTCCGTCAACATGGATGAGTGGCCCGAGTCGCTGCTCACGGACAGGAGGCCACGTGCCAGTGGGGGTGACTCAGGGCTGGCACTGCCCACGGGACCTGGCAGGCTCCGCTTCTTCTGTACCCGTGCGTACAGGCTGCCGTCCAGGGGCCCTTGCGTGTGCGACAGGTCTGCAGGGAGGGCAGGGGTCAGAGCAGGTGTGGGGCCACAGCACATGTGAACACACCCAAGTGCAAGCAGCCACACATTACACACACACTTGTGTGCCAGGCAGTGTGCATACACACTGATGCATGTGTATGCACATGAACAACCACACACACACACTCGTGTGCAGGTACACACATGCCAGCACACAAGCATGCATGCACACACACGCATGCTGCCTGCTCCAGTCCTACCAGGGGGTGCCAGAGGCTGCAAACCCCTTGTCCCCCACCAGCAGCCCGGGGGGGGTGTTGCCCCGTGCCCTTGTGCCCGCCTGCAGCCCCACCTTCCAGGCTGTCCTCGTGGTGCACGTTGAAGCTCTCGTACGAGTCCCAGCGCACGGCTGGTTCACTGATGTTGTAGTCTACGCTGACGCCGGGGCCGTTGCCCACTGCCTCCCAGCCTGCGATAGAAAGGTCAGGTCAGCACTGTCACGGCCTGGGCGCCTGGGGGAGCCCACCCCTCCCCAGCCCCCCACCCCACACCCAGGCCCTCACCTTTGATCTTCTCGGGGCCCGAGGAGAAGATGAACTCCACGCTGGCCTCGAAGGGGAACCGCTCGTCTGCAGGGTGACAAAGAAGGGCTGGTACTAGCTCAGGGCTGAATTGCACGAGGGCTTGGAGAGGGTGGGCGCAAGGAGTGGCTGCAGGGGTGCATGGCTTGGACAAAGGGGCATACAGCTCACACGGGTTGGCATGGGGACATGCAGGGGCTGGTAAAAGGGGATACAAGGTTTGCACGGGGTCATGCAGCTTGCACAGGGCTGGCACAAGTGGGCACAGGGGTTTGCACAAGGGGCATACAGTTCACATGGCTGGCACAACGGGTACAAGGTTTGCATTGGGGAGCATAGCTCACACGGGCCTGGCATGAGTGGGCAAGGGGGTTGGCATGGGGGTATGCAACTCGTGCAGCGGCTAGTAAAAAGGGATACAAGGTTTGCACAGGGGCATGCAGCTTGCACAGGGCTGGCGTGAGGGACAAGGGCGCTTGCATGAGGGCAGGCAGCTGGCACAAGGGGCCATTGCCAGGAGCACCATCAAGAGCCCATGTTTGCGGGCATGCTCTGCCCCCAGCTGGGGCTGTCCTCCAGCCCCCATCTCACCTGTCCAGGCCTCGTCGAGCTCGTCCTTGCTGAACCAGAGCTGGGAGCCGTGGACGGTGCAGGTGTGGAACTGCACCCGGAAAACCACGTCCCGCTCAGCCCCGTGGCTCTGCCTGTGGTAGCACTTCACCTGCGTGGGGAGAAGGGCATCAGGCGTGTACGCGGCCCCCACAGGCGCACGCAGGTGTGGGAGCATCTCTGCACCCTCCCCTGTGCCCACCCACACATGTGCAAGCCCATGTTCAAAGCCATGCCCACATGCCACAACGAGCTGGGTGCGCACAGGGGGCTCTGTGCGCCCTCCCTTGTGCCTGCCTACTCCTTGCACATTGATTTGCATGTGTGTACATGCAAACCCACATACAGATGCCTGGCTCCACCCCATGCACACGCAGCCACAAAAGCATCCATGTGCCCCCTCCTTGTACACCCATTTGCACACGTGCTCACTGTGCTCACCATCACGTCCCCTTTCAGCAGCAGGGCTGGCTCCAAGGTGATGCAGAGCTTCTGGGTGCCAGGGCCAGTCAGGCTACTGCAGAGGCAGAGAGGCAGGGGCTGGCTCGGAGCTGGGGGAGCATGGCCTGGGAGCACCCTAGAGTCAGCCGCTCAAGCTGCATGGACTGGTAGATCTTCAGGAAGGGCTGGTATCCTGGGGGGAGTGGGGTCAGGGGTCAGGGGGGCAAAAAGCACAGCTGGGGGGGGGCAACACATGGGTCTGCCCTCCCAGGGGGTAGCACATGTGTGCATATGGGTGTGCAGGCACATGCAGCTTCTCCTCTGTGTGCACATGTCGCCCAGGAAAGCATGCGTGCATGTGTGGAGGGGTGGGGTCTGTGTGAACATGCACGTGTACACATGGATGTGTGCCCAGACTCTTCTCCATGCACAGGACCACACCCCCCCGGAAAGCATGCGTGTGCACGTGTGCATGGGTGTACACCAGTATGTGCCCGCACATGCGTGCCGGTGGCTCCCGCGAGGGGTTGGGGCTGTGTGTGCACACTTTGCCCGGACGTGGGAGCATGTCCATCTGGCCTGTGACAGTGGGCTGCCACTTGTGTGGTCACGAGGGCGGCCATGATGCCCCCCCTTCCCTCTCCACCACTGTGCACGAGCCCGGGCCTGTGCTGCTCACCTCCACGGGCCTCGAAGGCGGGCAGGGCGGGCACGCGGACGTGGTGCAGGAACAGCGTGTGGCTGTTCATCTTGATGGCGCCCGAGAGCAGCCCGCTGAAGTAGTTGATGTACCTGGGGGGGGCAGAGCTCAGCCAGCAGCCAGGGGAGCCCCAACGCCCTCCCACCTCCTGATGCCCTCCACTCACCTCCTCTGTGAGGGCTGCAGGGCTGCGGACACCTTGTCCTCGCAGAACTTGCGCATGGCTAGCGTGCTCAGCGCCTGGTCTGGGCTGCGGGGGGCATGCGGTCAGCACGGGGTTGGGGGGAAGGGAAGAGGTGTGGGGGCAGGCAGGGCAGGGGGAGCTGGG
>NW_005842452.1:1097447-1099225 GCF_000455745.1 Alligator sinensis
CGGGGGGAGCGGGGGTGGGGCGGGGGGGGGGGGCTGAGGGAGCCTGCAAACCCATGCTGAGCTGGAAGGGGTCCCAGCCTCCCAGCTCCGCATGGAGTCTCATCCCTGCATAGCCCCCCAGGAGGTTGTCCTGGGCTCCCTATACTGGGATGGGGGCGTCCCAGGCCCCTATACTGGGATAGAGGGATCCTGCCCCCCTGTGCTGGGATGGAGGGGTCCCAGCCCCCCTGTACTGGGATGGAGGGGTCCTGGCCCCCCTGTACTGGGATGGAGGGGTCCCAGCCCCTCTGTACTGGGATAGAGGGATACTGCCTCCCTGTACTGGGATGGAGGGGTCCCAGACCCTCTGTACTGGGATGGAGGGGTCCTGGCCCCCCTGTACTGGGATGGAGGGGTCCCAGCCCCTCTGTACTGGGATAGAGGGATACTGCCTCCCTGTACTGGGATGGAGGGGTCCCAGACCCTCTGTACTGGGATGGAGGGGTCCTGGCCCCCCTGTACTGGGATGGAGGGGTCCCAGCCCCTCTGTACTGGGATAGAGGGATACTGCCTCCCTGTACTGGGATGGAGGGGTCCCAGACCCTCTGTACTGGGATGGAGGGGTCCTGGCCCCCCTGTACTGGGATGGAGGGGTCCCAGCCCCTCTGTACTGGGATAGAGGGATACTGCCTCCCTGTACTGGGATGGAGGGGTCCCAGACCCTCTGTACTGGGATGGAGGGGTCCTGGCCCCCCTGTACTGGGATGGAGGGGTCCCAGCCCCTCTGTACTGGGATGGAGATATTCTGGCCCCCCTGTTCTGGGATGGAGGGGTCCCAGCCCCCCTGTACTGGGATGGAGGGATCCTGGCCCCCCTGTACTGGGATGGAGGGGTCCCAGCCCCTCTGTACTGGGATGGAGATATTCTGGCCCCCCTGTTCTGGGATGGAGGGGTCCCAGCCCCCCTGTACTGGGATGGAGGGATCCTGGCCCCCCTGTACTGGGATGGAGGGGTCCCAGCCCCTCTGTACTGGGATGGAGATATTCTGGCCCCCCTGTTCTGGGATGGAGGGGTCCCAGCCCCCCTGTACTGGGATGGAGGGATCCTGGCCCCCCTGTACTGGGATGAGGGGTGCCAATCTCGTACCTGGCGGAGATTTTGCTGTAGTGCATGTAGGCCGCCACGATGACGCCTGTCTTGCCTTTGTTCCCCTACACCAAGGAGGGTGAGTCAGGGGGGTTGCAACCAGCAAGGCCCTGGGGCGCAGGCATGAGAGCCCAGCCTGGGAGACCCCAGTCCCTGCTGCCCCCCAAACTCCTCCAGGGGCTGCCCCCACCTCTGCCAGTCCCCTCGGCCCAGCCCCCGCAACAAACTCCCCAGCCCTGTCCCCACCTTGCAGTGCAGCACAGCGACGTGCTGGGGGTGCGCGTGCAGCCAGCTCTCCATGGCCTTGCAGATGGAGCAGATCCTGTCCAGGGGGGGCGCGTGCCCATCCGGCCAGCCAAACTCCTGCACCTGTGCAGCCGGTGGGGTGGGGAAACAGGGGGTATGAGCTGACCACATCGCTCCCCCACCCCATGCACCTCAGCCCCCCCGAGCTGGGCACCCCCTGCTCACCTTGGGGTTCAGGCGGGCGATGTCGTGGCGCTTCTCCGACAGGTTGAAGAGCTGCAGGGGACAGCGAGAGGCTCGGGGCTGCAGGTGGGGCAGGGCCCCCACACCCCCCCAGTGCATGGACCCAGCCCCCTGGTGCCAGCTGTGGGGAAACTGAGGCACAGCCATGCACCAGGCCAGACAAG
>NW_005842452.1:1101223-1102241 GCF_000455745.1 Alligator sinensis
CCCTCCCCCCAGCTCTAACCACTAGGTCCCCACCCCTCCCAAGCCAAGGGGAAAACCCAGGAGTCCTGGCTCCTGCCCCTGCTGTAACCACTAGGCTCCTACCGTGTACTTGTCCTCATGCTTGGACTTGAGCATCTGGGCCACCTCGCGGAGGTGGCCGCGGTAGCGCTGCTCCTCCAGCCCCGGGGGGAAGAAGACGGAGATGATGCGCTCGGTGATGTACGTCAGGTCCAGGTCGTAGGCGCGCTCCATCACTTGGTCCAGGCTGAAGCTCCTGGGGGGCAGGATTATGAGCAGGGCAGGGGGTCTCCCACCCCACTCTCCTCCAACAGGCATGGGGGTCCCAGGTCTCCCCTCGGCCGTGCCCCCGACCCCCTCACCTGGGCAGGGTACTCCGCTGCTTCCCCGTGTTTAGGGACTTAGTGGAGCCCTGGAAGACAAAGGGGCGGTCAGGGTCCTGCCTCGTTTCACGGGCACTGGGCAGCCCCGGTCTCGCACGGGTTCACCAGGGAGCCATGTGCGAGGGCAGTTTCCCCTGGCCCCTTCACGCCCCGCCAGCTCCAGCGTGCCAACCGGGGCCCGGGGGCTTTGGGGGGCATTCCCGATGCAGGGGCCGGGGGACTCACCAAGTGCTCGATGCGCCGCGCCGGAGCCGTGTTCCTCCTCTGGCGTGTGGGAAAGAGGGAGAGAGGAGAGGGGGGATGGAGCCAGATCCCGGAGCAGCCAGGCCGGGCGCGCAGCCAGCGGCCCCGGGTCAGCAGCTGGAGCCCTTATCCCTCCCTTGACGGCTGCACGGATGTGTCGGAGCAGGGGAGGGGGATGGGCCGGGACCCCCGCATCCTGGGAGCTGGAGACCCGGCTCCCTTAGCTCCTGGCTCTGCAGCCAGGAGGGTGCAGCTGTGGGGGACGGCGAGGGGCCCCAGGCAGAGGCGGGGGCTCCTTCCTGACCCCTGCCTGCCCAGGAGCATGCAGGTGGAGGCAGGGGCCGCCTGCTAGGAATCCCCCCGCCCCCCAGCCC
>NW_005842452.1:1102260-1103962 GCF_000455745.1 Alligator sinensis
CGATCCTGCTGGGCCCTCCAATACCCTGGGCTGCACGAGCCCCTGCTCCTCCGGACCCCCTGGTACCAGCTGTGGGCTTGGGGGAACCCCCGAGACTCCCCGCCATATTAATGCCCCGCACTCACCAGCTCAGGAGGGGGCGCCGGCTGGCAGGACGATGTCACCTGGGAGCAGAAGGGACGGGGTCAGTGCCAGCCCAGGCGCCCCTGAGTGCCAGCCCGGCCCCCCGGCCGTGACGCCAGCGTGACGGGGCAGGAGGCGGCCCCGGCGGGGGGCTGGGGCTGTTTTCCTTGGCCCCTTCCCTCATGAGCACACAGAGGCCGTGATTCACGGCGGGTGGGGGGGTTATATATAGAGCAACACAAACAGGCCGCGCCCAGACATGCACACACATACACACGCACACTGGGGCCATTCAGCCCGGCCCCCTGCCCACCACTGCTGCGGTGACCCCCCTTCGACTCAGCCCCCCAGGGGGACCCCGGCCCCCTGCTCCGGCAGCTAGCCTCGCTCCTGGCCTGGGCACCCCGATGGCACCCCACGGCAGGGGGCAGCGCCAGGCCAGGGTGGGGGGACAGGGCTGCCCCCCCAGTCAGTAGGAGTTGATTTGCATATGCAAAGATGACATCACCACTCCCCCCAGATGCCCCGCCCCACACTGCTCTGCTCCTGCCGGTGCCCCCCATCTCAATCTGCCCCTCCAGCCCCTTCTGGCCCCCTTCTGGCTGCTGCCAACGGGCCCTCCCCCTCCCAAAGCCCCCAGCCCTGAGATACAGAGCAGCCTCCTCCCAGCTTCCGGCCCCCAGCCAGGGCCTGGGAAAACATCTGGAGCAGCTGGGGGCGGGGGATGCGGGAAGCCAGAACCGCCAGGGAAAGGCGTCAATGGCCACCCGGGGAGGGGAAAACTGAGGCACGGGGCAGGGGGCACTGCCAGGCTCTGCTGCCCACCTGGGGAAACTGAGGCAGGATGCAACCACCATTAGACCCCGCTCTGTCTCAGAGCTTGGACCAGGACCCAGGAGGCCCCGGCCCCGGCCGGCTGGTCGAGCCACTGACCCCTCTTCATCGTGCCTGGGGGAAACCCAGGAGTCCTGGCTCCAAGGCCTCCCCATCTCCCCAGCAGCCCTTGCTCCCTCTCCGGGGGGACCCCAGGAGTCCTGGCTGATGCTCCCCTGGCTCCCTCTGCTCTCAGCGCCATGTCCCCTTGCAGGGACCCAGCACCCGGCACCCAGAGACCTCCTTGGGGCCATGCCCTGCCCTGCAGCAGCACCCATGGGCACCGCTGCCCACCCGGTACCAGCCCAGGACCCCGTCCCTTTCCTCCCCTCCTCTCTCCGTCACGCCCTCGCTTTCTCTCCCATCTCACATGCAACCGAGACACACGCGCGTGCACACAGGTATGTGCCTCACCCCCGATAAACCCCCCCACCCCCGTGCTGCCCCCTATGGGGGGAGCTGAGAACAGTGGCTGTGGGGGGGCTGTGGCATCCATCCCGCTGTGTTACCTGGGGGCAGCAGGACACTTGCTCTCTGGGCTCCTGGCACCGCGAGCAAGCCCCATGCCCGTCCCTGCCCTGCGCGCCGGCTGGCCGGCGGGACAGCACTGAGCCTGGGGCCTGCTGTAGCTGCAGCCCTGGCCCGGGGCCAAGGCAAACCCAGCCTTACACAACCATCTGCCAGGGCTTAAAGGGCCAGAGGAGCC
>NW_005842452.1:1104344-1106117 GCF_000455745.1 Alligator sinensis
TGTCTCTGCACATCCTCAGCCCAGGTCCCCTGGGAGCATCCGGGACCCCAGCTCTCATTGCCTCCCAGCAGAGATAAGAGCCCGGGTCATGGGGAAGGCAGAGGAAGTTGGGGGGGGCGGGCAGGGGACACGGTCCATCCTCTCTCCTCCCAGCACAGTCCATCCCTAGAGCCACATGCCAACTGGGCTGGACTGGGCGGGTTGGCTCTGTCTCCTGTCAAGGGACACAGGCCAACTGGGCCCCCCCCCACCAGGCTCTTACCTTGGCTTCGCATTTCCGGTGGCTGGCAATCTTACACACTGCGGGCAGAGAAGGGGGTCAGGGGCCACGGTGCCTGGGTGGGGGTGATGCTCTGGGAGCAGGGGGTCAACCAGCCCCCCCGGCACCCCCCACTCCCGTATTACCTTTGCAGATCAGCCCCTGGGCCTCGACGGGCTCCTTGCAGGCGGCGCAGGCCCGGTGCTTCTTCTTGAACACCTTCTCGCGGAAGCTGTGCGGCTCTGGCCCCTTCCCTGGCTGCGGAGCAGAGACGTGGCTGGGCTGGTGCCGTGGGGCGCTGGGTCGCGGCCCTGCCTGGGCACCGTGCACAGAGCCAGCGCTCACGACAGGCCTCCCCCCCGCCGCATTCCCATACCCCGCATCGCCCCAGCTGTCCCACCGGAAACGCCGCCGCATTCCAGCCGCGGGAGGGGGGGCAAATGCCGGCGTTCCCATTGCAGCCTCCCCCAGCCCATGCATGCCCCCCTGTCTGGGGCCTGATGCAGCAGGCCTGGGGCTGCAGTCGGGCCCGGACGCCTGGGTTTTATCCTCAGCTCTGGCACTGACCTGCCGGGTGACCCTGGGCATGACCTCTCTCCTGAACACATCACCTAGGGTATGAGGAACCAGCTAGGGTTGTGCCCCCATGACGCTGCCCCCAAACCCACATTGCCTGCTAGCCAGGCCCCCGCTCTGCTAGCCACGCTCACGGCCAGCGTTGGGGCAAGGGCTCCAGCCGGGACTCGCGTCCCCCAACTTCCATCCACGCCTGGAATGAATAAGGCAGGGCCTGGGGACCCCCGGCAAGGAGGGGGCTCCTGGGAGATGTAGTCTGGGGCAGGGGCCTCGGCAGTGAAAGCTGCCCTGTCTGGGCCGGGCTGAATGGGCGCCTTTCACGCGCCGGCCCAGCTATAAATAGCCATGAATCGGTCCCTTTGTTGCAGCCGGCGGAGAACGCGAGTATCTGTGCTGCAGGGCAGGATTGGGGCGCGGGGCAGGGGGCTGAGGATGGAAGTGGGGGGCTGCCAACAGCAGGGAGCCCCCCCAGTCCCAGACCTGACACCCTGGTGATGGGCTGAGACAGCCTCAGCCCTCCCAAGCGGGGGCACGGCCAGCCACAGCGAAACAGCCGGGCCACGGGGAGCCCGGTGCACACATGAACTCACACCCACCCCTGATGTAAAGGTGCCATGCATGCGTGCACCAGTGCGCACAAGTGTGGACACGCTTGCTCTCCTGAGTACACACCGATGCCTTATGCATGCACATGCCCCTCTGGCACCTGCCCTTGCACACTCCCCTTGCATGCACGGGCGAGCCGGGCAATCAGGGCCCTGCACCCCGGCCACAGCTGGTGGACAGAGTGCAGCTCCCGCCCCGCCTCACCTCTTACCGGCATCCCGAACGGGGAGGGGGCTGGCGCCTTGTGCCCTGGTGTGCCAGGGGGGCTCCAGGAGCCGGCCGGGCTGGGGTTGAGTCCTGCCACTGGAGTCCCAGGAATCTGCGCCCTGGCA
>NW_005842452.1:1106179-1108891 GCF_000455745.1 Alligator sinensis
GTGGGACCCGTGTGAGGGGCGGAGCTGGCAGGTAGGGAAATGGCGGGGTGCGGGGGGGGGGTTGTGGGAGAGAGGAAAGTGGGCAGAGATACGGAGGGTGGGATGGGAAGGGCAAGAGAAGGGATGGGGCGGGCAGCAATGGGGGGGATGCCAACCTGGTCAACGCCAGCCCTGTGCTGGCCCGGAGACCGCAGCATGGCCCGGGCAGGGCGGGGGCTGTTCCCACGCCCCCGTGACAGCGGGATGGGAGTCTCCCTGGCAGCTGGACGCTGTGTTCCCAGTGCAGGAAGTGAGAGGGGACAGGCTGGGGCCGGGCGCGGGCACCGAGGGCACCTGGGCATCCTCTGCTCTGCTCTCTGCACCCTCTGCCCTGCCTGCTGCGGGCACGAGTCAGCCCCGAGCCCGCCAGGCCCTTCTCTGCCTCATACGCCACACATGGGACCCCCATGGGGGATTTTACTCCTGGGTTCTCCTGCCCTGGCTCAGATGCAGACACATGCACTCACACAGACACACGCATGTATACAGACATACATGCACACAAACACGCTCACACACACATGCATGCAGATGCACATGCACACACACAGATACACACACGTAGGCATGCGCACCCACACATGCACACACACCTGTGCACATGCAGATGCGCATGCACACACAGACACAGGCAGGCAGACATGCAGATGTGCACACAGATGCATACAAACATGCACGCAGGCATGCACACGCATGCAGGCAGAATTGCATGCCCCTGCACAGATGTGACACGTGCAGACATACACATGCTGTGCACATACCCAGGCACAGGCATGAACACATGCACATGCACGCGCGCACACACACGCATGCAGAGCCAGGACCTGGGCTGAGATTAGGTAGCTCATTGCACACCTGGGCAGGAGAGAGGCTCGACTCCCACCCCTCTGCCCCCACCCCCAGGTACAGCCTTGGCACTCAGAGGCAGCTCCCAAGTCACTTGGCAGGAGCCCCTTGCGCTCGGCACTGTGCAGCGAGTCTGGGACAAGGGCACATGGCCCCTCTAGTCCAGCCGAGCCTGGGAACCGGGTCAGACCCATCCCTGGCACCTCCCACGGGGACCCGCTCTGCGCCCGGCCCCCAGATCCCCAGGGGTCCCCTGTCCTGGACCACCCCTGCTCCCAGGGGAAACTCTGACCCTCCCCGAGCAGGGCTGGGCGGGGGTCACACCTACCCTGCACGTGCCTGGCGCCCGGGCACTGCCCCTCCGCCCCAGCACCCGAAACAGCACATCCAGCGTGTCCCGCGGCTTCATGGCCCGGCTGTGGCCGGCCTGGGCAGCCCCTCGCCCTGTCAGCAGGGGAGCGGGGTCCTGCTGGCCAGCGCCTGCCTGCCCGTGGGATCGGACGTGCAGCTGGAAACAATGAGGCAGGGCCGGCCCGCGGCAGGACGGGGCTTCCTGACGCACAATAGCTCCTTCCCGTGGCGCTGAGGTCATTGCCATGGCCCAGGGCCTGCCAGGGTCCGGGGTCCGCAGTCGCCTGGGGCTGGCCCAGGCAGGCTGCATGCCCCGCAGTGGACCCAGGCAGGCCAAGGGAGCCCGAGGAGCCAGGGGAGAGGGCAGGCTGAGCCCCGTGGGGTTCGTGACACCAATGACACCGCCAGCATCGGCCCTGAGCCAGGCAGGATGCAGTTCGGCTCCGGCCCACTCCCGGGGCTGGACCTCGGGTTGGCGTCAGCGCCAGGGCCTGCCAGGGACGGGGCAGGGTGGGGGCCGGCCGCGCGCGCTGACATCAGCACTCAGCAGGGAGAGGCCGGTGCACAGGGGGGCACAAGGACGTGTGCACATGCACATGTGTGCAGGCAGCCACCACACGTGCAAGCTGGCCCGGACCTGCACACGTGTGTGGCCGCATCGCACGCAGCGCTGCCCCATACAGCCTCCCACACACCTGCTGTGACACACGCAGCCTCCCCCAGCTCCAAACACACACAGCCCCTGCACTTGGGCACGCACACGTGCCGCCCCCCCACCCCACACACACACACACACATTCTCTGCCTGCCCCCAACCTGGCCTCTGCTTTGCTGCCTCCGTGTCCTCCTCCGTGTCCTCGCCGGGACCTCGGGCTGGGATGTGCCTTGCCTGGGCCAGGGACTTTCCAGGCACTTGGTGCCCCCGCCCCGCACCAGGCCTGGCCCCAGCCCCTGCTCTGGCTCCGATCCAAGGGGCTGGGAACCCCCGGGGGTCCGGGGCACCCCGCTGCGCGCCAGGAGCTGCACAACCACGGCTCGCACCCCCGGGGCCATCCTTGAGCCCCCAGCCCATGCACCCCTACGGAGCACCCCAGGCCCTTCAGGAGCAGAGCAGCCCGCTCCAGCGGGCCAGGGCGAGGTCCCTGCTGTGGCCCCCCCACACCCCAGGGCGGGTCCTGGGGCACCGTAATGCTGCTAATATTCGGGCTGTGGTTCCCCCCTGCAGTGACTCCCCTGCTCAGGGCTGTAAAAGCAGCCTAGCCTCTCGCAGCTCCCGCCCCTCTTCTGGAGCCAGGGCCAGGCCTCCGCAGTGCGGCCCCCGGCCCCGAGGCTGCCGCGGTGCAAGCCCCTGTCCCACCAGGCCTCTTGCACGAGGCCCCTGTCCTACAAGGCCCTGCCGCACGAGCGCCCCGTGGTACGAGGCCATCGCGCGAGACCCCGTCACACGAGCCCGTCGCACGAGTGCTGCCACTCGAG
>NW_005842452.1:1109375-1111454 GCF_000455745.1 Alligator sinensis
CCCGCGCCCGCCGCCCTCGCCCCGGGCCGGCGTCCTGCGGGGCGGGGCCGCGGCTGCTCCGCCCGGAGCGCCAGGGGTTAATGGGGGGGGGCAGTCCGCCCCCTCCGCCCCGGGGCACAAGGGGTTAAACCCGGGCCAGGGGGTGGGTCGCCCGGCTCCGGGGCAGAAGGGGTTAATCGGGGAGAGCCCTGGGACCCGCGGGCAGAAGGGGTTAAACCCTGGGGATCAGAGGGGGATCATCTGGAGGAGGGGGTTGAGGTTTTAGACCCCCCCCAGGGCTGAAAGGGTTAATGCGGGGTGGGGGGCGGTTAAGGTCTGAGACACCCCCCCTCCAATGAGCAGAAGGGGTTCGTCTCCAAGGGGTGGGAGTCTCCCTGCAGAGCTGAAGGGGTTAACCTCGGGGCGAGGGGGGGCACCCCCAGCCCAGCTACTGCGGTACCAGGAGGGGTTCGTGCCCCCCCCCACAGAGCGGAAAGGGTTAATCCCAGGGGTGCCCCTCCCTCCCAGTCCAGCCCTGGGGCACAGAAAGGGTTAACCCCCTCTGCGGGGGGGGGGCAGCCAGGAGCAAGAAAGGGTTAATGTCAGAGGTCTACCCGCCCCCCGAGCTGAAAGGGTTAATGGGCCGGTGCTCAGCTGGGCCGGGGGCTCCATCCTGCCCCGGTGGCCCCGGTCCTGCCCCCCTGCAGCACCTCGCTGGCACCCCTCCCACCCCAGGCCTGGGGGCAGGATCTGCCCCGCCCAGGGGCAAATTCTCCATGGGGGATGGAGAGCTGTGGGGGCGCCCCCCTGTGGCCTGGCCTTGGGGAGGCAGGACGCCTGGGTTTTAAATCCCTGGGGCTGGGCAAGGAGGGCCCCCGGGTGTGATGAGTCTGTCGGGTCTCAGCTGGGCTACGACCCCACCCCTCGGGCGCTGGGGACCCCCAGAACCCAGCGCCCTGCAGCCCGCGCTGGAGCAGCCGCGCAGGATTCGAACTCGCGGCCCGGGAAGCTGCAGGCCTGGGCGGCTGGGCTCTGGCAAGACTCGACCCCCCCACTCTCCTGCTCCCCCGCTTGGTGGTGGCATTTGGCCCATTGCACCACAGAATTACTTTAATTGCCTTTGGCTAATTGCAGGAGGCTTCATTAACCCCTCAGTGGCCAGGGCAGGGGTGTGCTCTAGCAGGCCCCAACAGCAACAAACCCAGGAGGTGGCACGGCGCCCGCCCCCTGCGCAGATCCAGCTGCAGCCCAAGGGACCCCCTTCCCCGCCCAGGGGGCCCAGTGCCCGGCACTGTGCGCCACGCAGAGCTTGCCATCCGGCCACCCGGGCACTGTCCCAGGAAGCCACAGCAGGGGCAGCCGGGGAACGGGGGTGGGGTCCCACGTGTCCTGGCAACCCCTCCGCTGGCTCTGGGTGCGGACGCCTCTGCCAAAACCCTCTTGCCGCCTGCCAGCGCCGTGGGCCCAGGGAGCCTTGCCCCATCCTGTTGCCCCCGGGCCCTTTCACGCTGCGCCCAGACCTCGGGACTCCCTGAACCAGGCTTGAGCCGAAAAAAATGCAAAGCGTTTCCTGTGCTGGTCCGGGACCAAGGCTGCTGGGGGGCAGGGGCAGGGCTGCGGAGGAGGCCTGAGAGGTGGGTGGCAGAGCAGGCCCTGTCTGGGCACCCCCAGGATGAGCCCCCCCCAGCAACTGGGATGCTTCCTGGGTCATGATGGGCAGGCACCCAATTGGGCATCTCCATGGGAACACACCTGGGGGAGGGGGGTGCCATCCTTATGCTCCCGGGCGGCAGAGCCCGGGTCAGGAAGGCTCCGGGAGCCGGCTGCCACCAGGGCTCCGGGCAGTGCGAGGTTAAGCGAGCGCGGGAGCTGGCAGGGTTGTCACCCGGCGCCTGGCTCCAGCTCCCTGCTCCAGCGCCCAGTTGTGACGCCGTTTGCAAAACATCTTCTGCCAGGCCCTGACCCCCTTGCCATCACCACCCCCACGATACCCTGCTCTGGCCCTGCCACCCCCTGTGCCCCTGCCCACCATGGGGCTCTCCTGGCCTGCTCCCTGCCCCCCGCCCTGACCCCACAGGCACCGCACCTTGGGCAGCTGCA
>NW_005842452.1:1111487-1118286 GCF_000455745.1 Alligator sinensis
CACCAGCCACGGTCCCAGCAGCGGGTGCTTGCCCCCCGGCCCATGCAGTCTCCCCCGCGGACGCAGCCCCACGCTGCCTTCTTCCTCCGCACTGTTTTTTTCCTCTGGATCTTGCAAACTCCACCTCCTGCTCCACTCCCCCACAGCCCCCCCTTGGCTTTGGCATACACACACACGCGCGCGCGCGCACATACACACACATACGCACACGTACACGCACACGCACACATAGCTTAATCATAGTTCCCTCTGTGCCAGAGCAAACTTGGCAGTGCCAGCAGGAGCCGGGCTCTCGCCTGGCTCGGGCCCCCGGAGCAGGTGGAGAAGGGAGCCCGGGACTGGGGGGTGATGGGGAGGGAGCCCCAGCCCCGGGGGGTTCAGACCCTGGCGGAAGGGGGTGTGGACGGGAAGGGGGAGGAGAGCCTAAATCCAGTGGCGGGGGGGGGGGAGGGGATAATTAGAAACACATTCCCGCTCCCACATCGGCTGCGGTGGAGCTGTTCTGTGGTGATGTGTGTGTGTGTGTCCGTGTGTGCACACGCATGTGTGCATGTATGTGTGCTCATGTACCTGCCTGTCTTCTTGTGTGCCCATGGGCATGTATGCAAGCGCATGAGTGGTGTGCATGTGTCTTTATGTGTGCGTGCGTGTGCATTGATGTGTGTGTGCATGTATGCATGCGCACATAGGAAGCTAGGCTGCTGTCCCCAGCCCTGCCACTGCCCTTCCCTGGCCCCTTGGGCTTGTCACTCATTGCCCCCAGTTTTCCCTCAGGGGTTCATGCCAGGACCTGGCCCTAGTGTCCCCTGGCACAGAGCCTACGCCCCAACTGCAGCTGCATCATGGATGGATGGGGTGGGGGCACTGGGGTGACGGCTGCAATGCTGGGGGTGGTGGCAGGGCTGGGGGGGGATGGGGGATGTTGGGGTCAAGAGCATCCAAAGTTCAGCCTTAAAAATAGCCCCTTCCTTGTGCTGCTGTTGGAGGATGTTGCACAACCCTCTGGGCCCTTCTTCCTTGAGGCCTCGATGCCAGCGTGTGGTCCCCCGGGCCCCTGGGCAGGGGAATCGCAGGAGTCCTCGTTTGTTCTGCCCTGAAGCGAGATCACAAGTGGAGCCAAGTGACATCGTCCCTCCACAGTGTGACATCACCAAAGGAATCCCGGGGACTTTGTCATCCGACAGTTACATCATTTCCATCATCCAGTGCCGTTGGCCGTCCACGGGAACCCCGCGGTGCCCGCAGGTGAATGGGATGACGCCACTTCCCATTTAGGATGTCACCGCTTTGAGCCAGGTATCACCGCCCCTTGCTTCTTGACTAGACCTGCAGGACCTTCCAGGTGGACTCAGGAGATGATGTCATCTCTCTGTGCACAATGGGAATCCTCTTCCTGCCCCACATCTGGATTCACTGAGGTCACAGCTGGATGTCCGAGCAGTACAGGGAGCGCAGGGCTCTTTGTATCGATCCCCGCGCCTAGAGCCAGCTGCCTGGGCTGGAGCAGGGGACTCGGAGCCCCGGGACGCTCTGCTGGCCTTGGCCATGGGCTGTTTCCCAAGGGGCCCAGGCTTGCGGCTTGCTGAGCTGCCCAGCTCTGTCCCATTGCCTTCTCACCTCCCCGGCTCCTGGGGCCCTCTCCTCCCTTGCTGTCCGTGCAGCACCTGGTGCAACAGGGCCCCGGGCCGTGCAGGGGCTCCCCAGCAGGGCAGAGTCCTGAAGGAGGCTCTGATGACCGGCTGCTTCCAGCGGGCACCCCAAACACGCCAGCTGCTTCCTCCCAGCAGGAGGATCTGCCTCCAGCTCACTCCTTCCAGGCCTCGTGCACCAGGATCCAGGCGCGTGGCTTTGCCCGCCCTGCTGGCGCTGGGGCTCTGGGCCAAGAGGGCAGAGGGCCAGGAGCGGGGAGGCACACTGGCAGCTCCCTCGTGCCTACCGTACTGTCCCAAGGACAAGCAGAGCCTGCCAGAAGCCAGCCCTGTGCTTTTAGCCTCAGTCTTAGGAAAACTGGCTTTTCCCCCTGCAATCTCAAATCTCATGAGGTTCAACAAGGACAAGTGCAAAGTCCTGCACTTAGGACAGAGCAATCCCATGCCGGTGCAGGCTGGGGGCTGACTGGGTGGGCAGCAGCTCTGCAGAAAAGGACCTGGGGGGGACAGTGGGGAGCTGAATATGCGCCAGCAGTGTGCCCTTGTTGCCAAGGCTAAGGGCATCCTGGGCTGCATTGGTAGGTGTGTTCCCAGCAGGTCAAGGGAAGTGATTCTTCCCCTCTATTTGGCACTGGTGAGGCCACATCTGGAGTCCTGGGTCCAGTTTTAGGTCCCACACTGCAGAAAGGAAAAGGACAAGTTGGAGACAGTCCAGTGGAGGGCAATGAAAATGGTTTGGGGGCTGGGGGACATGACTGATGAGGAGAGGCTGAGGGAACCGGGGTTATTTAGTCTGGAGAAGAGGCAACCGAGGGCGAATTTAATAACAGCCTTCAACTCCCTGCAGGGGGGTTGCAAAGAGGATGGAGCTGAACTGTTCTTGGTGGTGGCAGACGACAGAACAAGGAGCAATGAGCTCATGTTGCAGCAAGGGAAGGTTAGGTTGGATATTAGGAAAAACTCTCTCACTAGGAGGGTAGGAAAGCACTGGAACAGGTTACCCAGAGAGGTTGTGGACTCTCCATCCTTGGAGGTTTTTAAGACCTGGGTAGACAAAGCCTTGGCTGGGATGATGTAGTCGGGGCTGGTCCTGCTTGCAGCAGGGGGTTGGGTAAGATGCGACTCGCTGAAGTCCCTTCCAACCCTCCTGTTTTACGATTTTATGTTTCTATCTAGGAATATACGAAGTACCAGACTGGGTTAGACAGACGGTCCATCTAGGCCAGGATCCTTTCACCGACAGCAGAAGAAGTGGATGCTATAGCCTAGAAGGAGAGTGTTGAACCAGGCGCATCCAGAGTGATCTGCCCCTGTTCAATACCATCCCTGCCATCCAACATTATAGGCCCAGAGGTGCCAGAGGAAACATCTCCATCTGTGCTGTTCAACAGCCATCGGTAGATCGATCGGCCATGAATTCATCCAGTCCCTCTTCCGGAAGGAAACAGGGTAGGCTTAGACTCAGAGCAGTGCAGGCTGCTGGCAGAGGACCTCTGGCTCGAAGGCATTCATCATGTCAGCAGCCCTGGGCCCTGCTCCCTGCAGTGCAGAGCCCACGGGCCACCACCGAGCCACTCCCCACAGGGCTGTGTATCCGTGCCTAGCTGGAGAGCATCTCCAGGAGCAAGGCTGGGAATTGAACCCAGGACTACCACAGCTCAGCCCAGTGTCTGATCCACCATTGCACCTCCCGGGAGGGAGAAATGCTATCCTTCTCAGTCCTGCGCAAGGGGACTGGGAAAAAAGCCCAGGGGAGGATAAGTTACTGGGGCTGGCCTCTGAGCCAGGCCCCTCTAGCCTGAGCTGATAGTGCCCCTACTCCAAAGTGCCCCCCCTGCGGCCGCCCGTTTGAGCACCCTCGTGGACAAGGAGCCTCCTGAAAAACAGAAAAGATGCTAGCAAGATCAGGAGCTCTCTGGCAGCAAACATTGGGCCTCTATGTTTGTACAACGCCTATGGCACCTGGTCCCTGGAAGGACAGCGAGGAGGGGGATGGAGACCAGGCTTGGCAGAGTCCCACTGGCCTCGTGGGAGCGGCGCAGACCCCACATCCTGTGCGTGACCACAGCTGTGCGCAGACGTGAGTCACGGCCAAACAAAGGAGCTTTCAACATCTGGGCTGGGCACCGGAGCCCCCACCTCCGCCCGGGAGCAGGCAGCAGCCCAGGCAGGCCGGGCTCGATCCAGATCCACAGGGCTGGGAGCGGAGGGGAAACACTGCCAGCCGAGGGAAGAAAGAAAATGTCTTGCCCAATGGTTAGACCACTGGCCAGCAGCCCCTGCCCACTTTGACATGGGCCCCTCTGACGCATAGCAGAGTGAAACCCTGTAGCCTCGTCCCGTTGTGGGGTGAGCAGTGGCATCGGGGGTGTGGAGCACCAACACGGAGCTGAGAGCGCGCCCAAACCAGACCCAGAAACCAGCAGTGCGCAGGTCGCATTCAAGGCAAAACCAGGAGACCCATACGGCGGAGAAGCTGCAGCTCCTTTCCTCTGCTGCGCGCGTATACAGCACCGTGCACCGGGCCAAGGAGAGGGAAAGCAGAGATAAGCCTGCCCCAAGGCCCCAGCTCAGGTCCCTCCCAGTGCCTGGAGAGTTTCAAGGCTTCATTAAGGTGTAATGAGCACCCCAGAAGGACGGCACTGAGAAAGCCACTGCTATTCCTGGCTGTGGCCCAGACCAGCAGCACCTGAGTGGGGCTCCAGCCTGGCTGCGCTTGGTCAGGCTGGATCCACCTCCTGCCCAGCCCCTAAAGCCCTTGCGTTTGAGAAGAATTAGCCGAGCGGTGCACAGAGAAGCACCATGCAGGATGCTGTAGGGATCCCCTAGACCCTCCCCTGCTGCCAGCCTGGACAGCCCCCAACCCCGCTGCTCCAAGCTCCCTGCGCAGAGGTCCCAGGGCTGGGGCGGCTGGTCCAGGCTTTCAGCCGCAGGAGCGCACCGCTCAGACAGGGCACCGAATGTCTGGAGGCCGCTCAGCCAGGTTTCTCCCGCCTGAACAAAGGGCCCTTTGAGCCCCAGGCTGGTGAGGGGAGCAGCAGCGCAGTCTCTGGTCCCACCTCAAGCCTGCGCCTTGACTCCCTTTGTCAAGGGTTCTGTTCCCAGCTTTGCCACCAAGCAGCTATGAAAGGTCAGACCTAGCGGGCCCGGAAACCCACGCTCCGGACGGAGACAGAAAGCCCCGTGCCCATCCCCTGCTGCCTTCTCCATCCCCCTAGGTCTCAGACCTCTGTGCCCTTCCTGCCCTCCAAGAGGGGCTGCTCTTTAAAGCAGGGGTGGGGGGGCAGGACTGGTCTGCTTAGGAGCAGACACCCAATAAAGGAGCCCTGTTTTGCATTGGGACAGGGGTGGAATTGAACTTGGCCGGCAGATCTCCCGCTGTGTCCAAGCCGCAGGTGTGAGCACAGAGCGCCAATTGTGCAGGCAGGCAGGGCGGGCTGGCTGCTCCGGCAACACGTGGAACTGAACCAGGCCCCTGAGGTGCTGTTTTCCCCCTCAAACAGGTAACAAGGCCGGGCACGTTGGCCTGCTGCAACAAGGAAGCCCAAAGCCTGGAGCTTGTCAGCTCAGACTTCCTGCACAGGAGCCAACCCAGGGCAGTGTGGGATGGCTCCCGGGTGCCAGGCCCAGGTTCAGCCTTGCTGCTAACGAGGCCATGTGTTGGGTTGAATCACCCTCGGGGTGAGGCATGCAGCTGCCAGGAGGCAAGGGAGCATCTGCACCCACCTGCTGCTGGCTGCAAGGGGTGGCAGAAGCCTTCTTTGCTCAGAAAAGGAGTGCAACTTGTGGGGGGAGGGAGAGGAGAGTTTGCAAATGTATAGGCAGAAGGCTGCAGCGCAGACCTGGCTAAGGGGCTTACAGGGCCCTATTCACATAGGGAGCATAAACAGGGAGATCACTTGCAGGGGCTAGGAAGTGCTGCGTCCACTTTAGAGATGGGAAACCTTGAGGCACAGAGGGACCCTGTTTTACTGATATTCGGGCACTCGGATCACACCCAGAGATTCACAGAGAAGTGGGGCTGGAAGGGACCTCTGGGGGTCACCTAAGCCAGCCCACTGCCTGAGGCCGATCATCCCTATCCAAACCACGCGCACATCCATCATCTAATCCCACGCACATCCATCATCTAACCTCTTCCTACGACAGGCAAATGTGACACGATTGCAAGACGTAACACCCGAACCTGCCACAGGTAAACAGGGTGAATGTCTTGCTGCTGCCAGGGGTGTTCGAATACACTCGAAAGACCCCAGAGGGAGGCAAAACCCATGCAGTCCGCACCAATCCGACCGGGGGGGGAAAATCCTTCCTGGACCCAAATGTGATCTCAGTCTGACCCTGAGCACAGGGGCAAGACCCTCTAGCCAGGAACCTCTGGGTTTAAGTCCCGGCAGGAGCATTGGCACAACCCAGTCCCCACCTGCAGCCTGGGCTGCAGCCAACACCCAATGCCTCTGGAGAAGGGTTTTAAAAAGCAACCCTGACACATAGCAGCAGGAGGGGAAAATGAATCCCCTTCCAGCCCCATGAAGCAACCAGCAAAGCCCAGATGCATGGGCAACACCCAGAGCAGAATATAGACATTGCTACATCTACATCATCCCCAACCAGTGGCTGTGTCCAACCTCTTCTTGAGCACCTCCAGTGATGGAGAGTCCACATCTTCCCCAGGCCACTGCCTCGATGCTTGAACACTGCAGGAAGTTTTTCTGGAGAACCAATCTAAACAGACTTTGCTGCAACTTTAAGCCACGGGTCTGGGCCATACTCTGCAGTAAGAAAGAAAAGCTGCTTTCCCTCTCCTTTATGACAGCCCTTCAGGTATTTGCAGACTATCATATCCCCTCAAGTGCCTTTTCAACAAGATGAACGTGCCCAACTCCTTCAGCCTCTCTTGGCCTGACCTGCCTTCCAAGTCCTTTATCATCTTTGGTGCCCATCTCTGGACCCTCTAACTTCTCCCCATCTTTTTTAAAGATATGGAGCCCAAAAACACACACACGATTCCCCATAGGAGAGGGGCTGAAGGGAACATTGTGCTTGCATCTGACCGCCTGAACAGCACAGCTCCCAGATGAATTTCTGGCTGCAGGACAGCCTGCCTTCCAGGCTGGGATTTGAGAGGCCTGCTGTGCTCCCCACCCCGG
>NW_005842452.1:1118296-1121828 GCF_000455745.1 Alligator sinensis
CCGGCCCAGACAGGAAGCCTGCGGCAGGGCAGAGAGCTGGGCTTGGAATCCCAGGCTCGCAACCAAGCTCCCCTTGCTCGGGCGCCCTTAACTCGGGGAGCAGCTGCATTCGCAGCTCATGGAGACTGGTCGAGGGCTGCTGCTCAGGGAGTCGAGCTGGAACCCGGCGCGGCGAAAAGCACGAGTGGTCCTACCCGGCCCAAGAGATGCTTGGCTCACAGCCTCAAACCTTCAGCCTGGGGAAAGAAACACATGCGCACACTTCAGCAGATTCCATGCATCCAGACCCGCTCCACTGATAAAAGCAAGGCAAAGCGCTGACAGGCCGGGTTGAGTGACTGTGACAGCCTCCAAGGAGGTCTGGATTCAGACTTTCTTCCCCCACCCAGCCCCAGGCAGCAGAGAGCTGTCAACAGCCTGCAAACTCTCCAGGGCAGGGAGTGCTTTTGGGTCTGCCCAGAAACCCTGCCCAAAGGCCTGGGAGTTTGAATCCAGTTCCTTTAGACCGACTTTTCTCAACCCGTGGGTTGCGATGACCCACAAGTGGGTCACAAGATTATACAAAAGGGTTGCGAACAAGCTTTAAAAATGGATCAAACTTTAAAAATGGGTTCTCCTTTAAGAGAGAAAAACATGGAAACCTGTGGCTTTTCCCTTGCAGGCTGGCAGAGGTCCAGCTCCCCAAGGGGCTGCCTGGGGCCTTCTCTGTCCCACCCCCCCACCCCCTACCCCACACACGGGGGAGCAGGGGATGTGTCCTGGGGATGGGGGTCAGCAGGTTGGGAGTGAGGGGCACTCGGTTGGGACTGGCCAATGTTTAAGCGAGTCCTGGTACAAAAAAGGTTGAGAACCACTGCTTTAGACAAAGCCATGGGGCAGCTGCTTCTGGGTGAAGGGAACCCTAATTTCTAGTTGCTCGGCTGAAGTCGATTCCTGCCAGAATCATGCTGCAATTATAAGCCGGCTTTAATAGTTATGCTGCCTTCTATAAGAAAGCCACTTCAGCTGCTGGCAAATCAGTCAGACAGTAATTGAGATAGGACTTAAAGGAGTTTGCAATGAGTTAGTTAAACTAAGGAACAAGTCTGTGGATAAGCCAGGGGCTGGAGACATTCCTCTCCAGTCCCCCAAGTGCTGCTCTTAATACGTGGATTATTTTGGCAGGCTGATTTCCAAACCATGCCAAGGGTCTAGAAGCTCCTGGCAATGGCAGCTGATGTTGTGGACCTCTATGAAGAAAACGTGAACCCATCTTATCTGGGTGTCCAATTAATAGGGATTCTGGCTTTTAAGGGGAAGCTAAACAGGAGTGAAAAGCAGGGCCTGGAGGTTGGGACTTAAGTGGGACCTGGGGGCTCCTGGCTTGCAGTGCAGCCTGTGCCCACCTTGCATGGGTTTCTGTCTCTCTGCAGGGAACACGGCCTGGAGCGAGAGCCCTGGTATACTCCAGGCAAAAAAAAGTTTCTTGAATGAAGTGTGGAGGAAAAAAGGGAAAGGAAAGCGAGTACAGCGGAGTAGCAGGTACCTCCCCCTGGCGGCTGCCAGTCTGTAGCACATGATGCCGGGAGCCCATCACCGTCACCATCATCGTCACCGTCAGCTCCAGCGCCTGGCGTTCAGATCAAGAGCGATGCGACTTCTCTCCTCCCCTCCAATGACTTGGCTGGTGACACAGCACAGCTGCAGGTCAGGTCGCCGTTCCAGGATCTTCTTGCTCTTTCCGTGGCAGGCTGGAACTTGCTGCGTAAGGGACACGGTTACAGGCCCAACCCTCAATTGGGCACGGCGAGAGCCAGAGACTTGCGAGTCGGTTGCCATTAGAGGGTAATTTTAAAGATTAGTTTTTATTTGGAGGAAAACAGAAAAACAAAAACAAAAACAGAACAAAACAAAAAAAACCCAAGGGGGTGGGGGGGCGGGCAGGGGGATACATAATAAAAGACATCTCCCAGGAAATCCACTACAGATTACAAATCATTTTCATAGAAGATATTTTGTACACATTTTACATGTCATCTTCCGAATGTGGAAACCGCAACTCGATCCGGGTGAGCCTGTTTGGACAGCAGAGAAGGGGGTGGGGAGGGGAGGGGGTGAGGAGAACAAGCGCCTCTATGTTTTCAGATGCAATTCAGCGATAGCTATCTCGAGTAGAGCCATTATCTACACCTACGGCAATACTGCAGTTGACACTCAGCTCTGCTCTCTTGGTTTTGAAGCACAGTCCCTAAATCCTGCCTATGGTATGTGCTGACACCTTACTGTCTTTTTTTATTTTTTCATTTTAAACTAGCTAAAGAAAGTCACTGAAATAACCAACACCAACCACTGCAGCCTGACAGCAATGCAGCAAAGCCAGTGCCCGACAGAGGCAGCCCTAAACCAAGAACAGCAAGCGCGAGATTCTTTCCCCCTTAACTATGGGACAGAAGTGGTGGGTGTTCGTGCCTCGGAAGCCAAGCGAGTTTGCCTATCCACGTTGCAATGGAGGTGCTATGCTCCTGGGCTGGTTTTCTTGAAACTGGGGGTAACCCTTTGGTGGGCTGTAGATACCTTGTGCCAGCCAGGCTGTGCCTTGCTATCACCAACAACCCTGCCAGCAGCTCAGGCGATCTGGGGAGGGGGAATAAAAACAGCTAAAACATTGACAACCTGCCTTGAAGGCCTTCCTGGTTTCAGGGACCAGAGGGGATCTCCCTGGTGCTGTCTCCTCCGCAGGTCCAGGAAGCCATGATGCCAACCTGCTTGCCCAAGGAGAGGGTGGGAGCTGGATTAATTTAATAGGGAGGGGGGCAGGAAGACACTCTGGTAGGAGAGGCCTGTGCCCTGCTACCCCCAGGACGTTCTGACCACATCAAGCCAACAGCCCCAGTGCATATGGTTAGCTCTGTGTTTCCAAGGTGAGGGGGAAACTTTCTTTAGAAGGGGCTGTATTTAAAAATGTCTGTGTGTGCATGTGTGTTGTGGGCAAGGGTGCGATAGCAGGCAGCTGGAGAACCCCGGAGGAGGGCAGATACTGTTCAAGACTACCATCATTCCAGACGTTGGTTGATCAGGTCAGGCATGGCTGGAGGAGCAGAGCGAGGAGAGCACATGCTTCAGAAGCAGTAGGGTCATTCCTACTGGGTTCACAGCATCTGGGCCTTCCCCAAGGTGGCATCAACTTGATGTATCGTACCCAGTGATCCCCAGGGGGCAAGATCCCACTCTCACGTGCGCTCAGGGCTTCTCAATACAGAGAGGCTTTGTTCAACACCGCCCCCCTGCCCACACGTACCTCATGCCAACCCCTCGCCCCCTCCTCTGCTGTCAGGACAAACCAGGCAGCCTTCTCCTTCCCTAGTGCATTGGGCAATGCTTTATAATTGCATTGGAGTTTGGAGAGGAGACGGCCACTTAGAAAGGAAGCCAGAATAACCTCAGAACTACATCCGCCTACCTTCAAGGCGATCTTTTATTAAGGTAGCGTTGCAGAAGTCATCCGGTTAGGCTAGCAAGATGAAAGGGGGGGGGGGGGGGGCCAGTGGGCTCC
>NW_005842452.1:1121977-1127484 GCF_000455745.1 Alligator sinensis
GCGGGTGGGAGGCGAAAGAAAAGGGGGGGGGGGGGGGGAAAAGCCGGTTCTGCCTCAATTTAGCTGCCCTACTGCCCCCATCCACTCACGCCTCTCCAGAGGTCACCTGGCTGGCTAGCATGGCACACATCCACTCTAAAATGAAAGGACCTGGGGTCTAGTCACACTGGAAGCCATGCCGAGTCGCTCTGGAGATGCAGCAGGGCCCTTTTCTCCTTTAAAAACCTGTCCTTCTCTCGCTACACTTTGCAGAGGTTTCTCCAGTTAGTTCAATACTTGAAAGGCTGCAGCAGCATGCAAGAGAAATTGTTTCCTTTTCTTTTGTTTTTTAAAAAGTTGACGAAAGGTCTCCCGGAGATGCTGAGTTTAGGTTTTATTTCGGTCTGGTCTGGATAGAGGTTTGGTTTGCTCTCCGTGCGGTCCTGGGTGGCCGTCAGCTAGGAGACAGTGCGGGGGCTGGAGAGGTTTAATCAGCATATTCGTCTTCAATCTCGTCCTCGCCATCTACTGACAGAGCAGCGTACTTGCTAGCAAGGCTGAACTTCTGCAAGAGGCAGGACACAGATGGAGCATGTTAAATAGCTAATGAGCTGTGAGGCTGAGGACTCTGAAGGAGCAAGAGCCCACAACACAGTTCACTTCGTATAGGACACTAAATAAAAAACCTGCAGCCTGTGGCCAGACGGAGTAAAACAAACTGGGAAATGCCCCATTTCTCTGGTCTGTCCAAGACCCAAGCTAACCCCAAGCTGGGGCATGACCCTAGAAGCAAGCATGTGCTCATACTGCAGGGAAACAGAGGAATGTGACAGTCCTCTGAACAGGGCTGACAATGTCCAGTCTCATTATGTTTCTACCACCCAATCATCCCCACCCAAAGGGGGTGGGATGTGGGAACAGAGCCAAACAGAACACACAGGAGCTCCATGGCCCAGCTGGGAACAGAGGCCTTGTACTAGTCTAGCAACTGAAGACAGGACCAGCCCTCCTGTCTCAACACTGTCTGTTTAAAGCAGTGGCCAGTCAAATCAATGCTTACAGGGGCCGGATTCTCCTCAAGTTTCTTTGGCTCAGAAGCAGATCTTGAGTCATGATCCTTCCTGCTTTCTTTCCTGCAAGAGTCAGATGTTAAGTTGAACGAGAGTTCATTTCACTAGAGCAGCTGCCCCTACAGCCAGTTTAACTGGTGCCTACTAGGCTAGAGGTGCGCCCACAGTTCCCTGGGCTGAAACAGTTCCCTGGGCTGGAAAGGAGTTCATGTGCAGGGTGAGAGGGGATGGCCAGTTTCCCAGGAAGCACAAAGGCAGGGAGTCTGCTTTATACAGTCGGGATCCCCGGTCCACACTGATTTCTGGCCAGACATGGCAAGCACCGCACTGCACCCAGCCTGGGGAGCGAGACCGACTCGATGGCTCCACTGCATGGAATTTGTCTGCGCTATGTCTAGAGCTGGCGGGGAAAGGACGCTGCTGTCTAACTAGTCTAGTGACCTCTGCCGGACAAAGAGGAGATCTGTAGGTCGGGGAGGAGGCAGAGATGTTCTGGTCCTTGAGCCCTGTAACCAGGGATGTGCTGGCTCTAGCTGAAGCCTGCTCTTTCATGGAAAAGCTGCCTGCCTGTATAAGGGACGCTCTGTGGATAACCCCAGGGTCTCAAGTGAAAAAGGGGAGGGGAGAAGAGGGGCAAGCTGGCAGACACATGCCGGTCTCCCCTTCTGCCTGGCTCTGCTGTTGAGTTGTGGGGTTGAGGTTGAGGGTTGTGCCCTTTCCCTTTACAATAATGGAGGCTGGGCAGGGACATGCCAGCACAGAGACATCCACAGCTATTTCAAGGCCTGCCCTGGTGCTGTGAGATGTCCAAACAGCACATTACACACCTACCGCAGGCCAGACCGGAAGGGGCTGGTGCAGTGCTGCCCCATGGCCCAGAAGTGAACTAGCTTCAGCCCCATGCTAGAAGAGGTATGAGCAGAGGAGACGCACTTACTTATCTGACTCTGGCCACGACTCTCTCTCCCCTTCATCTCCCGGAGCACGGCCAGAGCTTCCACTTCGGCTTTTCGGAGGACTTTCTTTGCCCCCATCAGGCTTGTTCTCATCTCCTGAAGATGAAATAGCAGTGAAGCCTATCAAGCAGCAGTGAAGCCTATCAAGCCACCAGCAAGACCTCCCAACTGAAGATTCATAGACATTAGGGCTGGAAGGGACCTCGGAAGATCATCGAATCCGGCCCCCTGCCCCACGGGCAGGAAGTCGAGCCGCAGACACATGCAGCGCTGTGCCAAACCCTGCCATTGAGAACGCTATGCTTGGGCACAAAACTGACTGGAGCCTTCCCAGCACCATCCCACCTTCCACCACCTGCTTCCTCTGTCTACAACTTCACCAGGGCTGGGCTTCCATTTCCTGAGGATGCTGCTCGAGCCTCCTTTCCTCTCCTTCCTGTTTAGAGGAGGCTACACTCCTGGACTGCTAAGACAAGCAGACACTATATTCAGTTTAAAAACAGAGGCCCACCTTTCTCTCTTGCCTACTCCTTTTCCAAAATACTCTTTCTGGAGAGCTGGGGGTCTCTTTCCTTAAAAGAGGCTTTGCCAGCAGCAGGAGACTCCAGCATAGACCCGATTTACTAATCTGAACACGTGGAGAAGTGCCTGCCATCCCCCTGCAGCTCTAACACCTTTGCCCACCAAGAGCATCTGGAGGAGGACACATTTCCACTCCCATGGATGCAAAGACTAGCCCACCCAGAGAAGACAGCTGCCCTCTGCCGGCACAGAACTAGGCTCTGTGAGCTTTAAAAAGCAGCAGGCTAATACTTGTCCATAGGTTGCTAGAGCTCTGCAGATAGATCAGCCTCTCCTAATCCTGGTCACACACATGCCCAAGGGCTCCAAGCCCCCCTTGTAGCAGGGTTAGGTATTCCATCTACACCAGGGGTGGGCATAATATGGCCTGCCAGGCAATTCCATTCAGCCTGCAAGACCCCTCTGTAAGCCCTAGCCCTGGGCTGCCCCTCTGCAAGCCAGCACATCCCCGCAGGAGGTGCAGCTCCAATTAAGAAACTCCACCCCCCACCAGCCCTGAGCTCAGGAAGTTGGAGACAAGGAGCTTCTGCCTGGCACAGACTTTTGCTGGTGACCCCAAGGCTGTTCCCAGCTTCCCTTCCTGCAAGAGCAAGAATTCGGGTATGGTCCCACTGGGCCGGCACCAGGGACTCTGGCTGGGGGAAAAGGAGGAGGAGTGTGGAGAGCTGTATACTGTAGGGCCAGGTGGGGCTGGGTCTTTATGCTGCCACCACTTGCAGCCAGGGACTCGGGCAGAAGCATGGGAACTGCATGTTATGGGGCTGGCCTTGCACCCTACCACCATGTGCAGCTGGGGATTGGGGTGGGAGCACAGGAGCTGCGTGTTATGGGGCAGGACCAGCACCCTGCCACATGTGGCCGGGGACTCAGGAAGAAGCGCTATTGGGCTGGGTGGGGCTGGCCCTGCAGCCTGTGCCACCCACAGCCAGGGACTGGAGTCTCTGCTATGGGGCTGGCACGCTCCAAGGACGCCCCACTCCCCCAAACACCTACACACACTTCCACCCCACCCACCATAACCTCATACAAACCCACACCCTTCCACAGCCCCTACCCCAGCTACATACCCCACTGCACACCCCCTTCATTCACACTCCAACCACACACACTTCCTTAACACCCCACCATACAATATACAAGAGTAAGACTATTTTGAGCTAGATACACTATGCAAACACACAAGTCAGGACAAAAATATTTTTAAAAATAAAACTGAAGTTATAGATGTTTGATTTTGTTTAGTACATGATGTGGTTTTTTCCCTCCCTCACCCAGTTTCAAGATAGCAGCACCCTCCCCCCTAAAAGGCATACTTCTGGGGCAAAGGGAGGGACATCTGGTGGCAAAGGTCAGGGGTTAGGACTTCTGGTCCCAAGACAGCATTCAGGGGGTAGGGCTCTTATCAAGAGGCAGGGATACCCTTGCAGCTCGCCAAAACCCATTAAGAAGCCCTCCAGCTGAAACAATTGCCCACCCCTGGTGTACACAATGCAGACAGGTTCTTTCCTCCTCCTTGCCCAGTGACTGGTATCGAGCCCGTCATAGATCTTAAGTCATAGATCATAATCTTACCTCTCCTGTTGGCACTCCTGGGTGGTGTCCCGTCCTCTGAATGCAGAGATGGTGCTCCCTGGCTGCTGCTAGAAAACCGTAAAAGTATATCAGTATCAGAGACCCTGAATTCTCAGGTGAAGGACAGGGATTGCGTGGGACTCCAATAGCGGTTTGCTTCCTCCTGAGATCTTAGCTCTGGGCAAGTGAACCCCCCCAGATTTCAGTGTGTAAATCATAGAGGCTCCTAACAAGCAACTGCAAGGCCACTGCCTACAGCTTGGCTTTGTCCCATCAATTCAGCAGAGACCAGAACAGCAGCTCTAGGTCTTAGCTGTTTTAACCCCATCCCTCCCTTGGAACTGATCTATATAGGCTAGCTCCTGGGTGACAGGGCCCTGGGCAGGAGCTCACCTTGTAGGAGAATGCTGATCCGAGTCCGAGCTCTGTGAGCGGGCAGGGGGGTTGGAGCTGCGCTTCACCCAGGCATTCTCCTTTGGCGGAGGGGCAGGCATCACCTTCAGGGGGAGCTTCTCGTCTTTGGGGGTCTTGGAGGTGGGAGATGGGGCCTCTTCCTCCTTGGAGAAGGTCTCGTTGTCCAAGGACTTCTCGCTCTCCCTCCTTCGTGTGGCTGGGGGGGGTACAAGACATAGCAGTAAGCATGAGGTGTGTAGAGAAGCCAGCTTTCCCCAAAGCGAGGTCAGTCTGGATAGTTCAACACTTCCAATTTGTGTCCTTTGTTTCACCAGCCTTCAACTATGCTTTTGGGTCTTCCTTGCCTGAAGCTGGCAGGCTGGTCCTAGTGTTGCCCACGAGTTACTAAGCTAGTGGTTCCTATGTAGTGACATCAGCATAACCCAAATCGTTACAATGAGCTCCCAGCCTGGGTATTATTCAGAGCACATACTATGTGAAATGGTAGCTGGAAGACTTCGGATCAAGAGCACAGATGTTTGGTAACCAACCCGAGGTATGTAGGCCCTGTACAAGCTACTGACCCCTAACGAAAGCTCCTCTGTGCACAGCCAACCCATGCAGGAGAACCTGTCTGGAGACCAGCTCCATCTTGTGCCCCCCTGGCCCAACTTACTTCTTCCTGTAGGGCCTGTTCCCACGGAGGTGCCAGGGGGGCCAGTCTGGGAGGACTCGCTTCCCGTCCGCGATCGCTCCTGGTTCTCCTCGCTGCGCCAGCTGGGATGCCTGCAGCAGAATGGGGAAGAACAGCCCATTGTGTTAGTGTACTGGAACCCCGTTTCCCCGACTCCCAGCCTTAAATCACCATCCAAAGGACAAGGCTGGCTCCTCAAGTCACCTTAGTGGGAGTCAATCCCCGCACCCGATACAACCACCTGGCTCGCAGGCCTGCTGA
>NW_005842452.1:1127515-1130403 GCF_000455745.1 Alligator sinensis
CGTACAGGAAATCCAGAAGGGCTTTGACCAGCAGTTCCCTTCTCCCCCCTACCTCTCTCTGGGCCGCCGGTCTAGCCTTTTATCATCCTCCAGCTGACGCTGCAGCTTCTCCTGCTCCTTCTGCAGCCGCTCTTTCACCTCACGCTCCCCGGCAGCAGTGTCCCCAGGCCTTGGCACCCCCAAAGATGGAGGCCGCACGGCTGGACTGGGTGGCAGGGGCTGTCGATGTGTCTTCCTCCCTGGGGGCACTCCGGGGCTTCAGGTTCAGTTTTGGCCTCTGAGTTGGACCTACAAGACAAGACCAAACACAGCAAATGAGGGCAAACCCCGTGAGCCACTGCTCAAGGAGGCAAAATAAGCTAGCATAAGAGAGAAATCTGTTCATACTCACTCTCAGAGTTTGGTTTCCTTCCCAGCTGCTGGATCTGCGCACCCCCCGCCCCCAAACAGGATCCTTACCTCTGTCATCGCGCCGCATGTCATCTGCACCGCGGCTGTAATCATCCCGTGAGCTCCACCTGTCCGGGCCCGTGCGATCATCCCTCCTCTCATAGCGGTCATCATAACGGTCACCACCACCTCTAAAGTCGTCATCTCGGCGGTACCCAGTGCCAAAGGCTCTCCGGCCACTGCCTACCCTGGAATCATAGCCTGCAAGAGAAGAGGAAAGGCAGTCTGGGTTACTGGTGACCTTGTGTTATATGTAGGGATGCCCGCAGGAGGGAAGCCCTAGATCAGACAGCATCTCCTTTATAGGAAGGCAAGAAAGGGTAATAGCAAGCCTACAGATGCTGCACCTAAGCAAGGTCCACCTTATAGGTACTAGGAAAATCCGGATCACCAATACCCATTGTCCAGTGTGCAAGAAGACTGCAGAGCAAGACAAAGAACAGTACATCTTTCATCCAACACAGACCGGATAAGAAAGACGACCTGGCACCTTCACTAACTGATGAAAACCAAGTGGACAAAAACTAAGATGAACCTCACAGCCCTAACAGTTCGCGGGAACACCCCCAAGGCCACCGTACCTCTGTCATAATCTCGACGGTCATCATAACGATCCCTGCCCCCAAAGCGATCCATATCCCTGCGAGGGCCATCACGATACCGGTCTGAATCGTAGCGATCTCGGTCCCGGTACCCTGCAGACAGGGAGAGAGATTACAGGGTGAAGTAGGAAGCCCTGGTGGACTTGCACCTCCACCTGTGGGAGGGGAAGCAGGACACACGCCACCGGAGGAAGTCTGCTGGCAGGCCTTACACTCGACCCAAAATACTTCTCCAGCCCCAGTGGATCACTTTGCCAGATTCCATTTTTCAAAGGTTCCACGCGAGTCACATACACGAGCATTAAAACAGCTCTGCCAGGCAGGGAAAGATTGTCACCCATTTACAGGGGGATGACAGAGATGAACTGACTTGCCAAAGGTCACTTAACAAGTCTATGGAAATTTTGGGAGTCAAAATCTGAGCTCATCCCAATCCCAGTTTGGCGCTTAAAATGCAGGTACAATGTCTCTCCCGCACACATCTACACAGGATCCAGCTCTCTTCTACTCAGGACTGAATTTGATCCTGGTCAGAGTTGGAATCAAGCCCACAGAACACCAGTTTCCCAGGAGATAAAGGATCACTGCAGCCAAGAGAGCCAAATCCAGCAAGTCGTTAAGAAATTTGTGGGCCTGCAGAATGATGTGAAGCCAGAACAACCCCACGGGAAGCATTTCACTGGCTGTTTAATGATACTAGATAACAGGGTACTAAACGGAAGGTTCTCGATCAACTCACTGTCTCCTCCAAAGCTGTCATCGCCCCGGCGTGGAGGGTAATCATCGAAGCTATCGGTAGTAGGACGCGCCCTCCAGTCAGTCTCAAATCTCTCTGTGTCCCGGTTGCGATCACGATCTCTGCCAAAGCCGCGGTCATCCCTGTCTGCAACACGAAGGCAGCTACTGTTAAGCTTGGTGGAGGAGGTGAAGGGCCGACCAGCAAGGGGGAAGCGATGAATCCGAATTGCAGTGAGACTAAACAAAGCACCTTCCAAACTCACCACTCCCCTTTGTAGGGGTATGCCCCTGGCAACAGCCACAGGGTGACTGAACTAAGCTAGCAAGGGGACTGGGTATAGGATATGGAGGGACTGCCTGAACACTTCTGAATAGGTAACCAGGAGCTGCTGAGGTCTCAGTCACATCCCTTGACAGCCTGCATTTACCACAGTTGTCACCTCTGAACTACCCACTGCCTTGTTAGCCTGGGGGAAGGCAAAGCTTGTCCAGTTATGCCTCTAGTTCTTTGGGATCTCAAGTGCAAAGGCAGATGCCATGACAGCTCCCAGTCCACCTGCAGCACCTGAGAAGCCACTCATCTCATCTGAAAAGAAGACTGGGTATTCACCTTTATCCTGAGCTTGATCAGCAATATCCACTCGTATTCTTCTGTTCCCTAGAGACTGAAAACAACACACGTTAGTTAGCCTGTGAGACTGAGGAGGCATAGGTGACGAGGCAATGTACTGCAAGATGAACTCTGGACAGACAGCAGCTTCCAGGAAGCAGCTGTCATAATAACGAAGGGTTTGCCCAGTATTGTGTAATGGGTTTTTAAAGCACAGGAGAAACAGGCTGGAAGAGACCCATGGAAAGCTGCAGAAGAATTTCACAGTGCCTGGGAAGTGGAATAAGAGACTGCCTACAGCCCTTCCTTCCCCCTCACTCCCACCTCCGAAATGCCAACCCCTGGTCACCTAAATGTGAAGGAAGCCAGTAAAGCACATCAAGAGAAAGTCGGTGTCCCCATATGACACCCAGCCAGGATTTAGAGGTTTTGACTCAGAATTGACTATAACACAGGAGCCTTCAAACTCATGGGTTTAAATAAAGGGA
>NW_005842452.1:1130434-1131700 GCF_000455745.1 Alligator sinensis
CCTGTTTTTACCCAGTTCCATTTGTGCACAGCAGCACACTGCTCTGGCACAACCTGTGTGAGTCTGCCACACACCCATGAGGAAGAGGAACGTTAAAAGAGATGTGGACAAGTGCGAGGGTTACAGAAGCCAGAATTGCTCTTGGTGTCTCAAACCGAAAAGAGATGTTGGCAATTCCCCCTTGGTTCAAGCTTCTGGCGTGGCCACTTGGTCACTATTTTGCTTATGGCCCCTGCTTAATGCCAGAGACTAGTTTCTCACTGTAATACAAGGCCCTTGGCTAGGTTTTCTAAATTCAGACATTGGTTAGTCACCAGGGCTCCTTCTGCACCGTCTCTATAGAGATCTGAGCCTGGAGAAAGGATTTGCTTTCTGGCTGCAGAGGGGAGATGAGGAACAGCGACTGGGGTGAAGGAGCCTTGCAGTAAACACTGATTGCCCAACGAGGCTACAGGACACCTCTCAGATTCCTGGCAGATCAGTTCAAATTAATCCCCCAGGAAGAGCTGGCCAAGGAGAGAAGCAGACATCGTGGCATCGAACTGTACTACCTTGCTCCTGGTAAGACAAGATACGGTTTCTCCAGCTTGTCTATGGCTCTCAGAGTGCTGAAACCTTGTTGTGCTCAGTTTCAGTAAATCCTCCAGTCACTAATGCTGCCTTCCCCCCCGCCCAAACTCCAACCAGAAAAACAGATCCTTTCACTCCAGTGATCAAGCCCGCAGAGAGCAGGGCCAGCAGAAACCCGTGCTTCCAGATTCCAGTGGACTGCAGCTTGGCAGTTCTGCCCTGCTTTTCAGCAGCTGTACCTCTGCCTGTCTGGCTTCCTATTCAGCCACTAGAGCGCTGCTTCCTGAGAGGTGTTTTTTCCAAGCCTTTATTTCAATGTAAAGGGCTTTTGGAATGGAGCAATCATTGGTCTCGCATACCGAAACTGCAGGAGTTCACATCTGCTCTGCAGAGTGATGGAGCTGCTGCTATCTTTGCCTCAAACTAGGAGCTTCCCTCAGAGCACATATTTGAGAGTGTGTGTCATTTAAAACCCACGTGAACTCAAGCCCCTCTGGAGCTTTCCTTGGGTTTCTGTCCGTGTAGCAGGACACCACTCTCCATACAATGGGAGCCCGCCCCAGGAAGTGAACGGGGCCTGCTAGTGGCTGTCAAGCAGACTGACTCCCTTGCACTGCTGTGAAATGGGCTAGAATAGTGGGGGCCAATCTTTTTGGCAGGAGGACCACAAATTAAAGCTATTCCTACCCCTCTTCC
>NW_005842452.1:1131853-1144542 GCF_000455745.1 Alligator sinensis
CCCCCTCCCGATATACTGCTCTGCTTTCTGCTCCCTGTCCAATCTATGTGCTAGACATGCTGCAGGTTGGCTGCCCCTGCTCTTGAACTGATGGGGCGGGAACGTTTAAGGCCATTACACAATACAAGATAAACCACTTCCTCCCCCACAACACTTTTGGAAGCCATTTTATTTCATCTGCACCAAAACCATTTCCAACCCCAACCCACTTGACCTGTGGCTAACAGTTTAAGGCACTGCTTTCTTAATCTATCTGTAACAGACACACCAACAGACACATAAAGCATAGCTGCAATGCAATTGCAGGGAATGCTGTGACTGTGCTCAGATGATGAAGACTCGAAGACTGTGAGAAATCAAGTACCAGAAACACCTTTGGGCACAAAATCTTGGGGGCCGACACACTTTGATTCTATGTCTTTGCATACTGCAGCTCACCTCTTCATTGAGGCTCAGAGCACTGAGCATGGAGTCCAGGTCGTCGAACTCAGCATACCCAAAACCTTTCAATCTCTCAGGGTTAGTAGGCTCCCGTGGCAAACGCACAGCACTTATCTGCAGTTGAACAGATGAGGAGAGTTATTAGCAGGCTCAGTCTTCCCTGAATGCTGCAAAGAGCACACAGGATTTAGTGTAAGCCACTAGCTGCTGAGCTACACATTCATATGGCGCTTTAAAACCAGCAGAGAAGGCGGGTGGTCTCTACATGCAAGCTATGGCGTTACTGGAAATCATGTGACTTATGATTCACGGATTAAGTAAATCAGATCCCAACAGACTTGCAGGCAAGTAAGAGGATTAGTTAGTCCTAACTGCATGTACCTGGGTCCTGTTTAAAGCATTGCTGTCTTTGGAAGCCCAGGTGTGAATATGGAGGGAGAGATCTGGTGCTGGTAGAGTGACTGACTGTCAGCTCTGGAGGCTGAAGGCTTCATACCACACTGCTGTGTAGGAGTAGCTGAGCAAGTTCTGGGCAGCCCTGGCCACTCCAACACAGCCTGGATCTCAACACTGGACAACCATGCAGTCTGCAGGAGCTGCTGAGCACAATGTTACAGACTCCTTCAGCCACTTTTGCTCCTTTGCCAGACACTGAATAGGGGGTTCTTCTGAACCCCAACCAGTTCCAGATTACTTAATACTCCTGATCACGTCCTATTTCAAACCAATTCCTGACTCTCTATAGAGGGAAAACCCTGAAGCCCAGATTACAACTGGATTTTTTTCCCCCAGGTGGGCAACACCCCTCTGGGCAGGAAGAGCAGCTTGCATGATGCATGTAGTGCAGAATTTAAGCTGACATTACTGCTTATAATACAGCAAGTCATTTTAAAGGACAGAGTTAATTCTTCTAGCGCAGTAATGCTTTCCATTCCATCACTGAAGAGCTCTAAAGCAGAGTGCTTTCCTGTTGTACTTCCTGGCTTACAGTGGTCTGGGAAGCAGTTTAAGCTTTGGAGATTGGTGGGTGCTAGCTGCATTCAGACGAGCTACAAGGGCAGAATCACTTGAAACAGAAGTTAGTGAAATAGGTAGGCAGTGATTTGAGAAATGCCTGATGACGGAAGTGGGGAGCAAGGCACATTTATCATACTCTTCCCCCCCGCCCTTGGGCTTCCATGGGGAGTTTGCTCACTTTTCCCTTTGAGTCAGAACAAGACACTCTGCTGCCAACAGGGAGATCTATCACCTTAGCAGCTGACTAAGTCTAATTTAAGCTTTCTGCAGCACGTGCCACCACCAAAAATATCTTGCTTCTTTCCTATTTGAGATGCACTGGAAAGGACAGGGCAAGCTGCTGTTCAACAGGGCAGCAAGGATCAACACTATAGCACTAAAGCTGTCAAACTGTCTCAAAGGTTTGGACACTACGGACCCTCAAGCTTCTGGTGCCCTCATCCTAGTGTCCTGCTGCAGGAATTTCCCCCACTCTAGTATTTCCAACTCAGACAGATGCTGCATCAGCAGCCAGAGGGGCTGTAACAAAAAAGCTGAATAGGCACAGTAAAGGCGAGCAATGTCATTGTGCCTGGACAGAACAAGCTGCTGTGATCAGCAGAGCTGGTGGGCTGGCATGCGGGTACCATTCTGGCTAAGATCCAATGCTACTCACTGTAGCTAACGTTTGGGATAGTTTCAGGAAGAGAGAATAATTCTCTACCTGAAAGTGCTCTGTACGTCCTTACCCATCCCTCTTCCAGGTTTAAGACAAAAATGCTTGGGATCTCCTTAATGAAGGCCCAATAAAAGAATTCAATGCAACAGTTCCCCTTCCTCAGCTCAACCCAGCAGATGCCCCAGCTGAAAATCAGGGGGGAATTATCCTTCAGGCTAAGTCACTGGGACCCAACATGTGCTCACATAAGACATGAACTTTGAAGTACCTGAAGATTCCCCCTCCCATTGTACCTTCATGCTAAGGGGAACATCCATCCAGATCACCTCCGAGGGAGGCTAGAATTGGAGCCGCAGAAAGGGGCTGGCACAAACTGCTTCCACCAGAAGCTTCCTCTTGCTCCATTAGCCAGAGAGGCAGAACTCTTCTTTGCACTTGGTGTAAAAGCAGGAGGACAGAGAATAGACATGGTGCCTACAAAATGCCCTTCTCAGAGAACTCCCATGCCCCACTGCTGTTGAGCACTGGTCAAAGCAGTAGCAGCCCGCTGGCAGGCAGCCAAGAGCTGCCAACCAGAACTGGAGAACACGCTCTCGGCAGTCCCCGGCCACAGTCGCAGAGCCGCTGCTCAGCAGCATGTGGCTGGATAGAGAAGTCTGCTGCAGACAGCTAGAGAATGAGGATCTTTCCTGACACTAGTGCCGACTGTGGAGTACTACCAGACTATCCTGGTAGCAAGCAGCTTGCACGGCCCCTTCCTGGGGAAAGGGGAAAAGTGAGTTGCTCTAAAGAAGCCTTTAGAATCCAGACCTCTTAAAAGGATGCACCATACTTACATTGAGTCCTCTGAAGAAGTCCTTGATGGATTCTTCCGACACGTCGTAGGGCAAGTTTCCCAGAAAGGCGGTGTAGGGGGGTGACCTGGGGAGACGGCTTCTGTCTATATTGGGTTCCCGAGCAGCCCGAGGTGCAGTGGGCAGGATGGAGCGGTCAATTGGAGGGGCGCGGTAAACATCATCGTCGTTACTATGCCAAGTGGTGGAAACTACAAGAGACGGTTTGCATGTCATCAAAACAAACTATTTGCTTCTTATTTATAATAACCAAAGCTTGTAATGACATCCCAGCTTCACTGCAAAAAGGGAATGACAAGGACATTCACTTATAGACTCCTTCTTGTAAAAACAAGAGTTCGAGATTGTCAAGAAAGAGGGCTCTACAATATTAAAATCACTGCTCATTGCTTTCAGGGTCCTTTCCTTCAGAGTACAGCAAAGATTCTCCACAAAAGCATGGGGCAACAAGACTCAGCCTAGACGTAGTTCATGAATGGATCTGAGAGAAGGAAAGCAAATCCAAGAGTCTGAGATCACAAGGCCAGAAGGGGGCATTGTGACTGTTCAGTATGAGCTCGTTACCAGGCAACTTCTCCAAACTGAAGATGCAGGAACTCAAGTTTAGAGGAACATCCTCTTGATTTGGAGAGCTCCTAGTGATGGAAAAACCCACCACAATCCCCAAGGAAGCCATTCCAATGCTTCGTCAGCCTTCCTGTTGGAAATCTGGGCTTTGTTTCTAGCTTAAATTTGGGCAGACTCAACTACTGCATCTTGATTTTTTTTGTCTGCTAAACTAAAGAGCCCTCTTAGCAAATTTCTGTTTCTCATGCAGATTCTTCCAAGCTGAGGGAGTTGCTCAATCTTGGTTTGGATAAGCTACGCAGATTGAGCTATGCGAGTCTCAGAAGGCTTTTTGTTTCTGCATCCTTAAGAGTGAGCCCTTGCCAATTTAGTCAAGCAGCTGGAGATAAAAGGGAGGCAAAAAGACAATTTACTATAGCAGACAGAACAGCTCTCAGCACGCTCAAGGCAGCCCCTGAGAGCTGCTGACACAAAGCCCCCAGATCAAAGCCTTCTGCATCCAGGTGAGTTCAGACCAACCTGCTGACATGCAGAACACAGCTGATTTCTGTATTGTAACTGCTTTCCAGAAAATAAATAAATCTCACACACACACACACACAAAGGAGATACCAAAGGAAGCGAGCGCTATGAAATTTAGACAACACTGCTGCACTGCTGAGGGACACTGTCAAATGGATGAGGCCAGGGAGCCGAGTGTTAGTAGCTGGCTCTACTACTAACCTGAGAGTCACCTAAAACTTCTGACCTGCCCCCACTGCCATGTAAAAGATGCAAGTGGAGGGGAACTGTCTATGCTGTCAGTGCTCAAAAAAACAACTGAAAAAATTAAGAGCAACTTTTCCTTCTCATCCATTAATTTCAGAGGCGCACAGGCATCAGTATGCTTCATCAGCACAAAAGCACGTCAGAGCAGTGCTCAACTGTAGAATACTAATAGCACGCAAGTGGGAAGCGACATTACCATCTCCTTCCAGGTCATCTGTCTCGTCCGCCCAGCTGACTGGTTTGGGAATATAGGTAGGTGCGGGACAGCTACCGGTGCCACCATCCTCCGCCAGAAAGTCCGTCAGTGTGAGGGTCTTCCCCTTCTTGTTCTTCTTTTTAGCTGCTAAAAGTGAGAAAGGGAACCGAAGTGAGTAACTTCCCAGCATGTCTAGGTGCCTGGCAGGAGAAGGGGAGAAGAACTGGAGGGGGTGCTGCCCAGCATACCCTGGCTAAGGAGGCACAGGGTGTGTGCTACTCAAGCTGATGCAGGTCCAGTCAATAAGTATTCTTCATGCTCAGGAACGGGCAGGTGATGCACAGCATTTCCAGGCCAAACCTCTGCATGGCCCCAGAATGCCCAAATGGGAGCATGGAGGCCACCTGCATGTCATAGTGCTTTAGGTTACAAGGTGACTGCCTAAGCTACAGACTGGAAAGGTCATTTTTGTGACCCTCCTCCAATTTCCATTAGCATCTCCTGCACCCACGCTAGTGGGAATTCCCAGGGCTTCGAACGCTGGTTTCCACTTCTTGTACACTGTGGGACACTGCAAAGAGAGCACTGCTGCTGCTCTTGGAGACCTTTCCAAAGGCACACCATTATACAGCTGGCAAAGACCTAGAAGGCTCCTAAGCCTCATTCTGACAATCCCCACTTCTTTCCAAGCCCTTCCAAGTCCATCCTGGCCTATCAGCCTTTACTTCTAGGCAATCAGAAGGATTCCTTCAGACTATTTAACAAAGATATACCAGCAGAGTCCCACCCCCCAATGGACAAGACCCAAGTCTCTGTGCTTTAAGTACTCATTTGTAAGGATGCTGGCACTTTCCTACTTCACAGGGGCAGGGGAGGGGGGAAAAATAATCAAGCAGAGAAACTGAGGTTTTTATATGCTGACAAGGGCCAGGAGTGTCCATGACAGAAAGTCTCCTGAAGAGAATTTCCTGTTTATGCTGGTAAAAGCCACACACACCCAGGATAGCAACAAATGCACAAGCTAACATTCAGGCACCATCTTAAGAAATTGCATCGAACCCAAAAAGCAAGCTGTACTGGCATCAGAGCTGAGCTGGTTTGCTCCAGAGCTAACATATACCAAATCCAGGAAGGGATTACATTAAAACCCATTTGCATATTCAAACAACTCAGGTCACATCTTGGGAAGTTTCAGGAGCATGCTAGCACAGTTGCACTGAACTGGCATGCTTTCCCCCCTTGCTGATGGAAATCTTTGATGTGCACACAAAATTGCATGCTGTGCCGTTTTTGAATCTGCTAGAAGAATTCTACCTCTGTATATATTTATTCCTGCAATAAAATTATTCCCGGAATAATTTATTCCTTACAATAACCTGACAAACAGAAATCAGTGTCAAAACAGATCTCAATGTCTCCAGAAAGGCCCTGGGAAGCAAGGCTGTTGCAGGAAGGCAAGGTGCCATGCGTTTTATGAAGCTGAGATCATCTTTCCTTATAGGATAGTGCTGTCCCCATCTCTCAGCACAGCGAGTGTTCACATGGTAAGCAGCATGTCTCTAGCTTGCAAAATGCATTTGAAATATGAGTGCATATGGAATTTTTGAATCCTTGCTGCTTGGCAAATAAGTTGCATTTAATTAAATTAATCTTGCTTAATACAATATTGAAGCTACAGTTTTAACCATTCCAAGGTGGGATGTGCAAGAGGTCAGACATTTTGGTAACAGCTGGACACAAGAAGTGCACTTATTCACACGGTAACAGGCCAACATTGCTTAAGTATAACTAGGGGGATTGATTATTATGGAAGCTGTGAGACCTATAATTCTTGCCTGGAGGGTTTTAAAACGGTAAATGTGGTGTTATCTCAGAGTCATTTCTGTTTGCAGCAGGGGATTCAACAATCCAGCTAATCAAATTCACCTGGCAGCAGGGAGATGCAACTTTGGCACATACAGTGAAATAAAGTGACAGTGCAAATCCACATCTTGGTAGCACTCATGTCACATGCACACTATTCTGAAATGAGAACAGCTTCACACATTGAAGAGAAATGCATGCCATGCACATGCAAGGTAGGTAATTCCATAGGGGCCACACCCGGCTAAATTAAGCATAAGACCAGCATGCAAGTCTGCGGTGTGCAAAGCAACTCTCCAGACTTACATTTGCTTAACTGAGTATGTATGTTACTGCTCAGTGCTTCCGCAGCATTCAAATTTAAGTCAAGTATGGTGGATGATTACAAGCAACTAGGCATTTTAAGTGAGGGAAGGCAGCTCAATTCTGTCACCGCAACCTGTGTTTTCAGAAAGACTGCCACAGACTTAGAGGGAAGGTTCATTTGTGAATAGAAAGCCAGCTAAAAGATATGAAGCAAAGGGTGGGGCTACTTTTTAGGATAGAGGGAGGTCAAAAGCAGGATCTGCGCTAGGGCCAATTTTGTTCAATACTTTCATTGATGACCTGGAAATGGGGGTGCACAGTGAAGTCTCCAAGTTTGCAGACAATACCAAGTTATTCTGGTTAGTCAAGGCCCAAGCCGAAAGAGAAGAGCTGCAGAAAGAGCTCACCAAGCTAAGCGAGTGGACACACAAAAAATAAAGGCAGATGAACTCAAGTGTCGACAAGTGCAAGGTAATACACCTGGGGAAAAATAACCTCAGCTATAGGGACTCAATGCTGGGTTCTGAACTAGGTGTTAAGACTTGAGATGGAGACCTTGGAGCCACTGTAGACAGTTCTCTAAAAGTGTCAGCTCCGTGTGCAGCAGTGACTAAAAAAAGACAATAAAATGTTGAGCATCATTAAGAAGGGAGTAGAACAAGACAGAGGACAGCATCATGCCATTATACAATCTGTGGTGCCCCCCTGTGGGCATGTCTACACAAGATGCTTACTGTGCAGTAGCCTAATAACATTGTGCAGTAGCGCGCCAGTCAAAAACCGTGCTAATACACTACTGCGCAGTGGTATAAAACTACTGTGCAGTAAGTGTCACAAAATAACTGTGCGCTAGCACTACTGTGTGATAACTATAGTTACTGTGCGTTTAGTATTTGCTTAATGAAGCACTAATTAAACTAAATGTGCAGTACCTACTGTACATTAATGAATGTGTAGATGCACCCCGTGTGCAGTTCTGGTCCCCACGTCTCAGAAAGCATGTAGTAGAATTAGATGGCCAATCAAAAATGATTAGGGGAATGCAGCTGCTGCCATACCAGGAAGACTAAAAAAGCTAGGTCTTCGTTTGGAAAGGAGAAAGCTGGGGAAGGGGAATATGATAAGGGGTCTATAACATTATGAAAGCTGTGGTCCAAGTGAACAGGGAACCAAGTCCCAGAACATTAGAACTAGGGGGCACTCACTAAAATTAACAGGCAACAGGTTTCAAACTAACAGGAGGAAGTAGTTGGGGTTTCTTTCTACACATCATAGTTAATTTGTGGAATTCATTGCCACAGGAGGTAGAGGCAGACAGAATAGCCAGTTTAAAAGGGACTGGATACATTAATGGATGATAGGACTATTAATAGCTGCTCAACAGAAGGGTTGGAGATGTTTCCCCAGCATCTCTAAACCCATGATGGTGGATGCCGGGAGGATATTGAATAAGGGATAGATCAATCCAGATAAGTCCAGTTCAATGCTCTACATCTGTAGTATCCCTTCTGCAGCTGGGGAAGACAAGATCAAAAGACCACTGGTTTGACCCAGTATGGTACTTCTGTTCTTATGACTTTGGGGGCCTAATATGACATCTTATGGGGCATTATCTTCCAAACAGGCCTGTGTGGCACTTCTGAAAACCAAGCCTCTCTAAAACATTTCCAGTTGAGCATTCAAATACTTGAGGCATCTCAAAAGGGCCACTTGTGATGGTTTGTCTTCTGCTCTTTGGTAGCAGTGCAAGAGTTTATTGGGATTTGTATCCTGACAACTAGCTCTTCCAATAAATGCACGTAATTAGAACTGCTAATTATTGTGCAAACTTTACAGTTTTCTATAACATCCAGTGAGCCAGCACTGCCTGCCCTTCTCTTTGCAGAGAGCCATTTCCTCCCTGAGCAGTAATTAAGGCGTTGCTTCTTCTGGAATTTCTGGATGCGCATCCATATAAAAACTACAGGCTGGTCACAAGCATGAATCTGCACAGTGCTTGGCACCGAGACACTGCAGCAAGTTGGGGTCAAACAATAAATGCTTCTTCACACTGTATTACCGAGCCCACACCCTTATCTCTTGCCCTTCATTACCCCGACTGCATCCCATTATTCCTTCTTGGTCTCGAGCCAGATTTTAGTGTGGCAAGAAGCCTCTGCCTTGGTACTTTAGTGCTGTGCTGCAACACACTGGACTTTCCATCCAACAGGACACCTACGGCTACTCTCACAAGTGTCCTCGGCCAGAACTGATTTCGTTCAGATACCTTCCACCAACACACAGGGCCAGCCCAGAACAGCCCTACCCCATGGCAAGTCCCTGCAGTGGTGCTGCCCAAATCTAATTTATGTTCCCAGAAACCTTTCTTTTTATCTTTGGCAAAGCAGAAGCCAAGCTGTCCAGCTCTGAGCTGTCAGTACTGAAGCCCCATGAACCAAAGGAGACCTATCAATGGCTTCTCTGCAAGTGCCCGAGGGAGGACTTCACGCGTCAGGCCTGGAGACAACATTTTGCAGCCTGGCAGAGGGAGATATGGGTGTTTTAGCTGTTGCATATCTGTGACCTGTATATCAGGGCCAACTGTTTATGCCCACACCCACCCTGCTGTCATCTGTGCCCTTGAACACAGGCTCCTATTGTGGGCAGGTCTCACAGATTACCACCAAACAGCAGACAGGGCAACACATGGGCTGTACATTCCTTCTGCCAGATCTCACTTGGAGTCCTAACACTATCTAGACAGGCCAACAAGTTACCCCATCAAGATCAGCTCGACCTATAGGAGCAGCCTTAGGATTCCTGAGAGATGGCTCACAGGAAGTTTTGCTGTAGCACTTCCTCTGTTCTCACAGCTTTCTGGATCACCCATGACTTTCCCAGGATTGGCTAATAAGATGTAGGAGCAAGCTTACTTATGCTTTCAGTACCTTTAAATGCATTTCAAAGACAGTTTTAAAATCACTGCTAGATTGAAGCTACACCCCGTGCCCATTTTTCTTCAGTCCCTCCATCCAGCTCTCCTTAGCAGCATACCTAGCAAGTCCAGCACCATCTCACTCCCCCTTTGAGCACCAGTTCATTCAGGACCCAGCACAAGACAAGTGTCCTTGAAATGGGTTTGAATGCAGAGACCCCTATACGCATTCCAGTTAGGAGTGGCAACTGCACTTCAGTGGCAAGGATACCTCCGCTAGTGTCAGCAACGGAAAGCGAATACTGTCCTTTAAGCTAAATTGCCTTTCACGTGACAGAAGACCTCCGCCTGCAATGCTCTGGCAACTGGAAGGGCAGTTCCTGGAACCAGATGTGTTGAAGTCAGACAGAGGGTTCAAAAGCAGCAACTTCAGTTCAGTATACTTACTTTCCGCAGCTGCCTGCATGGTAACTGGGCAGGTCCTAGACAAAGATACATGACAGTTGTTTGAACCGCTTGTCCTTCCCCCCCTACCCCAGAGTTTAAAGCCAGTAATTAAGTCCAATGATCCTGGGTTTTTACTATCTCAGTCAGTTGCCATGGAAGCAATTGTGAAATCACACATTCAGCATTGCAACTTCATGGCGAGGCTGGGGGGAGAGTGGAGGGGGGTGGGGTGTGTGCATCAAATACCTTGAAACACAAGCAGTAAGACCAGAGGCCTGGAAAACAAGAACTGGGAGCCGTACAGTTCTTCCAGCCCCCAAGTTGTGTTCTAGCGGCGGGCTCCAGTGGAGAGGCCACAATTCCCTTGGCCAAGAGGAAAGCAAAGACTCAGTGCTGTTAAGAGCCACATGCCAGGGTATTCACCTGCAGGAAGTTCTCCCAGGGCACTCTGCAAGCCCGTTTTACACTCCATCATGCAGCAGAGAAGTTGGCAGGACTTCTCAGGAGCCCTTCAATAGCACTCAGGCCATCCAGGTGAGCCCTGTATTGGCAAGAGGCATCTACGGACAGCTCTCGACTATGGGAGTTACGGGACTTGCAGTTGGGCCCTTACACATCTGCACAAGCACTGTTGCTGGAGCAGTTTCAAAGTTTACTTACAATATCAGCTTAAGGCATAAAGAATTTGTAAAAATAACAACCACCTTTATAGTCTGTGCGACTCTGCAACAATTCAGTCCTTTAGATGCTTCTTTCCCCTCCAAACTGTATAGGCAGAATCTTCCTATTGCACTGAAAAAAGAAAAACCAAGCATCTTTCCTGCCTTGCTGCTACCTTCCCAGTTCCTGCAACACATTAGCATGGCAAGCATTGCTAAGAAGTCTTGCTGGTTGCATGAACGAAGCTAAAAATAAATCAGACTGAAATGTCCAACCTGGGGCAAGATTCAGGAGTTTTCAGCGGATGCATTAGCTGCTTCAGTCGCAGAACATTAAGGAAGTCGCATAGAAGCCACATGCTGCCCCCACTCTGCAGCTTTGGAGGCTTCCAGAAAAAAAACATCCCAGGTTCTTAAGAGCTGGCTTAAGGTGAAGGAGAAAAACTGCAATGGTCTCAAGTGCCTCCCCTTCCTGCAAAAGGTTCTGGGGAGCAGCAGTTCCACCAATCCAGGATGCCATGGGGAAGCCTCTGCTGAAGACATACAAACAGGGGCTGCAAGAGCTTTTTTCTAGAAAGGTGCATCTCTCGGGGAATCTAGGCACCGGTAAAGCGCTGCAGCCTCCAAGAGCTGGGAAGGAAGAGCAGGCTAGCCCTCTGGAATGGTTAAAGTTCAGTTTGCCAAGGGTAAACTCATGGAAATATGATGTCAGCAGTGGATAAAAGAACTGGCCGATCAGCAGCAGTGACCTACTGCAGTGCCTGCCTTGAGAAAGGAAGCTGAAGAACCCTCCTGCTGCAGGCAAGTGCAGCTGGAAAAGAGAAGGGGCTAAAAGGTGCGTTCCACGCCCAGACTTCCCCCTCCTGCGTGGGGAGGGTGCTGGAGTGCCGGAGATGGCTTTCTAACCCTGGCAAATGGGCTGCTAACTAGCAGCCGCCTTTCCAGAAACCCTGCAGGCTGGCTGTTTGTTCAATTTGCATCAAATGGCTGACAAGTCACAGGCAGGAGAGGAACAGTATGAAGCAACTTCTGTTGCAGGAGGTTGCACACTGCTTATGCATCACCAAAGCTGTCACAACCTTGTAGGGGCTGGGAGAGACCAAGGCAAGGAAAGGTACTGGACCGAAGCAGCCCTCCTAGGCAGGTGAGGCTTTCTGACAGCCAACACCCTCTTTGCTCCTATCAAGGAGGCAGCCATCTCTCAACCACTCCCCATTTATCTTGCGAGGGCCAAGCCCTTCCAGGATGTTTCCTTAACATCTACGCTTAAGGATAAAGGAGATGGGTCAAATGAAATCCTCCTTGGACCTCCCCCACTGTTATCTCCAACAACCATACCTCCTTGACACTGCCATTCCCGAGCTGTAGAGGCACTTGCTACGAGCACCCTGCATCTCCAAAAACGTAGGGCTGTTTTTATCAGTGCTCGTTCAGGAATTACTGGGCAACTTGACCCAAGTAGGAATAAAACCTAATGCTCATCTTTCACTATAGCAATGGAAAAGCTAGCAACATATTTTTTACTCACCCCATGAAGTTTTCCCAAGCAAGCCTGAGAATAATATTCCGGGTTCAGCTAGACCCATGTGACAGTACTCTTACAATATACTAAGCCCATGGCTTTTGGGCCTGAGAGCTTTTTTTTTTTTTTTTCTCTCTCTCTCCCCTTTCCCTCTTGATCTTTAGCTAATGGCTGGGTTTGGCTTCAGCTTCTGCTCTGACGGTCCCACCAATGCACACGCACACTGTGATCAGCTATAAACACGCCTGTGCAGGCACCAGGGGAAAAGGGAGGTGCATCTCCTGCCTCTGCTGTTAGCTAGGAAATTGGGGACCCTACAGTTCTGCTGGCAGCACGAACTCCAAGTGACGCCTGTGAACTGAAGGGTGTTTCAGCGCCGGCAAATCGCACTTCGGATCCACGCGCCCGGATATTGCCGTCACGTAGCGAGAGCAATGTTTCTGCAGTAAAAACGTTGTGCGCTTTGGTCAGAAAGGG
>NW_005842452.1:1144573-1145174 GCF_000455745.1 Alligator sinensis
AGCGCTAGCAGCATTTGAGGGAAGGGAAGAGAACGGCCCTATCTGTTGCACTGACGCCTCAACTCCCCCCCGCCAGCGTCATTCCCCTGCGCCGGTTCCACCTTGCGCACAAGAAACACGACGCAAAGCATGCGTGCTCTGCCACTTCTCTTCCAGGCGCCGACTGAAAAGCCATCAGGGGAGCCTTATGCAGCGGGCAACTGCAATTAAGAGACGGGGGGGGGTGGGGGAACAAGAGTTTCTTCTTCTTCCAAAAAAATATAAAAATAAGACGGGCTCAGACGAGGTAGCTGCAGCGTGACCCCGACACCTTCGTAGACCCCGTGCTTCACAGTGCAAACTCAGTGCCAGGAAGCATCAAAGCCGATGGTGCGCAGGAGATCGTGGGACAAAGATGCGACTGGCTATTTTGGCCGACTCCAGGCTCTCCCAGCCCTGACGGACCTTTTAAAGGGGGTTTTTGGTTTTTTTTGGATAACCCCCACAGACCTCCCAGCATGGGGCAGGGGGGACGGGAGGCCCCGAGAACAAGGCGGACCGGTGGGGGGGTGCACATAGGGGGGGTGGTCCGGGGTGCCACGAGGCCAGGCCACGCGGGGGG
>NW_005842452.1:1145539-1153546 GCF_000455745.1 Alligator sinensis
GTCGCCGCCTGCGCTTGGTTCTCTGCCTCCCCTCCCTCCCCCGGCACCTCGTGGGAGGGGGCAGCTAATTGCACCAGGGGGCAGTTATTGGGGATGACTGGGGGCAGTACTGCAGTTTGGAGGGGGGCTGTGATTGGGGGCAATAGAGCAGCTGGGGCAGTTTTGGGGGGGAGAGGGCTATGGGGGCAGTAGAGCAGCCAGGGGCAGTTTGGAGATGGGAGGGGGTATGATTGAGGGCAATAGAGCAGCCAGGGGCAGTTTAGGTGGGGAAGGGGGCAGCTGGAGCCTGGGGCGCTGCAGCCAGCTCTGGGGTGGGGGCTGCCGGACCCCGGGCTCACCACACCAGTGCAACCAGTCCGGTCGCACTGGACCGCTGCAGTCGTGCCCCTGCCCGCGGTGGCTTTCCTGGGCCAGCGGAGGTGGCGGGGGAGGGAGTCAGCTTTGCCAGCCCCGCGTTCCCTGTCCGAGGGCGCCGCATCGCTGTGGCACAGTCAGGCCGACCTACGTATCTTGGATCGCTGGCCCGTGGCGCCGCGCGGGGTGCAGCGTGGAGCTCCTGGCACTGCGGAGGAGGCACATTCGCCTGCTTTTGCCCGGCCGTTTGGGATGGGAAGTGAAGGGTCATCCCCCGGGGGCAAGGCTAATGCTTCCCCAAGGCACCGGGAGTCTTCCCGCAGCCCCTGATGGCCGGCAGGATGGGATCGGCTGCCAGGGGACGTGAACGGCTCCTCTCTCGGTTTTTACCCCTTGTCCGAAAAGCAGCCCCGGCTGCAGCACGGCTCCTGCCCTGCCCCTGGCACCGCACTGGGGCTTCAGGGGCAGAGCCGCACGGTGCTGGGATGACGCTTCACGGCTGGCTTGGAAGCAAATTCGGCCCCCTCTGCGGTGTGTAGCTCTCCACCTTCCTACGGACCCAGCCAGCCCTGCTTAGCTCATGGCTGGATCATGACAGCCCAGAATGAGGGCTTTCGATGCCAGCGGGGAGTGGGTCCGCTGTTCCCGAGCATCTGTGAGATACCCAACCTCGTTTTTTATTTATGAGCAAGAGTCTCCAAAGGCCCCACTTCTTCAGACTGCACTTACTATTACTGCTGGCAGCACAAGCTCAACTCTTCTCGTGCACCCGTTATTACGAATGGGGAAACTGAGGCAGGGCGATGTGTAATTGCCTTGAGACTACACAGGACTAGAACCCAGGCGTCCCGGCCTCCCTGATCCCTCCCATCCCAAGGAAGCCTGTCTCTTGGATTCGGCCCCCCTTACCTATGCAGAGGTGAGAGGGAAGCCACGTAATCCTTGCTTCCCTGGTCCCCGGTTTCTGGCCAGGTCCCCCATGCCCGGGCGCCGTCCGGTTTTTGCTAAGGGACAGCCCCATCTCGGCCCAGCCGCCGCAGAACGCTGCACGCCGCCGGGTTCTCGCCGTCTCCCTTAAAGGAGCTGGCAATGTCCAAGACCCCCGTCCTCTTTTGAAAGAAATAACCTCTATCAGCCCCTTTTCTGGCTGCAGATTTATCCCGAACAAACTGGGATACAATAAGGGGTGATCACACGTCAGTCGAAGGAGGGAGACGGGACAGGGCTGTTCTGCGTTCTGTTCGCAGCGACTCCCTTCTTGGTTTGGGGCCAGACTTACTGTAAAATGGGGTTAAGAGCAAAGTTAATGATGATAAATGGGCTAGGATGCATACAGAAGTACTTTGAGATGATGATACAGTGTACGTAGGTGGAAAATATTAATGAAGAAGTGTTATTTTCTGTCCCAAATGCCATAATCCAGCAGGTTAAATGAGGCTGGTGTTTTCTATAGGGATGATCTTCCAGGCACGAGCGAGGACTGGGAATGGGGAAGGAACATTTGCCTATGCTATGCTCTTGTCCATATATGCCATGAATGCTATGACATTCATGGCATATATGGACAAGTATGAAAGCAATTGGGAGGCAAGAGGGTGTAGCAGTTAGGGCACTGCCCTGGGGGCATCGAGACATGAATGACTCCCTCGCTCCAGTGTTGCCCCAACCCCTGCCTGTCCGGTCTGTTTACATTCCCAGCTCTTTGACATCTCACCGCATTCACAAAGTGCCCATCACTGTTACTGGGATATGCATCATAATATGTGATATCTTCCTCTAGGGCGCTGGTTGTCAACCTTGTTAGACTCAAGCCACCCCTCATTAGATTCAGGCACCCCTCCGAGGATGACAGCTCTGGTTCTCACTCGCTTTTTGGCTACAAAAAAAAAAAGCAATTCTTCTGTTGCAAAGAACAGAGAGACTACAACAGGTTTTAACTCTATGAATTCCCATTTTAAATTTCTGGGTTCATCTTATGAATCACGTTTGAACATCTAACACTGCATGGCACCCCGCAGCACCCTTGAAAGGATCTGAAGACACCCTGGTTGAGAATCACTGTTTTAGGCCATGGAAAGGGAGCCTGTTGTGCTGATGCTGCCTGACTGGTGCATCGGAGACAGCCTGGACAGCCCTTTCGTATACCCCCGGGGGACCTGTGGATGGAGGAGGACCCACAGCCATAGGAGAATACCTCCAGCTACTCACTAGCCACTATGGGTAGGGACAACATTAATTTTTTGGTAAAAATATGTGTCTTGTATACAATAAAGGTTTTATATCTATCTATCTATCTATCTATCTATCTATCTACATACACACGCACACACACACACACCTTCTAGTCACTGATCATTGTCTCCTTAACCCACCATAGGTACCGCACACCCATTACAATATACCGCACACATGGGATAGCGCTCCCGTACACCCGACTGCAAGGCATCCTCTCTCTTAAACCCTTGTCTCAGTCCTGTCCCTGAATACAGGGTTTAAAACTCAGTTCACTCGCTGTTGCTTCTGCTGGAGGACCTGCTGCTGCTGTCACTGCTGCTGCCCTCATTGCTATCTTCTGATCCTGTTGTCTTGATGTCCTCTTCTCTGTCGCTGTCTGTTTTCCCACTGGGGAGGTCTTGAAAGATCCTATGCCAAGTGTCCCTCTGCCAGGCGGATTTGGCTATGTCTTCTGCTACCAATTTCTGGTAGTAGGACTGAAGTTTGCTCAAAGCCATTTTAACGCAGTCTACCACTTTGAGGTTTGTGTGTCTGTACATCAGGAGGTTCCTGCATTTCCACAGGGCGCTCCTGACGCAGGACACAAACTGATCGAAGCGGGCTGATGGGCGCCCTTGGTGTTTAGTTAGGTGTCGGTACAGTGCCACCTCTCTTGACAGCTGTCCAACCCGTCACTGCCTCACAGAGCTGCTTCTACACCTCCTTGGTGTACGAGCAGAGCCATAGGAGGTGGTCGATAGGCTAGGAACAGAATTTACATATAAGCTGGTATAGATGATTGGAAACTGGTTCAAATCTGTAACACAACAGAAGTTCATGCACATAAGCCGCTTTCAGAAATGGCTGAAACTGGTTTAAACCTGCATGGATGTGGTATCAGACTTAACCGATTTTCGTTAAATCAGTTTATTGAACTTCTGTCCCAGATCCCCTCCAGATTTAAGTTAATTCATGGTCCCCCAGCATCCCAGGATGCTTTGCATCTCCTGCATAAACCCCACCTCACAATGTGGATGGACTTGGCCCAAGCTGTCTGCTCAAACTGAGCAGGGAGGGATGCTTTAGTGCCCCCCCCCCCCTCCCTGCTTCTGGCCTAGGCCACTGCAAGCATGTGGCTGCATTTCTGGAATCAAAAGCGCATGTCTGTTCACTTGCTTCTTGGTTCAATCTACGCAGCTTAGACTAACCCGCAAAGATTGAATTGATTCAGCCTCAGGCTTTTTGACTGTCTGCACTGTATCAGTCCCTGTGCTTCTTCCAGGGAGCTGCCCTATTCACTCAGTGTTCCTGCCACGAGATGGCAGCATCACATGGCGAAGCAGGGTAGACTTGCACCTTACAGACTAATCAAAGTAGGTATTACCTATATAGCGCCAGTTTTCATGAGCCCAGGCTCACCTCATCAGATGCTGTGACAGGACAGGCATTGTGCAGGGTAGCAAATGGAGACAGTGATTTGAACACAAAAGACAGGGAGGGAGGGAGAGGGGGCAGTGCTGGGAGAGACAAGCAGTAAACCCCAGGTAACAAGGGGGTCACAAAAGCTAACCCAGGTTATGGGATAGGAAGTCTCTGTTTAAAGCACACTTAACCGGTCCAGTCTGGGGCGAGTTCTCATTCCCCAATTTCCCATTCAAATTGGTTTTTAAAGGTTTGCTGCCTAAAAGCAGCCATGCTCAGGTCAGCAATAGGGTGTCCAAGGTGGTTGAAGGGTCTGCCATGGGTCTGCTTGGACTCATGAAAACTTGTGCAGACTTTAGTCAGTCTATAACAAGGGCAGGGGTGGATCCAGGGGGGCTGCACTGATACATTTGCATTCCCCCCTACCCTGTTTGATCTCTGCTCCCCCCAAAGCTTGGTCTGTCTGGCAGTGGCAGCAGCATTTCCAGTCAAGCGGTGCTCAGAGAGTCAACCGATTTCATGGTGCATTGTCATCTCCCTGATCCACAGGTCTTAACAACCCTCACTTCTTTATAATGGTCTTGATCTTCTACTAGTCACGCTGTTCTTGCAATCCTGCTTTCTGTGGCTGCTCCTGGTTATGAAGCTCCTATTTCCCAGCCCTGCAGGTTGTTCTGAACTCATTCCAATGAAGTTCGATTTGTTTTTGCTTCCATCTTAAACTGAATAATGCAGCCCCGGGCCCCCCGCCTATTGGCAAAACTTCTAGTTTATTTTTAACTGGAGAAAAACGTGATGTTTTATATGTGAAGATGCACCTCACCGTCTGCACCCTCCTTCTCAAAAGTCTAGATCCACCCATGAACAGGGGTGCCAAACATATGGCCTGGGGCCTGGATCCGGCCCATGAAGCGCGGCCCCTGGTGCTACCCCTTTTGTTGAGCCGGACTGGCTCCCGGCACATTACCCAGGACGTGCGCTGCCTGTGGTGATCCCTGGGGCCAGGTCCCAGGCTGCTCTGCCCTTGGCTGTGCCTCAGCAAGCAGCGTGGCCCGTGCAGCCCGGGACGTGGCCCCAGCGAGCAGCACAGGTGGTGTGGCCAGGAACCAGCAGCCTGCTAGGGCCGGGTCCTGGGGCAGTGCTGCCTGCCAGGGCTGGGTCCTAGGCTGTGCCACCTGGGTTTCAGCAGGCGGTGCGGGCAGTGCAGCCTAAGACCTGGCCTCAGCAAATGGTGCAGCCTGGCACCCAGCCCTAGAGGGTGGTGCAAGCAGCCCAGAACCAGCCCTGGTGGGGCAGCTCGTGGGAGCCAGGTCCTGGGCTGCACCACCAGTCTGGATGGGTGTCCTGGATGGCCTGTGGGTGGGGGAGAAGGGTCCATGGGCCTCATCCGGCCCACAAAACCAGATGGGTTTGACACTCCTGGTCTAGCAAATAAATCTCCCTCCTACCTGACTTCAGACCAGGGCTCACGGGACCATGAGCAATGGAGTTCACCAACAGCCCTCCGAATCCTGAGGATTGCATTGAATCTGGGTACAAATCTCAGCTGATCGCAGCAGCTCTGTCATGTGAACACCACCGGGAATGGAGAACCGCCCCCATAAACCGTCCTGGTCAGCTCAGTTGCCCGCCCAGTTACCAGTCAGTCCTTGGGTTCCAGTCTGGGTTCATCTAGCTTCAGCTTCCTGGCACTGGATCTGGTTGCAGCTTTGTCTGTGATCTCTTGGCCATGTGGGTCCTTCCAGAGTGGGATCGGATCACCCTTTTGCTTCCTCTTCGAATGGGAAGCTGCTCGATATGCTTATCCCAGCAGCATGCATGTAGAGTTTCTGAGAGGGTCTCCAGAGGACCGATTTCAGGCACCCCTTGGCCGTCTGCTCTGAACTGGCAAACCTGGAAACAAAGCCACCCAGGGCTCCCTGTGAGCTTTCAAGCATACAGAGACACAGTGGTGGGGGGGTGCCTTCTCGCTGGCTTCACTGCCTTGTCTCCAGGCTTGTCATTCATGGGATGGGAGCAGGAGACTGGGCGAAGCCGCCTGCAATGCCCCAGACCACTGCAGGAGCAGTGCAGGTGTGCTCCAGGGCATGTTCCCAGTGCTTACCTGGCAGGGGAGAGGTGGTTTTTGACCCAAGTGGTTTTACTGACCTTGCAGGGGAGACCCCTTCTTCTCAGCCTTGAATGACTTTGAGTACTTAGAAGGTGAAGGCCGGTCCCTTGCACTGCGGGCAGGCTGACCCCTACCAGAGTCTACCAAAGCCTCCCAGTGGGAGGATCGGCTACACAATTTACAGTGATGGAGGATTGCTCTTGAGCTTTCCCTCTAGCTTGCTCCTTTGGCCTTTTGGCTTAGGACAAGTGAGACTAGGGGGCATCTGAACTCCAAGGCCTTCGGGCTGGGGGCTTGCAAGTAGGAAGCTGCCATGGATTTGGGAGTGTCTGAAGCCCTGGGTTGAAGAGTCTGGGAGGGAGGAGATTTGCCGCTGGGTGCGCCATACAGACTGAAAGGACTGAGCTCTGCTCATTTGAAATTTGGAACCTAATTCAGAACCGATTTGGCCTGGAAACAAAATTTTATTGCAAAAAAAAAATCCCTAGCACCGAGTCAATCTCTTGATTCTGCGCTGGCCCCATCCCATGAGAGTCAATTGACTTCAGGGTGTTATCATGTGCCTGATCCCTTGGAAACTCTTTGTTGCACAGGTGTTAACGACCCTCTCTCCTTTTCAATGGGCTTGATGTTCCACCAGTCAAGCTAGCTGCGGCCCTGCACTTCTCCTGTCTGGAGCTGCTCCTGGTCATGAAGCTCCTCTTTCCTAGCTCTGCAGGTTGTTTTGAACTCATTCCCGTGAAGTTAGATTTGCTTTTGCTTCCACCTTAAACTGAATAATACCCCAGCATACTAGTAAAGCTTCTAGTTTATTGTGAAGTGGAGGAAAAATGTGTGGTGTCTTATATGTGAGGATGCACCTCACCATCTGCCCCCACCTTCAAAACTCCAGATCTGCCTGTGCCCATGTTGCAGCCTCTGTTCACTAATTGCGACCCAGAAATGGTTGCACTGGTGCCAGGTCCCGAGGGAACAGAACATCTTGCTTCCTCGAGGTGTTTCTTCTTGCCTGTCCCCTGTCCATGAACCCTGTGCATGCTGGGCTGTGCATGGCTTGCGGCTGGCTATGGGACCAGCTAGTTGCCATCAGGGCGGTGGCTGGCACTGCCCGCTCGTGCAGCATGCAGGGAGCTGACCCACACGGCACAAAATGTCGGTGGCTTAGCAGGAGTGGGGCAGAGCGGCCACACGATGGTGCTGCAGACTCAGCTGTGAAGGCAAAGGCTGCTTGAGATGCCTCCTCCACCTCCAGCTGCAGAGACCCAGCAGGACCTGGTTCCCCATCCCTGGGATCTCTGTGCATCCAGGTCCCTTGGGCCAAAATCTGCATCTGGGGCAGTACTAGAAGCCTCTGCTCTGCTCCTTGCATCCATGTGCCAGGTACTGCTATAGGGGAGGGCATCTTGCAAGACACAGGAATCTCCCACGGATGCCAGGGGTAGAATGGGGGTGCTGAGGGGCTGGCCTAGTTCAGGACTGTGCCCTGGTTTTGGACGGGTCTCAGGGAGAAGACCCCACTCCTGACACAGAGAGCCCCTTTGTCCAGCTCTCCTGCGGGCTCCTGAGGCAGCTCTCGGAGACCATAAAAGCTAAGGAGGCGGTAGTCATGGGGGACCTAAACTACCCAGACATCTGCTGGGAGACGCAGACAGCAAAGACCCACCGTTCACGCATGATCCTATCCTGCGTACAGGACCTCCACCTGACACAGGAGGTACACGGTCCCACTAGGGGGAATGCCATACTGGATCTGGTATTGGCAACGGGGGATGACATGGTAGGGGACCTACAGATCGGTAGCCATCTGGGGGACAGTGATCACCTAATAATAGAATTCACCATAAGACATTGAGTGGGTAAGGTAACTAGTAGGGTGAAAGTGCTAGACTTTAGGAAAGCTGATTTAA
>NW_005842452.1:1155671-1182918 GCF_000455745.1 Alligator sinensis
TTTCCTGCCTATGCAGGGGGTCGGACTCGATGATCTATTGAGGTCCCTTCCAACCCTAACATCTATGAATCTATGAATCTCTGGATAATCCAGGGCTATGGTCCCCAAGGGGACCTGGACTGGTGCCAGGCGGTACCCGGGAGCTGGGGGGGTGCTCTGAGGATGCAGCGGGACCCCACTCCCAGGCTACCTGATGCTGATGAACCCACCTGCAGCATGCACTCTGGCTGCTGTGCCATCTGGGACCAGATGTGCTGGCACAGCAGGCCCCAGATCTTTCTTCCCATGAATGAGCCCTATCTCATCATGCTTCTCAGTCAGGTGTGAGGCCAAGGGATGAACGGGGAGGGGTCTGGACAGAGACATGGGCACTCATCCTGCTGCTGCCAAGAGGAATAGACAGAGAATTAGGGTACTTGGAGTCTATGGCCCCCCCAGTGCCTCACGCATCCCATGCACTAGGGAGCCTGCTACCTTTGGGCAGAGGATGTGAAAACCTCTGACGTGGCGGCGCTTCTCAAATCCTGTTCCCAGGCAGCTGCTGATGTGAGTTCCTTATCAGGGCACCGCTGCAAGGAAGTTTACTGCACCTGAGCCAAGGGCTGTGCTGGGAAAGAGGAACCGGTTCAGAGCATGAACCGGGATGTCACAGCCTGCGCCAACTTTCACTTCTGCTCCAGGTGGCCAGAGCTGGATTGCTGCCAGGAGCTTCCGAGGGGTAGAGTCTCGGCTGGGCACTGCTGCAGGAAAGATTGCAGCCCTGGACGTGGTGAGGTACTGCTGCGGGGAAGCTCGCAGCCCCGGACACAGCAGGGCACTGCTGCAGGGAAGCTCACAGCCCTGGTTGCAATGGGGCACTGCTGTGGGGAACCTTGCAGCCTGCGACTCCCACGGGGCCTACCTGGTAGGAGCGGGGGAGAATCCCAGTCTCTCGCATCCTGCCCTTATCTCTGCCTGGGAGCCGGACCCTGGTGCCAGGCAGCCCCAGGTGGGTGGATGAAAGGGCTTTGTGTCTGCAGATAAGGCAGCAACACAAGGGGCTCTTGTTCCTAGCAACAGACTGGTGGGTCAAGGTTATCCCAGCGGTGACACGCTCATACACACCCCTCCCCTCGCACAAACAACACTTGGCAGCCCCTGGCTTTGCACTGCCCTTTGTACCTCTGCCTTGGCGCTCCCTGGCTACCCTCGCCAGGCCTGGCTGCTGCCCCAGCCCTGGTCCTGTTCCCTGCCCTGCTGGGCCCCTGGAGCAAAGTCCTGGAGCAGAGTCCAGGAAGGGAGGCTCCAGAGCTGCTGGGAGAAAGGCTGAGTCATGGGAGAGGCATAAGACTGTGTTCCAGGCCCCTGACCCCGCAGCGGGGTGGTGGGGGCTTCTGTCTGCCCTGGCACTGCCGCTCCCTTGGCAGACAAGGCAAAACGTCCCCGAAGCAGGTGCCTCGTGGCGTAGCTCTCCACCTCCTCCAGCACTGTAGGTCCAGGAGTGGAGCCCAGGTGTCCTGGCACTGGCTCTGCTCCACCCGCAGGGTTTCCATGTGGCCCGAGCTGGGGCAGGGACAGGTTTGTGGCTTGCACGGGACAGGGCTGTGAAGGGTGCAGAGGGAGAGAGGGGCACCGGGAGAGCCTGTGGGCAGGATGGAGGGGCATCTGCCCCTGGAATGGCAGGGAAGGGCTTAGGGGATTTAGGACTGGGATCCCTGAGATTGGCTCCCCTCAATGTCTGGCTGCGCACCCCAAGCAGAGAGAGGTGAGACCGGGAAGCTCAGGGACACACCTGGCAGGGAAGCCTTGTCCTGCACAGCCTCAGTGTGTGTGTGTGTGTGTGTGTGTGTGTGTGTGTGTGGCGGGGGGTGTCCTGAATCCCAAACATGCTGATGGGCTGGACCCCGAGCGTGTGAGCTATGGCTGACCCCCCAGACCCATTCCCTGTCCACGGCGTGCCAGGAGCACTCCCCGTGCCCCACTCTGGGACCACCAGGGAGCCCCCAACTCCAACCACGCCTCATCCAGCAGCAGCCAGGGCCGGGCTGGGGGAGACCCCTGGTATGAGCAGAGGCCCCCACCTGAGAGCTGTGAGTCCCATGAGGAGAAGCTAGCCTCTGTTGGACGCTAGCTGATCAGGGCAAGCGTGTGCGAGTGCATGTGTACATGCAGGCGTGTGAAGGCATGCATAAGTGAATACATGACTGCACAAGGGCACGTGTGCAAGTCCATGCGAGCATGAATGCGTGTGCATGTAAGCCTATGCATGTGCAAGTGCACATGTGTGTAAATGCATGCATGTGCATCCATCCCTGCACCATGCTCGCTCCAGGACCCCTGAAAAGCCTCCTCTGCCAGCGTCCCAGGGAGCAGCCGGCACGTGCAGGGGCCTGTCCAGCGTGCTGTGATGCTCTGCAGCTCGTGTCCTGGGCCCTACAAGCCCCTCATTCTTTGTGCCAGGGTGACAGCAGTGGGCATGGTGGGTGGGCAGAGGCAAACACCCTCCTCCTGGCAGGGCACATCTGGAGCTGGCTTGGGAACAGCTGGAGCTCTGGGGCTGGGCTGGGGGAAGGCAGCTGCTCCTGCAGGGGCTGGGAGCCAGGCCCCAGAAGCCAGCCTTGCCCACAGAGGAGACCACAGGCAGGGAAAGGGCTGAGTGCAGCCTCTCAGAGCCAGGGAGCAGAGGTGGGCATCCAGTGCTGGGGAGCGGGCACGGTCGAGTGGGTCAGGCAGGGGGCCCGGACCCAGTTCTTTTCCCGACTCTCAGCGGGACGCGTGATGCAGTGGCTGGGGCAGGCGTTGGCCGGCCATCGGGACTCCTGGCTTCTGCTTCCAACCAGAGGCAGGAATGTGGTGGGTGGAGCAGGCGGCTGCTACTCCCAGCTCTGCCACTGACTGACTTCACGGCCTTGTGCCAGGCATGTAACCCACCCTGGGCCTCAGTTTACCCATCCAGGTAACGAGAAGCACTGCCCTTCCGTGGCTCAGGCCATAGGTCCATTTTGCCCCATCTCCTGTGTCACATCTGTTGTGGCACACTAGTCTTGGGACACATGCCCACATGCTGCAGGGTCATGGCTGGCTTCCCAATGGTACAAGTCCCAGCATCGCTCTACCTCCCCCAGCCCCCTCCAAACCTCCCCAGGGCCACCAGGGCTGAAAGAATCCAAGAGTAGCGATTCCCCCAGGTGCTCGGCAGCTTTTTATTGCACTGTCAGCCGTGCGAGCAGGCCGCGGGTCCCTGGAGGGCTCTGGGGGGACCAGGGTGGGGAAGCATGTGGGAGGGAAGCGAGCACAGTGTGGTGTGGTGTGGTGCCTTGGTGGGGCCCTCACTTCAGGGCCCTGGTTTCGGTGGTCTCGGACACCAGCTTCCCGTCCACTATCTGCTTGGAGGTTTGGATGTACACCTTGTGGCTGCTGTCCTCCGCAAGCGCGTCTTTCAGGCTGGGGCGGAGATGGTGGTCAGGCCCCAGGTCAGACCCCAGCCACCCCCTGCCACCCTCCAGGAGGGGATCCCTCTGGGCATTGCATGCTGAGGAAGGGGTGGCAGTGCCATGCCATGGGGATAAGGGGCTGGGGGATCTCCCAGGGCCTGCCCATAGTAGGTGAGGGGGGTGATGCTGGGACCAGGCACGGCCCCCTGCCTGCTGCAGGGCTCACCTGAATTCCTCGCCGCCCTCCAGCAGTCGGCGGTAGGTAGCGATCTCGGCCTCCAGCTTGACCTTGATGTTGAGCAAAGCCTGGTACTCCTCAGCCTGGCGCTGCACCTCGGTCCGCACCTGCATCAGCTCCGCCTCGGTCCGCAGGAGGAGCCCGTTGAGATGCTCCAGTTGCATCCCGTAGCGGTTCTCCACCTCCATTAGGTTGGCTTCCAGGCTGCCCTTCTGCAGGGGCAGGGATCGGGGCACAAGTGGTCAGCGGGGTTCCCTCTGGGTGCTGCTCCCCCCGCTGAGAGTGGAGGGGGCAAGGGGGCACCTGGTGAGGGGGACGGGGGCGGTGGGCACATACCAGGTTGCGCAGGGACTCGAGCTCGATCTCCAGTGTCTGGTAGGTGCGGCGCAGCTCTGTGAGGGTGCCGTGGGCCGTGTCCATGTCCTTGGTGCTCTGGGTGATCTCGATGGTGCTTTCGGTGATCTGCAGGCACAGGGCAAGATAGGAGGGTCCTGGGGGTGGTGGTGGGGTATCTCCCTTGCAACCGGTCCCAGGAGCTTGGGTTTGGGGAGGGTCTGGGGCGGGGGCAGCTCACCTGCTGGTTCCAGTACTTGTCTAGGTCCTCGCGGTTCTTCTGTGCCAGGGCTTCGTACTGGGCCCGGATGTCTGTCATGATCTTGCCCAGGTCGTGGGTCTTGGGGGAGTCCACCTCCACCGTCAGCCCCGAGCCGGAGACCTGAGCCTGCAGGCTCTTCGCCTCCTGCGGGGTGGGGACACACAGCCATGAGCCCCTGGGGTGGGGGGGATGACCCCAGCACTTCCTCCCCTTCCCCCCGGGCACCCCGGCACGGCCTCACCTCCTCGTGGTTCTTCTTCATGTAGATCAGCTCCTCCTTGAGGTTCTCGATCTCGGACTCCAGCTGCAGCCGGCTCATGTTGGTGTCGTCGATGACCTTGCGCAGCCCCGCGATGTCGGCCTCCACCGACTGCCGGATGGCCAGCTCTCCCTCATACCTGCACCGTGGATGGACCATGGAGGGGTTGGATGGCGGGGCTCAGGGCTGGGGGTCCCCATACGGTTTGGGGGCATGCTTCTGCCCCCACCCATAGACAGGGAAGGGACATTGGGTGCCCAAAGGTGCCCAAAGGGAGCAGGCACTGGGCATGGCTCTCGGGGCGCGGAGAGCGTGACCCCCACTCCCCCAGCTTCCCTTGCCCCTGCAGGGGCAGCCTCAGCCCCAAGCCCACCCAGGGAAGGGCGGCAGAGGGGACACACTTGACCCTGAAGTCGTCAGCGGCCAGGCGGGCATTGTCGATCTGCAGGACAATGCGAGCGTTGTCCACACTCTCCTCGTAGATCTGGGGGGTCAAGAGGCAGCGTCACGGGGGGCAGTGCCAGGCGGGATCTGGGGGCATCGGGGTGAGTCCCCATCCCTGCCATGGAGGAAAGCAGGGCTCCCCCCCTGCACCCAGGCTCCTGCCCTATTGCAACCCCGCTGCAGCCCCACGGCTCAGCCCCTCCCCGGCCCGGAGCTGCTCCGGGGCAGCCGTAACCCGAGTCCCTGGGCCCCCGCCAGCCACTGCCATTGTTCGTTAGCCCAGCACAGGTGCAATTAGCAAAGGGTAAGACAGGTGTGTTGCCCTGGCAACAAGGCGGCAAGGTGGGGCGGGCGCTTAAAGACACAGTTGCCTCCTTTATTTGCCGCCGTTGCCTTGAGGCCAAAAAAAACAGTGCTAGTCCCATGCCGGATTTCCGTGGGAGCCCGGGCGCCTGGGGTCCTCTCATCAGGGAGCCGCACCAGGCTCCCTTTCGCAGTCTGTCATTGGGTGACCTTGGGTTAGTGGCCTAAAGTTTAGGGCCACTTCCTTTTCAGCCCCCGGCTTGCTGTTCCCTATAACGGTGCTTGAGATGGCGGCACCGTCCTACACTGGCCTCGCTCGGGTCCGGGCAAGGAGACGCTGTCTGGGGCCAGACCACTCTGAGCGGGGTCCTGGCCGGTGGCCTAGTGGGGAAACCTCCCCGGGTGTAAGCAGGCCGCCCCCCCTGCTCCCAGCTGGCCCTGGGGGCTGCGGGGTGTAATTTAGTCTAATGGTTAGAGCCTGGAGGCCTGGGTTCTCCGCCCAGCTCCAGGGGAGGAGGGGGTGCTGGAAAAGGAGGGTCATGCCCGCAGGGGCAAATACCCCAGGCTGATTCTCCTCTCCCACCCACCCCTGGAGGGGTGGCAGGGGACGGGGCAGGTGCTTTCCAGCTGTCCCCTCCACCTGCAGCTTCTCCCTCCCTGCAGCTCCCTTTGTCCCCGGGGGCCTGCTTGGGCGGCTTCTCTGCCCCCACCCGCCTAGCTGGGGGGGTGGCATTTCCAACCCTGCTTTTGCCTCCTCTTGCACCTGCTGCTCCCCGCTGGCTCCCAGGTGAGAATGATTCTCGCCCCTCCCGGCCTCTGGAGTGAGGAAGAGGAGGAGGGGGTGAGGACTGGGCTGCCAAGGAGGTGCCAACATCCTGCTCTTTGTACCCCAGGGAAGTAGTGTGACGTGGCAGCTGTGGGCTCAGGCCCAGCCGGGGCTGGAGTGCCAGGATCAGGCCCGCTGGGGAGCAAACACTCCATGCCCTGGGTGGGATCTGCTAACCCCAGCCCTGCTGGCAGCTCCAGCACTCCCACAGGGCTGGGCTCGGCCCCTTCACCTGCTGTGGCATCGGCAGCCCACAGGGCGTGAACGTGGGGCAGGGCAAGGCTATACAGAGCCTCTGGTGGTCCCTGCTGGGGGGGAACCGGGGGGGTCTCAGGTGTACCCGAGTGCCTCCGGGAGCTGTGGCTGTGGCGGTGAGGGCGAGGCCCAACTCACCTTGTTCCTCAGGTCCTCGATGATGTCCCAGTAGTGGGTCCAGTCCTGGGTGCTGGGCCCCTTTTTGTCCAGGAACTCCCGGATCTGGACCTCCAGGTTGTGGTTCGCGGTCTCCAGGCTCCGCACCTTCTCCAGGTAGGAAGCCAGGCGGTCGTTCAGGTCCTGCATGGTCTCCTTCTCGTTGTGGATGACCGCAGAGCCCCCCAGGTAGATGCCGCTGGCTCCATAGCCCCCACCGCTGCCCCCCGAAGCTCCCAGGTAGATGCTGTTGGCTCCATAGACCCCCCTGCTGCCCCAAGGCATGGAGATCCTGGAGCCTGAGCCCCCCGCCCCGGCATAGACACTAGCCGCGGTGGTCTTCCTGGTCGTAGTGAAGCCTTGGCTGCTGCTCACGGGCCGGCGGGTGCTGGAGTAGACTGATCTGCTGATACTCATGGTGCCTGGACAGAGAGACTCTCAGCTGCAAAGGACAGAGCCTGGACAGGGCTGGAGGGTGGATACAGCCCAGCAGGCCTGGGATTTATAGCCAGGAGCCAGGGAGGGGTAGGAGGGCTCCCCAGCTCCACCTCCCTGCCTCTGGCTCTGCTGCTGCTGGTGAAGGTGGGGCCCAGATAATCCTCAGCCTTGCTCTTTGTTCCTGCAGGGGCTGCTCACCTGGGCTCCCTGGAGCTGGGGTCGGGAAGGAGCTGGAGTGGCCAGGCTGGGGGGGTGGGGTGTGTAGGTATGGCCCCAGCTGGGCTATGAAGGAGTCCCTGGATGGTGTCCCAAGGTTGGGGGACTCCAGCTGGGAGGGGGGCTCCAGGCAGGGACTGCCTCTGATGCTCCTCATATAGCCCCCAGACCTGCCTGCCCCTGCCCTGAGCATCAGCACCCAGCCTGGGGTCCCCAGCACCTTCAAGCCATCCCCAGAAGGGTGGTGGCTGGAAGTGGGGGCAGGGGAGAGCCTAGTGGGGATCTCAGCCCGCACCTCGCTTTTGCTCTGCCTGCTCACCCAGCCCCACCCCCTGGTCCCTGGCACCAGGCTGTGTTTCCAAGCATGCCCATCTAGTACACCTGCTGTTCCAGTGCACACGTGTTGTTCGTGGGGTCCTGACACTTGCTAACCTGCATGCCCCCACACTCCCTGTGCTGGCCCGGGGCTGTGACAACATCATCCTCCAGGCATCTTGCCAACCCCAGCTTCTTGCTGTGGGATTCTGGGTCTGGCAGCACAAAGCAAAGGACATATAACCCCACACTGCCCCCTTGCCCTGCTCCCTCGACCGTGAGCCTGACGCAGGGGCAGGATAATTGGCCTGGGGTGGGCATCGAGGACCCTCCTTGCTGCTGAAATGCAGCCTGCTCTGGGGTGCAGCGTGGCGGGTGCGTGGCCAAGTAGAACACAGCAGAAAGCAGAGCTGTGGGGGAGAGGGGCGTGGAGCAAGGATCCCACCCATGTGCCCGCTCTCACATCCATGGGGAAGGAGCGCGGGACTGCATTTTACAACCTAAAGCCCCGGCCCTTGCTGGAAGGGCTGGGCTGGGCTGGGCTGGTGGGGATTGCAGCTCTGGTTTGAGGGCAGGCAGTGTGGGTGGTGCTGGGCCCTGACCCTTGGAGCTGAAGCTTTGTGCAATCCCAACTGGGGATTCATTCAGAAGCAGCTGAATGGAGTCAGGAAGGCAGGTCCTTATCTGCCCCCACCCTGTTCCCATTCCTGCCTTATCAGGGCAAGGAGAGGCAGTGCTTCCTCCCTGCCTAGTTTCTTCCTCTTGCTCCCATCGATAGCCCCCATGTCCCACTTCTGCTTTGCCCTTGCTCTTTGCTGAGTCCCCCCAGCTGGTTTTTCCGCCTTGAAACCAAAACAGGCAGATTCAGCTCCTGGGCTGGGAGCTGTGTCCTTTGCAAGCTGACCCCCGGCCCCCGCACTCCTCTGGCCGGGCAGGATCGTCCAGGCCATGAATTCCCCGGCACTGGCTCTGCTTTTCCAGGCCTCCCCTGGCGCCCAGAACAGATGCAAGCCATGGCGTGGCCATCTGTGGACCAGGGCTAAGACAGGGACCCTTCTCCCATGGCCTGTGCAGCTCCTTGCAGCAGGGTGGGACCGATGGGTGCTGGGCTCTGACAGTAACACCGTCTGCTTTTAAGGCAGGGATGGGGGTTCAAGCTGGCTCTGGCATGCACAGAGATCCAAATCATCTCCCCGCCGCTCCAACTGGGAGATGCTCAGGGTGGGGACTGGGTCTGAGCTGGGCTCTGCTGATACAGCCAGGGTGGCTGTGATCTCAGCAACCTGCACCCCCCTCCCAGCCCCCAGCCACGCATCTATACCAGCAGCTCTACCTCCCACATGGCCCGGTGTTGCAGCCCTGGAGAGAACCCCCTGATGGATGGCTCCAGGCCTCTGGCTGATTTATGCTCAGCGTCAGAGATGCTTTGGAGCTCCATGCACACCATCCTGGAATGAAGTCACGGCAGATTCCAGGGATGGGGGTTATCGGTGATAGGATCAGCCCGGCCAGATCAGGGCTGTGGGGTCTGGATGGGAGAGAGCCGGGTAGGGAACACCAGCTCCCACGTAGCACATACAGAAAGGCTGCAGCTGCTGGGACCTGCTGGACCTGGGGATCTCAGACGTGGACTCATCAGCCTGGCCTGTTACCGGGTCATGCTGAAACCTGCTGCCCTGGGGGAAAAGCCTACCCTAAGATTTTTGGGGGTGGGAAAGTGCATTTCTAGGGACAGGAGTTATTTTTGTGATCACCCCTGGAAATGCTCTCCGGACCTGTCCCTTAACAGCCTGCTGGCTTCCCCGGGAGGGCAGTGGAGCATTTGGGGCTGAATTCTTTGGCTTTTGGTGGTTGCATATTGGAAAAAAGCAGGTTTTCCTGATGCTAAGTTCTCTGTGGAAGTGCACATGTGTATGGCTCTGTGATCAGGAAGACCAGGGGCGGAAGGAGCTGGGCAGGGGTGGGCAATTATTTGGGCCAGGGGGCCACTTAGGGAGTTTTGGTGAGCTGTCATGGGCCGGGTCAGCACCTCCCCACCTGCCCTCCCCACAACATGTCAGCAAAACTCCAAGTGGTTCTGCTTCGTGCTCTGCCGGGCAGCTGGGACGGGACCGGAGAGCAGGATGGGTGGGTGGGAATGCGATTCTGAGGCCATGAGAGCATGGGGATGGGGCCCAGGGCAAAGCCACCATTTGGCCCCTGCATACCCCAGCCTGCAGAACCGGCCCCCATCGCGGGGGCATGCAGGGAGCGGATGCACTGCTGGGGCCCTGCACTGTCACTGCCCCGTGATCCCCGCTACCGGACCCCCTCCCTGCTCTCCCACAGCCCCATGCCATCTGCCCGGCTGTGCACCCCGCTCACGTGAGTCCTGCCCCGGCAGTGGGTGTTGGCTAGATAGCGAGGTGCCTGGGCAACAGGGCCAAGTCTGGTGGCAGCAGGAAGGCAGTCCAGCTGCCGTATTGTCCCAGCCCAGGGACAGTGGGACCAGCTGCATGTGCCACAGCCCAGGCTGTCCCCCATGCCAGGGCCTGGCGCAACTAAGGGACATGCCATTGGCCAGACAAAATCCCTCGGCAGGCTGAATCCAGCTCACAGGCCATATTTTGCTCAGCCCTGAGCTGGGGTCTGTGCAAGTGTGATTACACACTCAGGGACTGGGCTGTGCGGTGTCCTGCACCTTGCAGCTCGGTTCATGGCTGGGTCCAGATGCAGCTTGGCCTGCGATTGCCTTTTGCTTGGCTTTAGCACACCCCGTCTGTGTGACCCTATTCTCTGCAGGCTGCCATTCCCTGGGGGGGGTTGTGCCCTGTCACCCGCTTTCACTGTTGATTGGAGCAAACTGAGACCCCTGCTTGTTTGGACTGGATGGCCAATGGCCCCCACCTGAGCTCCACCCCACCTTGAGTGCCAGCGCCAGCCTGGGCAAGCAGCGGTGGAGGGTGAGGGCTTTGCCTAGGGTGAATGGTGAGTTCAGCAGCATCCCTGCTCTCCATGGATCCCTGCTCCAGCCAGCTCCTGTGTGGCCTAAACAACACAGCTCTGGCCACCTGCTACCTTCGAGGTGGGGCGGGAGAGGGGGGGTAGTGTGTTGTTGGCTGTGATTTAAATCTTGGCTCTCGTGGCTTTCCAGGCTAATTTCTGTGCCCTTTGCTACAGCCGAAGCCTACAGCCTGGAGCCACGTGCTGGTGCGAGTGAGCCCAGGGCCACAGAGGCTGTGTGGGGTGGAGGGTCTGACTAAGCCTTGCAATGGGGCTGGTTCTCTGACACTTCCCAGGCCTCTATGGGATGGGCAGGGGGGTGAGTGGTCTCCCCTGGGCTCTGGAGGTGAGACAGGATCCGGCAAGGTGGGGTTGTTTGTATTGCTGCAAAAGCAAACTTCAGGCTCTTCTCTGCTGGGGCGCTTCCTGGCCTCAGCATAGACAGGTGAAAGGATATATTTGCATAGATTTGCATATTCAAATACACATGGTTGCACAGGCAGGTGGCAGCTGAGGGCTGGGTTAGTGGTTTTGTGAGCCCTTGTTGGTTATGAGCCTGGAGCAGCCTTGAGTTCTTCCTCTCCTAGCCCATTTCCTGTGTATGCAAAGCTCCAGTGTGCTGGCTGGCATTTCCGGGGCGTGAGTCAGGTTCCCTTCCCAGCAGTAAGAAACGCAGAACTTTGTGAAGATAAGAGCAGGGCAGGAGAGCCAAGGCTTGTGGGCGTCATTTCCGACTCTGTCACTGACTTCTGGCATGGCCTTGGCAAAGTCCCTCACTCTTTCTCCAGGTGTCCCTGTACTGATGCCAGAGCTGCCCAGCCCATGCCCTCCACACACACTGGAAATATGTGGCATGTTGCTGCTGCTTGGCCTGTGCTCATCTCGGCCGCCCCTCCTGCCTGCGGTAACACTGGGCTGTGACCTAGCGAGTCATTAGCAGGTTGTACCCACGTTCCAGCGCTGCCCTGAGATGCAGCCTTGTGCATGGAGGCGTCCCCTGGGCAGCCAGCGCCTGGCTGCTAAATCACAGGTGCAGGGCTGTGGGGGCTGCGGCAGGGATGGGAGCCAGCGAGGGGGTGGGGATGCCTGGGCCCCGGGGAGCAAGGCCTAGAGGACCCGCTCTGGCTGGACCTGGAGTGACTCTGGCAGGTTTGCACCAGGGGTGTCCTGGGCTCCCCAGGGGTTTTGCTCTTGGCTTTCTGTAAGGTGAAGCTGGACCCTGGAGACTTGTTTTGTAACCTTGAGCCACTCTCTGTACTCTGTCCTGCTGGTAGAACGGCCCCCTGCCCATAGCCCCTGCCCCCCAGGCCAGGCCAGAGGTGCCCCAGGCTAGTCTGCCTTGGCTGCAGTGCCCACAGCCGGCTTCTCTGAGGAAGACCAATGGACCAGGCCTGAAGACACCCATTACTTGCTCCTCGGTGCGGCCTTCCTTTGGGGCATCTGCAGGCACCTCGCGCCCAGCCTCCAGGGTTTAGAGGTTTCACATATGCGATGCTGTTTGTCATGGCCTTGCAATCACTCCTGCACCCTGCCCCATCCCACAGACGGGCGGGAAGAGCTCTGAAGAGCTCACAGACAGGGCACGAACCACAGAGGGAAACTGAGGCACGGGGAGGGGCCAGGGTTGCGTGGATGGCTGTGTTGGTGCTGGCCTCCTCTTGCTGGGTCTTGTCCTGCAGTCCCTGAGGCCTGGGTCCAGGCTGAGAGTCCTCTCTCTGGGACAGGTGGGTGCTGGCTGGGGGTAGGGAAGGGAGAGCAGTCCCTTCCCTGCTGCCCGGAGGGCCTGGCTGCCTCCCCACCCTAGGGCTAGCCACAAATTTGGGGCCTTCCTGCTGGCTTTGAAGTGTGTCGGCAGGGACGGGACTTCTTGGTGTCATTCTCTTTCTGCCTTGAACGGTGGAAGGACTGGCCAGCCGGAGACCACGTCCCTGCCCGCTGGCCCCTGAGCCACAGCTTCCCCTGGCTGCTCTCAGTCCCGCGCTGGCTCGGTCTGTGCCTGACTTCACTCCTCCACTTCTGAGCCCTGCCTGCTGCTCTGCCTGGCCTGCCTCTGCCCCACTGTCCCCTTGGCACAGAGCGCCCTGGGCTCCCATCCAGCCTTGCAGGCGGCTTTGTTTTGGGTGCAGACACACCTGGACTTGGGGCTGCAGCAGCCTGCTTCACGGAGGGGGCCACTCACACTGCCAGTTCCTACAGGCTTTGACCCGTTGCTGGGCTGGGGAATCCAGCTGGCTCTGAATTTCCCTGCCCCAAGACATTACAGCTGGGCACAGCCCCGGGCTAGCCCTACAGTGGCTTTCCTGGACCCTGTGGTTGCTCGTGGGATGCCTGCTGGGCTCTTTCAGCCTGTGCCGGGATAACGGGAGGGGGCACTGTGTGCACTGTGTGCATACGCAGGGTGTTGCCGCAGCCAGGTGTGGCAGGGAAGGGCTCTCCGTAGAGCATGCCCAGGGCCCAGTGCTGGCGTGAGGGGCTGCATCTCGGGATGCGGGGCAGGGCACTGCCTGGCTGCATCCCTGAGCCTGGCGACCACATCTGGCTGGGTCGAAAGAGGCTCCTAGGGTTGGTGCAGACCTGGGCTTCACCTTCCTTGGCCAGGAGAAGGCCAGATCGGGGATCTCTGTGGGGCATAAATGTCTGTTAGAGCAAGGCAGTGCTGCGGGGGGGGGCGGGGGTGAGCCTGGGGGCAGTGGGTGCCTGGGGCTGGGTGGACCCGAGGGGGTGGCCGGGGCGGCTTCTAGGCAGGGAGTTGTCCTGCTGGAATCCAGTGTGCATCTTCCTAAGGACTGGTTTTTCTTGGTCAGGATCTGCAGGGAGCAGAGGCATGCCCCCCACATCGGCCCTTCCAGTCTGGGCAGTTCCTTTCTGGGGCGTGGTGGGGTGGAGTTGGACTGCTTTAACCGGGGAAGTCTTTGGCTGGCCCAAGGCTGACGATGGGCTTTTTAAATGGGTGAGGTCATCTGGGCTTTTGCACACGCACATGCACACGCTTGCCCTTGGGACTGGGGACTCGCCTGCTTTGTCCAGAGCATGCAGACTAAATCATGCAAGCCTCCATAGCCCTCCGGCACCTTCCCACATTTCCTCTCTGCAGAAGGCCTGATGCTCGCTGGCAGCTGGAACAAGCCGCAGCAGCCGCAGACCTGATGCTCCTCTGCTTACCCAGCCTGACCGGCGTCCGACTCTGCCCATTTCAGTGGAGCGCTCCGGATTTATGCCAGGAGGTGCAGGGCATGGCTTGGCAGCTCCGGTGCAAACTATTATACCAGGTTAAAGGGAGGCGAGGAACCGGCCCAGCCCCAGGGCCTGAGCTTTGCCATACTGCCGCGTTGAGTGGGTAACTGGGCGAGGGGCAGCTGCCAGCATGCCGCGCCCCCCCGCCTCCGCTTCCTGGCATTGTGTGTTGCAAGCAGCCACGTCCTCAGAGGTCCAGCCTGGAGCACACATAAAAGCCGGGTGGGGCTGATGAGCAGATGCCTGCGGCATGACACTGCCCCTGCAGACACACGCGCTGCCCTAGTCGCACCAACCAGCCATGACCTGGGAGGCTGGGACCTCTGCGGGGTCCTTGGTCTCTCCTGCATGGCATGGGCATAGCCCTGGGATACCCTTACCCCTCTAGGGTGCTGGGGGCTCTGGCTGGGGTCCTCCTCAATGTGAATCAGCTCAGCTGCAAAGCTAGAGCTTCAGCAGCTCCCCCAGCCGAGAGCCTGCTCCTGTCCTGGCCCAGGCCAGGCTGGCATCCATCTAGCTAGATGTACTCCCCAGCTACAGCATCTGAACATCTCCCCAGCTGCTCTGACCAGCCCAGGGACCTCCCAAGGGCAAAGGGCCCAGTTGTGGGTTTCCCTGGGAGGCGAAGACTTCCAACATTCCCCCCCAGTCTGAAGTGGGAGGAAGGGAGTTATTAAAATGAACTAAGATCCTAGGAGCTTTTGCAAGCTGGAAAAGGCTGTGGTTGGGCCCCAGAGACCTCTCCATTGCAATGTTCCTACCCTACATGTTGCAAAAAGAGATTAAAAAAGGGGCGGAGGTGGAATTTGAGCTTGGCATGCATTGAAAGGGGTGGGTCTGGCTGGTACCGAAATCCCCTTTCCCCCATAAACTAGTCCAAAGTGACTCTTTCCTGCAAACACTGGGTGCAGGACGCTGGGTTTGGAGACACTGGCCTGGAGGCACTGGGTTTCCGGGCATGCCTCATTGCTGAGCTGGTGCGGGGTTCTCCCCGCAGGGATCTGGCAGGTCTTGCCTTGCTCTGTGGGTCTGGTTTGAGTGCAGGATGGTTTCCCCGGGGGGGGGCTGCTGCTGCCGGTCCTGTCCCCGCTGGGCTAGTCCTCAGCTGGTTCATCTCAACTGCTGCACACGGTGTTCAAACAGAGCCCAAGCCTGGCAGGAGGATGTGCTGGGTGGGGTCGGTGCTCGCAGGGGGCTGGCGTGTGTGTGACTGGATCAATATTGATTCATTCATGGAGCCAGTGAAAGGGGAAAGGGCAGGGGCCAGGACACGGTGTCCTTGGGGCTGTGTGAGCATTTTGGCATTAGGTAGCACTAAAAGAGGTGGATTAGGAGCTGGGGTGCAGATAGCACTATGGTGGGCTGCTTGGACAGAGCGGGGCAGGCTTCAGGCCACAAGCAGACGCTGCGAGCTTCGGTCTGCTTATTGTAGGACCTACACAAATACAGGAGACGCTTGTAGTGATTTGGACCCGCAGCACTGCATGTTATATGCCGCTACTCTATGTCGTGAAGTCAGCTGTGACCCTGGGGGAAAATCCTATTTTTCCCCCTATATTCTGCCTTCCGAAAACAAGGCGCGTGTCTTATTGAGGGTGTGTGGTATGTGAGACTATACGGCAATGCCCCTGACTCTTTCCTCTTCGTTAGCAGCTCTGCATGGGGAAGGCTCTGCAGGTCAATGGGACTCGCTTCGGGTTTACGCCAGGGGACGGGAACCAGATGGGAACAGATTGTGAGGTGTGTTCAAACAGAGCCCAAGAGCAGCAGCTCCATGTCCTGGCCCGTGGCATCTTTCTGGCTTCGGCACTGACTGGCTGGGAGGCCCTGGGCACCCCATCACCTCTGGTCGTTCTCCTGCCCTGCCTTGATCAGCAGCTCTCTGGGGACAGTGCTGGTTGCTTGCTAGGGGTGTGCGTGTGTGTGAGCGAGCGTGTGCATGCTTGTGCACGTGTAGGCAAATAATGAGCACTGGTGCATAGAAAGCACCGGTGTGTCAAAGCCAGAACAAAAGGGCTTGGCTATTAAATAAACAAGGGAGCGGTGTATTGTCTTGAACGGGGTCCGTCTTGGCAGTTGAGGCTAAAAGGGGCTGGAAAGATCCCCCCGGATTGGGTACAACTGGGAGACTCCTGGGCCCCTTTGTACAGCGGTTCTGGCTCAACTGGACCAGAATTTGGGAGTGCAGGATGCCAAGGCTTGGGAGAGGCTCTGTGTCCCTCCTCGAGGCAGCTGGAGGCCTGGAGGAGCTCCTTGGCCAAGGCAGCACAGTCTAGTGGTTAGTACTGGGGCACGGGCCGGTGTTTGCCTCTTTGGCCCCTCCAGCTGTGCAAAAGTCCAGCATGAGCCGTGCCGGGAGGTGCATCGCGTTCCTGGGCCCAGCTGGATTCGGGGAGGGGGTGACCAGCACTGACCTATTGTAGTTCCTGGTCTGTGTGCCATCAATTGAGCTCCTCTGTGCTCTTTTGGGGGAGGAAGGCTGCTGATAAGACCCCCCACCCCACCCCGTGAAGGATGAAAGGCCAGGGATGAACATGGCTGATCTGGCTGCTGTCTCCTGCTTTGATGTTGCTGATCCCCCCCAGCAGCCGCCTCCTTTGACGCCCCCCAGCCTGGCGCGTCAGGCAAACCTCGTGGTTCCCTTGTGTCTGCGGCTGCAACGCTGCTTTTCTGTCCTTGGCGTGGCTCATCTGAAGCAACCGGAGCCTCTAAATCTCCTAAGCTCTGGGGCCACGCAAACTTGGGATTTGCTCCCCTGGTGTCAGGGAAGCTACACACAACTCTAGAGGTCTCTGTAGGGCCCCGCTGTGCTAATCGCTGCATGGAGGGGACTGCTCGTGTGTCGTCTCTTCCCCTGTGGTAAAGTGCCACCTGCTCCGCACCTCTGGGACCCTGGATTTAACGCGGCATGAGAGCGTGCACACGGTGCCTCCCATGGAGTAGCTGGTGGAGGTTGTGACGCTGAAGGCCCAGGGGAAGATGGCGGGGGCAGCCCGCCCCGGAGGCGGTGGATCTCCCGGGTGTTGATAAGGCTGTTTATGCAGCAGCGCGGGCGGCTGGGGGATGCTCTTTCCGTGTTTATTAGCTCTGGCCACTCCAGTCAGACAGGTTCTTGCTGGTGTAATGCCCTCAGGAGCTGGGAAGCCAGAGACGCCTGCGGGCACCTACCTGGCCTCCCTCTGCGACTCACCTGCGGTGAGGTGGGGAACAGATACTGGCTTGCTCCAGTGGCGGCCAGGCTGTGGTCTGGTACCCTCCTGGTCTTAGGGGTTCAGGCGGCACCTTTTGTTGTGTGCCAGGGCTGAGCTGCTGGTTGGGGGCAATGGAGGTGGTGGGGTCCATGCCCCTGGCAGCCCCCTTAGGTGCAGAGTGCTTTGGAAGTGGAGCCAGCCTGGGTCCCGGCGTCCTCCAGCTGTGTCCTTCCTGGGGTCAGAACCATGGACCTGTCCCCTGAGGTGCACCCATCACTCAGCTCCTAGTGACTCGCTTGGGCTGGTTTGAATCTCCTGGGAGCTTCCTTCCTGCCTTTTGCAGCTCCTACTGACACACCGGGATGTGGAGCCCTTGGGCTGGGGTCTTGCCTCCTGGAATAAGTTAGGCTCCTTGGTTAGGGCAGGGGACTGGGAGTCGGGATTCCTGGGTCCCTTCTCTGACTCCTGAGCTAGGGGCAGACATTCAAAAAGACTGAGCCTGAATTGGCTCAATCTTTGCAGGTTAGTCTAACTTGGCTAAGCTAAATCAGTGTGTAACTGCACAGACATCCCAGAAATGCAGGCACATGGCTGGAGTGGCTCAGGCTAGAAGTCGTGGGAGCGCTACAGCAGCCCTCCCTTCCCTTCCATAATACTGAGCTAAGGGGGAGGGGGCATGGCCAGGAGCTCTGATTAGGAAGGGGTTCCCCCGCTTCTGACCAACCCAGCAGAGAATTGATAACACAGTGTTTATCACCCCTAACTCAGTGTTTATTATCCCATTAAGAAAACAACAGAGGGACATTGCCAGCTACCTGCTGATTCTGCCTTTGTCCTGTCTGCCACAGCACGGACCATAGCCAGCATGTGGTCTGCTAGCTAATGCTGAGAGGTGTCTGTGTAAGGCAGAGGGGATGGGGCAATCCCTGTTTAGCGGGGAGTGGGGAGGGAAGGGGAGAAGCAGGGGGAAGCCAGGCAGACGCTTGCAGTCTCTGCTGAACTCCAGCCAGGGAGCAGAGGGGAGGGGCCAGCTCTGCTGTGGAGCAGAGAGCCCCGCCCAGTCCAGATAGCATGCCGGGATACTGGGGGAGTCTGGTTTAACTTAAACCAGCAACGGGTCTGGGACAGATAGTGCATAAGCCGGTTTGACCCAAATCAATTAAGTCTGATACTACCTTCAACCAGGCTTATCTCAAACCAGTTTCAACCATTTTCAGACTGGTTTATGTGTGCTGAACATCTGTTCTGTTACAGGTTTAAGCCAATTTCTGATCACTTAAACTGGTTTATGTGTGATGTCTGTCCCTAGCCCTGGTGGCTTCTGGCTAGTGAAGGACTCCTGGTTTCCCTTCCTGACATTGCTAAGGGAGCGTAGCTTATCATTACTGAGGGGTTTACGGGTGTGTGCCAGGACTCCTGGGTTCTCTTTTCCGCCATGTGACAAGTCCCTTGATCTCTCTGGCCTCCACTTCTCCACTTGCAATCGGGGCTGAGGCATTTCCCCAGGACCCACTGGGCAGTGCCTACAATGTTCCTGGCGTTCTTCAGGAGCAGCCGGCTCCTGGGTTAGAGATGGGGTGGCAGTAGTCAGAGGCAGCTGGAATTTGGCCCTGTCCTGGCAGACAGGACACTCCTGGCTTAGCTAGAGCACGTCCCACAGTCGCTTGCAGGCTCCGGCTGGGTGGAAGTGGGGATCTGGGTGGGTTTGGCCCAGCGAAAGCTGCTGCGCGGGGCTCTCCAGCCTGCCTTCTGTGCCTGATGACTGCAGCGCCCCGGAGAGCAACAGGCCAGGATCTCCCCAGATCTGGGCTCAGGGTGGGGACAAGGGTGGTCCATGTGGACGGCTGCTGGAGATTTGGATGATACCACAGCCCCTGCTGATGGCTTTTGACCCCCTGCTCCAATCTCCCCCATCCAGTGCATTCCTGGGAGGTGAGTCACAGGCGGGGCTTTGTGATCTGTGTGCTAGTTTTCACATTCCTAGCCCCTGGGAGCCACTCCCTGCGCCAGCCCAGGGACGAAAGGCCAAAAGCAGCTGTGATCATCCACTGTTTTTCCCAAACGGGGGCTGCGGCAATTGTGGCAATTGCTTCTGGGTCTGGGGCCCGGGTTGCTATTGCAGCAGAAGAGGGGTGAGGAAAGCAGCAGAGGGTGTGATTTGGATGCTGAAATGGTCGCTGCATGTCTTGGTGTCCTCCTTGCAGCCCCGCACCCAGTGCCTGGCCTCTGCAAGGCTCCCAGAGCCTGCAGCAGTGCCCAGGGACCGGCTGGCAGCCGGCTGGGGTTCCCTTTCGCACCCCGCACCAGGGAAGGGGCTGGGGGGAAAGGTGTGTGTAGCCTCCTTGCACCTGCTCTCCAGCCATCTCTCCTGTCTCACACACCCTTGGCTGGCAGCCGAGTGCAGGCCTGATTGCCCTACATCAATGGCTTCATTGCAGCGATTCTCAGCTGTGAGAGCCCCACACTATCGACACTGTTAGGATTGCAAACACCGACACGATTCACTAGGAATCCAGGGGTCCGGAGCACCCTGCCCTGCTGCAGCCTTGCTGGGCTCTTTGCAAGAGAAGAGCCGCTCCAGTATTTCTCCCATAGTCACAAGGCAGCGGAAAGCAATGAGCTGGGGCTCTCCAAGGTGGGGCCCAGAGTCAGGGGCCACTAGTTTAATGATTGGGGCTAGTGGGGCCGAATTGGTGTGGCTTCATGTGTGGATGCTTAAGCTGGGTTTCAACCCAGGTGGGTTTAGCAGGTGCTGGTAAACTTGAAGGGCTTCCCCTGCAGCACAGGGCACCCTCCTCTTCATAGACCCCCTGGGCCTCTGCTACCCACCCCCTGGCTCATGGGTTTGGGGGCAGTGCCTGCAGCCCTCTGCTCTCCCTGTGGGCTCTCGTGGGGTGTTCTCGGTGCTGCAGCTTGTGCCTTGTCACTGGGTGCAAGGGTTTGCAGTGCTGAGCTGTGGCTACCCTTCCCTGTGAGTGCTTTTTGGGGCTGGGCTCTGGCTGTGCCAGCCCCCCAGTCTTGTGCATGCCTTAGGGGTCTATGTTACTCTGCCCTCAAGGCTGCTCTTGATCTGTCTTTGGGGTGATACCAGCGGGAATGGGGGTGCTAAGTTTACCACTGGCGACTTTCCCTCACTCTGAGCTGTGCCAGGTTCCCGCTGACTGGCGGGATTTGTTGCTGCTTGTCTCCCTGGGGATCATTATCCACTGCCTTTATGACCCCTGCAAGTATCCCAGGATTATTCTGTAGAAACCCTGAGCCCAGCTGCCAGCCAGCCTCTGGCCTGTGGGAGTGGAAGGCAAACACGTCCAGCAACTACAGCCGTGCAAACAAAGCCTGACACCCAGGGCGGTCTGCGCTCCAGGAATCTGATAGGGTGGATGGATTCCAGAGCCAGGCATCCATATCCACTGTCTGCCCGAGCCTGTGGGTCTGGCCGGAGGATCTGTAGGGAGCGGGGATCCTGGAGTCAATGCACCTCCCAGTACAGACCAGCCCCTAGAGCCTTGCTGTAGGGTTCCCGGTGCAGCTGGCATGGTAAAGCGTTGGCGCCAGGGACTCTGATGGGTGCAAGCGGTGTGAACACCACCTTGCCAGCCCCGCCTCTCTGCTGGCTTCGTTTGCCCACCCTAGCATGCTATGGCCTTGCCCCTTCTGCTCCCCTGGTATCAGGGAGGGAGGTTTTCCAGCAGTCGGGCAGCTGCGTGGGACCCAGACAGGGTGATGGGAATGCTATGGACCTGTGGAGGCACGGCCTTATTCAGGTCCTGGTAGCATCTGGATGCTGCAAATGGAACCAGAGCCTCGTGGTGCTGGGTGCCGTGAGGCCCCGGGGTGCTAGGCACCCCAGCCACCCCACAAAGATCTCTTTCCACTACACTGCCCTCAATGCAAGGGTTAACTATTCCAGGCAGTAACTTCCCCCTGTTCCCCCCCCAGCTTGGACATCCCCCACATTGCATTCCTGAGGGCAGAGGCGGCTGGCGGCTGCCTGCCCGTGGTGCTATCCCTGCTGGAATTCCCCATCTCCCCTTGCCGAGCCCCAAGGGACTGTTTTTGGAAGCAACCTCTGGCTGTTTGAAGTGCAAACAGCCTCCCTGTGCAGAGCTGAGAGGGACCGAAGCCCTGGCAGAAGAAACAGTCTCTTGCTTTTTTTTTTTTTAATTAAAATATATTTCTATGTACAGTATATAGAGAGTTATTTATATACATTCCCTATCATAAGCTTCCCATCACACTTAAAACTGCATTAAGAAACCTGCGTTTCCCGTTACAATAAATGCACCTGATCCCCTGCCCACTCACCCTCCACCCTCACCTACCCAAATTGCAGCCCTTTAGTCCAAACCCCAATCTGGGGCTTACATTCTCAGTTCATTCACTGTCCTTGTCGCTGCTGATGTCGCTGTCATTTCCCCTGCTGCCGATCCTGTTGTAGTCCTTCTTGCTGTCTCCAGGTCCAGTTGCATCTCTGCCCTCTTCGTTCTCTGTCCACTTCTCCTCCCAGGGGGTCTTTGCAGTGGTGACATGTAGGAGGTGCACGGGGGTGCATGTGCACCCCCTGCCAGTGCTGGTGCACCCCCTGACAGGCTGCGGTCCCCGCTTGGGTGATGGGCGGAGGGTGGGGGGATAAGCAGCCGTGCCGGTGCCCACCCTGTGAGTGTCGACCAGGGAGTGGGAGTGCCGGATGAAGTGCCATGGCCACTTCCAGGAGTGCCGCAGCCACTTCCTGGTCAGCGCAATCGGCTGTGGGGGGACCCCCCCGGTTGGTGAGATTGGCCATGGTGGGACTCCCCCTGGTTGCTGACTGGTCTCTGGGGGAGCATGTGCCCCCCTGACTAAGGTGGCACCAGTCACCCAGGGGTCTTTGAACAACCTGTGCCAGGTGTCACTTTTCCAGATGAAGTTGGCTACGTCTTCTCCATCCTCACTCACCGATTTCCGGTGGTAGGACTGAAGTTCGCTCGGAAACATTTTAACACAGTATGTTTCCTTAAGCTCGGCGTGCCTGTATACCCGGAGGTTCTTGCATTGCCACAGGGCGCTCCTGACACAGGACACAAACTGGCCAAAATGTGTTGTCTTGGACCCCTGCTGCTCAGCCAGGTGTCCGTACTGATCCAGGCCTTTGCCTCCATCCTGTCCCAACCTCTGAGCATCTGGGGACAAACGGGACATTGGCCTCATGCCCAAGGTTGAGCGTTAGCCCCGTGTCCTTTCTTGAGGGGGCTCTGAGGTCTTGCTGCCTTTTGCCCCTTGCTGGCTTCGCTGCAGCCAGTCCATGCAACTGCCTCTGGCTTCCTTCCACGCCGTGGGAAACGGGGGCAGCAAAGGTCTTGGAGCTGCGTGGCTGGGTGGGTAGAGGAGTGTGGAGCCGTCTCCTGACCCACTGACGGTTTCGGCCTTCCAGTGACCAGCGTTGGCAGAGCATGGAGAGCCCCCTCCCATGTTCTTGCTGGCCACTGGAGTCCTCTCCGGGGACTCAGCCATAGCAGCGGGCACACGGGTGCGACCCTGGGACCCGATGCCCTTGCAAACAGAGCTGTTTGCTCCTTGGGTGGCTGGTCCAAGGCCTCCGAGAAGAGGCTGCAGTTCGCCTGACCTTGTCCCCGCCTTGCATGGCTGCCTCCTCCCATGGGTTGTCTGATGGCTTCAGGCCCTGGCCCTGCTTTCCAGGTGTCTCTGTCTCTGGAAAGCAGAGCCCCACCCTTTGCAAACAAAGCCGGGGGAGAGTTGGCCCCGGGCCCAGAAGCCTCGAAGGGAGACCCTAGCCTTGCTGCTCTGCAGAGGGACCTGCCGTTGGCTTCACAAAGCTGTCAGGGGGCCTTCATGCTGGAAAGTCCCTTAATGCCAAGGGCCAGGCAGCGGATCAGTGCCGCGGGCCCTGAGTCAGGCTAGAAGAGGGGCATGTCCCACCCTGGGGCCACTGGCGCCTGCAGAAGAGACATCCTTGGTGCCAGGGAGATGATGAGCTGTGGCCCTAACAACCAGGGTGGGGCGGCGAGCGGAGAGGAAGTGGCTGGGTGCACCTGGCAGGTGGGATGGCTTGTTTATGGCTGCTGCAAATGCATCTAAAGCACCCTGCCCTCCCTGGGCACAGCCGTACAGCAGGGCAAAGGCCCAGGGGGCAGCCTGGCTGGGCTGCAGCGAGCCAGGGCTATGAGCTAGGCAGGTGGGCACTGGTGGGTTTGGGCAGGGCAGAGGGTTGAAGGGCTGCAGGGTCTCACTCAGCCTCTAGGCCCTTTGGGTGGCACCTGAATTCTTTTAGCAAAGCTAGAGGCAGCAAAGTGGGCGCAGCACTGGGACCCGGACACCTGGGTTTTATGCATGGGCTGGCTGGTGGACACAGGGCTGCTTGATTTCTGATTCTGCTAGGTGCCTGGTGCTTAGCTGCCTCCTTTCACACCACTGCGTGCCCTCCCGCAGCCACCGCCGTTCCACCCCAGAGGTGGCCGCACTCCAGCGCTGCACCGTTTCGATGTCGAGAGGCTGGGTGTAGCGGGCGGGCGCTGCTCGTTGTGGGAGGGGAGTGGTTTAGGACCCCTGGGTTCTGATCCCAGCTGGGCTGCGTGGCTGGTGGCAGCTCCCTTCCCCTGCTCAGTGCCTCAGTTTCCCCCTCTGCCAGTGGAAGTAAGAACCAGGGGGCTCTTCAGGAAGAGCTTTGGGAGCAACGGTGAGCGAGACAAGGAAGTGCTTGGCTTTCTGGTGGCACAGACAAGCCGGACCAGCCGAGCCCAGTTCCCTTTGTGCCTGCAGCCGCAGCCCCTGCGCTCCTTGTAAGCCAGCAGCAGCTTGTCTGACGGGTCCCACCCACCCCTGTTGCCTGGCCAAGCCCTGGCCCCAGCCTGCCTTTTTCTCCTACCAGCAGAAGCAAAATCTGTGTTGAGGTTGTAAATTTTTTACTGCTAAGGGGATGGGTGGGAAATGATACCAGTGCTTCTTCCTCTAGTGAGGTGGGAGAGGAGGGATTTATGGTATTAGGGGCTGCAGCAGCTTCTTGGGGATGGGGATACATCAGCACAGGGCATGGTAGAGAGGGCATGTGCACTGCCAGCAGCGGTACATCAGGGGATGGGGGCATCCAGTGCTTGGCAATGCAGTGCAACTCCTTCTACCTGCTGGCAAAGGTGCCTCTCCTCTGTAGTTTGTGCTAACAACTTACCTGGCAGGGGAGACACAAGGATGCTTTCAGCCTAGGGGGTTGTTTTTACCTGGCAGGGGAGATCCCCTTCTTCTCGACTGTGAATGACCTGGTGTACAGGCAGTCCTCAGCTTACAGCGTTTCGAGTTACATTTCGCACTTACAACGTGCCTAAACTGGCACCGTTTCAACTTTCTGACCTCAGTTTCGACTTTGCAACGCTGCGTCGCCCATCTCCCTGGAGAACATCTCTCCAAACTTCCTTGGACACTTTCTGTAAGAAAGCAGACAAGACTCCAGAAAAACCTGCAGCCAGCACTCCTGAGAAGACTCCAGCCAAGACCCCTTCAAAAAGTTCAGCAAAGTCACCTCAAAGAAGTCCTTCCAAATCAACATGATTGCTATTTACAATATAAATACAGTAATGCAGTTATATTACTCATCTATAATTGATTGAGTACAAAATTCTGGGTTATTTTTGGTGAAAATAGGGTACCGGGCCTTGGTTCAGGAACCAATCCTCCATTTATAATATTGTTTCCTATGGGAAAATTGGTTCCGAGTTACGTTTCGACTTAAAGCGTGGTTTTCAGGAACCAACTGTGTCCGAAGTCCGAGAACTGCCTGTAGTTAGAGAGTGAAGGCCTGTCCCTTGCACTGCGGGCAGGCTGACCCCTGCCAGAGTCTAATGCTTCCCAATGGGAGGATCTTGGCCACACAATTGATGGTGATGGGGGATTGCTCCCTAGCTGACTCCTTCTGCCTTTTGGCTCAGTGAGACTAGGGGTCATCTGTACTCCAGGACCTGGGGGCTTGCACGTAGGAAGCTGCCATGGATTTGGGAGTATCTGAAGACCAGGTTGAAGAGTCTGGGTGGGAGGAGACTTGCTGGTGGCCGTGCCACCTGGACTGGAACGACTGAGCTCTGCTCAGTTGAGAGCACATGGAACCGATTTGGTTGATTTGGTTCCTGTCCCCACCCTGGGAAGGGGACCAGACTGCATGACCACAACCATGTCCCCTGCAGGGCTGGACGCACCAAACTGCCCAGCCCTGGAGACATGGAGGAATTCCTGTCCTCACCACTGGGAAAAGCCTCTACTCCTGCCTTGTCCTCTCTGCCTATTGTTCTGGGAGCCTCTATCTGCCTGGGATCAGCGCACCAGCCAGCCTTGATCTCTGTGCACCTTGCTCTCCCCATTCTTCGTGTGCCTCTGCTACCAGACATGTGCCTGGACCTGCAGGGCACTAAGTTCCCGGCAGCTTTGCTGCATCCTCTCCTCCCTGATTTGCCTACAATGCCCCGAACAGAAGGACAATGCACTCCCCAGACAAGCTAATCTGCAGCTCCAGGAGAACGGAAGGATCCCCAGACAAGCTAATCCCCAACTCCAGGAGAATAAATGAACCCACTGGACACAAGGCAAGGCAATGCACCCATATGCGCAACCTGCCTTGCTTGCCACGGCTGTGAAAAGCCTCTGCTGGTCATGGGGCGAGGACGCAGGCGATGAGTGGGGTCCTCCCTCCTTGGTTTTGTGCTGAGGCCCAGCATTTCCGAGCAGCGAGCAGCTGCAAACCGGGCAGAGCCTCAGAGCCAGGCAGTCTCATCCTGAGACGCCAGGAGAGGCGTGTATGGGGGTGCGAACAGTGGGGAGAACATGAGGATAGTGGATGGACAGAACGATAAATATTCAGGAATGGGGTTTTTCTTTTTGCAATTTTGTCTCTCAGGCCCAATCAGACCAATCAAGTCCAAATTCTCTCTACTGAGCAGAGCTCAATCATTCCAGGCCAGGTGGCGCAACCACCGGCACGTCTCCTCCCTCCCAGACTCTTCAGCCCGGGGCTTCGGATACTCCCAAAGCCACGGCAGCTTCCTAAGACCCAAGCCTGGAGTTCTTGGAGCTCAGATTACCCCTAGTCACGCTTGCCCCGAGCCAAGAGGCCGAAGGAACAAGCTAGAGGGAAAGCCTGGGATCAACAGATCCTCCCATTGAAGGCATTACAGACTCTGGCAGGGGTCAGCCTGCCCGCATGCAAGGGACAGGCCTTTGCCCTCAACTACACCAAGTGGTTCAAGGCTGAAAAGGGGATTTCCCCTGCCAGGTTAAAACAACCACCTGGGCCGAGACCACCTCGTGGTGGTATGGCCCCTGCCACCCACCATAAATACGTGGGGATGTGGGTGGATGGATGGATGGATGGCAAGGAGATGGGTAGAGAGAGGAGGGGAGCATATCCATGAGAGATGAGTTTCTTTCAATATAATTTTGAGACTTGCTGTCATGCCCTAGCCTCTTTACACACACACACACACACACACACACACACGCAAGATCGAAGATACATGCATGTACATGCCACGTGTATATGTAGGTAGCTACAGGAAACCTCACATATCCTCTTCTGTTAGCGTGTTGTTGCGACCAACGCCAGGAGACAAATGGCTTCTGGCGAATTTTGAAATGAAAAACCCCTCGTTCATTTGGAGGCAGGCCAGGGAGGAAGAAACCGGGGCGGCTCAGCCCGCTGGAAAGGCGAGAGAGCTCTTGTCCGGCGTGAGTGAAGCAAGCGGCTGCTGCTTGGACTCTGGGCTGTTGGAAGCGGTTTTGGATTCAAATGACAGGCAGGGACGCCATGCAATGCGAGTCCGCTCTGGCCAGAGGGGTGTCTGGCTGGGAGCCGGCAGGCTGACACGGGAGCCTTGGGGGAGTCTTTATTTCCTTCAAAATGGGCCTTTGAGCAACCTGGCCGCACTCCCAGCTCAGCAGCTCCTGCTGCAGAATGGTTTGCTGCACATTTTGCCTTCTCTGCTGATGCCTCCTAGGAGCCTCCTTGGCCTATTGGTTCCTCAGCTCCTCTGCGTGTGGCCCTAGCAGAGGGTCACACCAGCCCCGCAGACTTGGCCCTCCAGACTCCGGCCACGGGACCGCTTTCCGCCAACTTGCATCCCCCTCTCCACCTTTCTAGCCCAGCTGCACAAACACAGCTCGTCCTGCCTCCCCCACCCTGCATGCCGGACATTTGCACTGTGGTTCCCCACCCCTGCTGCCACTGCCGTGGGGTGGGTCTGGGTGCCAGGGCACCCGCTAGACTGGTACCAGCAATATGACAGGAGGCCTGGCAAGCCTTCTAGCCAGTGGGCTGATGGAGGGGAGCATGCACGTCCTGATCCATGCCAGGCCTCAGCTCTGTGTGTGCAAGGGGCTGGAAGCCAGGCACCGCTTCTTGCAGGAAT
>NW_005842452.1:1182935-1212645 GCF_000455745.1 Alligator sinensis
GCTTCTGCCTGGCTTGTTATTTATGATGTGTGAGCAGAGATAAAGCTGGCCTGGACTCGTGCATGCTCTGGCTGCTTCCTGGGGGTCCTGCTCTCAGTTCATGCTTGGAGCATAGGGTCGGATTAGATATGACCCCCTGAGGTCCCTTTCAACCCTGAATTTCTGTGATTCTATGAATGGCAGCGAGTCGTGGGTTAAAGTCAGTCTGTGGGAATCAAGGGCTGGGCTCGTCCCAGTGTCCTGCTCTCTCTTTATCCCATGGACTGCTGCCCTCCTCCGGCAGAGAGCTCTTGCAAACCCCCTCCAGCTGGAGGGCTGGAGGGGGCGAGCCCCCAGCTTCTCTCTGATGCCGAAGGAGTTAACTTTGGAGGTGGCAGGTGCTGCCTGGGTTAGCTCAGCCCCTTTTGACTTCTGCAGCCACTCAGGTATCCAAGCTCCAGGTTCCCCACCCCTTCTCTGGCTAGGATATAAGGCTGTGCACACCCAGCGCCCGCAGTGTCCCAGCCTCCAGCCTGAGCCTGCCCCTGCCAGCCTGGCCTGAGCAAAATGTCGGTCTCCGGCAGCAGACAGAGCTTCAAGAGCAGCTCCTACCGTGGTGCTCCCCGCACCTTCAGCAGCCGCTCCTTCACCTCCAACTTCACCCGGGCTTCCCCGCCCGTTGCCAGCAATGCCCGGGTGGATGCCAGGGGGCTCCGAGGCCCTGCGATGGGCCTGGGCGCCGGTGGTGGCATCACAGCTGTGAGCATCAACCAGAGCCTGCTGGCGCCCCTGAACCTGGAGATCGACCCCAACATGCAGCAGGTGCGGACCCAGGAGAAGGAGCAGATCAAGAGCCTCAACAACAAGTTTGCTTCCTTCATCGACAAGGTGAGGCAGGGTGGCAGGTAGGTGTGTCTCGGCGACAGGCCGGTGCGACCTGTTGTTGTGGGAGGAGACGGGTCTGGTTTTGCTCCATCAGCCCCCGGTGAGACCCGCGTGGGCCAGAGTGGGCTGGCACCAGGCGGGGGGCGGGGGAGACGAGGCCCAGCGGTTACGCCAAGGGGTCATGTTTCTACCCCTGCAGCCATAGAAGAGGAAAGGATCTTGGCTCGTGTTCCCATCGTGGGACCGGTTTGCAGAGTGCTGGGGCCTCCCTTGAGCTCAAAGTACCTCCTGCAGGGGTGGGAAAGCAGAGCCCAGAGCCCTCCTGGCAGGGAAAGGGCAGAGTCCACCGGTGGGTGCAAACCCAGCTCTCCTGGGTGTCCAGGGGTCCCTGTAGAGTGGCCTGGGATGTCATCCTGAGTGCCCCTGGACATGTTGGGCGTGTTTCCCATGTTGGGCATGTTCCCATGTGGCTTTCGGGATGTGGAAACGTGGTTCCTTCCCTGTGTGTCCATACAGTGCGGCAGCGAAAGGGCTCGGCCCCTAGAGCTCTCCTAGGAGCACGTGGGTGTGACACCACTGGCCTCTGTGCCAGGTGTGGGCGAGATCCGGCCTGTTCTCAACAGGGACCCCGGGTGGGCGCGATTCCCCAGTGCTCTGCATGGCAGGGCTGTGTGTGTGTGTGTGTGTGTGTGTGTGTGTGTGTGTGTGTGTGTGTGCGTGCATGCGCGTGCACGCAGGGGTGTGAGTCGCTTGTATTTTGCATGGAAGGAATGTGCGTGCGCGTGTGTGTGCAGGTGTAAGTGTCCATTGTTCTCAGTACAAGCTGTGTGTATGCGTGTGTGTGTGTGTATGCGTGTGTGTGTGCGCATGCGTGTGTGTGTGTACAGATGTAACAGCAGCCCATTGTTACACCTATACACACACAAACACACACACTCAGCTTGTACTGAGAACAGTCTATTGTTCTCAATTCAAGCTGTGAGTGCGTGTGTGTGTGTGCATAAGTGTAACAGTTCATTGCTCTTCTCAGTGCAAGCTGTGTGTGTGTGTGTGTGTGTGTGTGTGTGTGTGTGCGTGCGCGCGCGCGCACACCTGTTTCTTCTGAGCTAGTTCCTGTCTCCCAACCCAGCTCAGGCCTGCAGGGTGGGGCATGCCTGAGAGCCCAGTCTTGGGGGTCCAGCCAGGCACCTCCACACCCAAGGCGCCCCAGATCTTTGCACCTGGGATAGACACTGTCGAGGAGGCTCCCCTCCCCTGCAATGGGTCTTTCCCCATCTCCAGGCTTCTGAAATTCTTGCCTGCCATTGACCCCCCATTGCACCCCGGGACCAGCAGGCCAGGAGGCGGCTGCTCGATCCTGGGGTCACACCATGCCAGCCCCCGCCTTCACCCGCTGCCCCTCTGGTCTCCCATGCTCAGGTCCACCTCCGCCTCTTCTCACTGCTCCCTCCTGCCTGGGACTCTGACACCTGGGTTCATCTTAGGCTATGTCACAAAGCTGGGCCAAAGCTGGGCCACGGTGGAAATGATTAACTAATGCAAACATCCTGATCTCTTGAAAGCCCCTCACACCCTGGGCAACCTGGAGCTGTTTGCACTGAGGCGTAAAGCAAATGTGGCTTTCATGGCCTGGAGACTAAGGCTGGGCCTGGGGCTGGACATCCCACCACCTGCTCCTGGGGCGTCCCTGACATCCAAACACCCCAGGCTCCTCTTGGCTTGCAAGCTGCTTAATAATTAATTTGTGTCCCTTTGCCCACCTGCTGCAGGCCTGCCTGGCGGTATGCAAGCAGGGAGCAGCTGCCTACACTGGTGTAAATGCACCAGTCTCCTCTGTCCTATGCCAGCTCCTCCTGATTTATGCTGGTGTCTGATCTCTTGCTTAGCAACGCCCTATGCAGGCTCTGTCCCCAGCACCCAGTGGTTCCCATAGTTCCCATCTCCCAAGCAAGCTGCGCTACATACAGCCCAGATCCACCTGTGGGCAAGCCCTCAAGGTCTCTGTGGTGGCTCTGGGGAGATGGTGGGGATGGGGAGCCAGGGGAGGGGTGCTCCCACCAGTGGGACTATGCACGTCCTGCTGCCCCTGCCCCAGGAGGTGAATGGGGCTTTTGCATGGTAGCTGCCTTCCCGTGGATACAGCTTGCTCTGAGCAGCGAAAACCCCCACGGCTCTGGTAGGGACTGATGTGGGTGCAGTGACCCCCGGGCTGCCCCCAGCCTCATGGATCATCCTCACTTTCCAAGTGCCTAAAGGGCCAGATTCTTCCTTTCTCTGATGAAAATCAACAGCGAATTGAACTGGGCCTGCTTCTCATTTACACCCAGGCCCCTTTAGGCCACCCAAACAGGGGTAAATTGGCCTTGGCATCCCTGGGAATCAGATGCAATGTATTCATGACCTGGTTGGCTCTCTGTTACACTGGTTTCCATCCAGATTTCTCCACTGGAGTGAATTTGATGGTGTAAATGGGAATGGGATTTGGCCCTGCCTGCTTCCCAATGCTGTTGCTGTTTGCAGTAGGGCAGCTGGGAGTGGAGTATGGAGCAGTGTGTTGGTTTGGGGCTTGTTTGCCCCTTGCTGGTACCCGGCTCTGGTCCAGTTCTGCGCCTCTAGCTAGAGGACTGGGCCCCGGTCATGCCAGTGCACGGGCTGCAAATGTGTGAGCGGTTCCAGAGCATGCATGGGCGCTGGGCTGTGGGCACGGGCTCACCCCTTTCCTCCTTTCCCTTCCTTCCCCCATCCCAGGTCCGGTTCCTGGAGCAGCAGAATCAGGTGCTGGAGACCAAGTGGAGTCTGCTGCAGGGCCAGCGCACGACCCGCAGCAACATGACGGGCATGTTCGAGGCCTACATCACCAACCTGCGCCGGCAGCTGGAGGGGTTGGACCAGGACAAGTTGCGGCTGGAGTCCGAGCTGGGCAATGTGCAGGGCCTGGTGGAAGAGTTCAGGAGCAAGTGAGTGCCACTGACCCTTGGAAGGGGCAATGCCAGGCCACCCCTACCTCTGCCTCTGGAGCCCAGGGCTTGCCCCCTGGTCAGGGAATCAGCCGGCTCATTGGTTCTGCAGGCTGCACCCGCTTCCCCGCTGGCCTCATGGCCTTGCTTCTCTTGGGGCACAGACAGATGTTCTCACACCGGTGTCTTCTGCAGTGCAGTGCACCCACATCAGCAAAGCAATGGACAGATGACACAGCTCTTAACCTGGGTTAATTCTGCCCAGCCTAGTGGAGACAGACCTTGGGGAGGGGTGGCATTTGCCCATGTCTTACCTTGGGGTAGTGATTTGCTCTCAGTCCTGCTGCACCGTCCCCTTCCATCTCTGCAAAGAGGGAGTGAGCGTGATGCCCCTCGAGTCTGAATGATTAGGGATGATCAGCTGGCCTGTTCTCAGTGGGTGCAGATGACAGAACAAGGAGCAACGGTCTCCAGTTGCAGCAAGGGAGGTTTAGGTTGGATACTAGGAAATGCTTTCTCACTAGGAGGGTGGTGAAGCACTGGAATAAGCTCCCCAGAGGGGTGGTGGCATCTCCATCCTTGGAGGCTTTGAAAACCTGGCTACATAAAGCCTTGGCTGGGATGATGTAGTTGAGGCTGGTCCTGCTTGGAGCAGGGGGTTGGACTAGATGTGACACCCCGGGGTCCCTTCCAACCCTCATTTTCTGTGATTCTTTGATTCCATGAAATCCTGCCCTGGTACCCTCTGGGGGTGTCTTGAGAGTGTGCCTAGGTGGGCTTCCCTGTCCCCCAGCGGTGCCCACATCTGATGGACAATTCCCTTCTTCTGCCGGCAGGTATGAGGATGAAATCAATCACCGCACTGAGAAGGAGAACGAATTCGTGCTGCTCAAGAAGGTGAGGCCGGCGGGTATTGCTGCACAACGCTGGGTTGGGTTTCTCTCTCTCTCTCCCCCTAACGGGGCTTGTGCTCGGTTCCTGCAGGACGTGGACGAGGCTTACATGAACAAGGTGGAGCTGGAGTCCCGCCTGGAGGGCCTGACCGACGAGATCAGCTTCCTGAGGCAGCTGTACGAAGAGGTATGTCTCGCTGCGCCGGCACTATCAATTCCTCCTGTCCTGCAGGGTGAATGCCACTGAGTTACACTGAGTTCTTGCAAGCAAGGAAAATTTGCTTAAAGGCCCAGTCCTGGAGCATGCCAGCAGCCAGACAACGCCCATCTGATCTGCTGTTATTAGCAGGGGAGCTCAGATGTCACCTCGCCACCGGTGACATAAGGCCTAGCGGATTAGCGTGGGAAAGGCATTTCCATCCAGCGCTGACTCACCTGAGCCGGCTGCAAGGCCTCGGGGGAGGCTCGGGGGTGCACCGAGTTCTCGGTGCTCTGCCGCAACCCTGACTCTCTGCCTCCATGTCACAGGAGCTGCACCAGTTGCAGTCTCAGGTCTCCAATACCTCCGTGGTCCTGTCCATGGACAACAACCGCAGCCTGGACATGGACAGCATCATCGCTGATGTGCGAAACCAGTACGAGGACATCGCCAACCAGAGCCGGGCGGAGGCTGAGGGCATGTACAAGATCAAGGTGAGGCTGTGGGGTGGAGGCCAGGGGTGTGAACAGACAGCTTTGTGGCCTCTTAGAGGCATGGTTGGGGCCTCCAGTGCCACCTTTGTGAATGGCCTTGGCCACTGCCCCACTCTCCAGTAGGACCAGTCTGTCTTAAGAGTCACCTACATGCCTGCCACCCACAAGTGACCCATAGTGGCTGGGGCAGGCACAGCCTTGAGATCCCTCCTGTTCCCCTCCATTGGCCTCTGGTCCCCCGGGGTTGGAGACAGCCTTGGGCTTCATCGTCTTCTCTCCAGAGAGCTGCAGAGTGCCCTTAACTGCTGAGCTGGTTGATGCCCAGGTGGCCTGAAGTGGAGGCTGAGAAATCCCACTGCCTCCCAATACTGGAGGCTGCTGGGGGCACGGCAGTGGTGCCTGGGGCTCGAGGAGCCATGGATGGAGGAGGAAGCGGGGTCCAAACAACTTGAGTCCGGGTGACGAGGCTGCGGGATTCCTTCCTCGAGCCCCGTTGCTTGGTCCGTTGAGACTGAGGCTGGGCTTTGCAGTGGCCAAGGACGAGCAGGAAGACAGCGGGGCTCAGGGTGGGGGCCTTATATGTCGGTGTGGAAATCCAGGCAGGGATTTCCCTGCGCCTCTCTCTGCTCCTCTGTTTTGAAGCTGCAGTCTGTGTGGGCTGCGATTGCACATGGGCTGGGCTCACCACGCCCTGGCAAGACCAGTCCCGGCTCCCACGTGGCCCAGGCCAGAACCGCCCTTTGCTGCCACTTCCTGAGACACTGCTGCTTCTGCCCTGGCCTTCTCCAACCTGGATGAGGTGCCCGCTGGGCTGAGACGGCTGAACCCACGAGGGGCTGCTGGGATTCCCTGCCCCATGGACGGGTCCCAGCTCCTGGGATGCCCCCCAGCGTTGGCTGTGTGGCATTCTCCCCATGCCAGGGAAGCAATGTCACATTGAGCTTGCTTTGAGCTCCCCATAGTTTCTGACCCCCTCCCCAGCTCTCAACTGAATCCAGCCTTGCAAAATCCCACTTGTCGCTGGGCTGAGGGGCGAGCGAAATGTCCCCAGTCTCAAGTGCGTGGTGGGAGTGAGCATCTCTGCTGGCTCGGGGGGCCTGGCAGTCAACGCAGGGGGGTGCGAGGTGCTTTGAAATCTTGGTTCCAGCTGAGCCGTGTCCCTGGCAGGAAGCTCCTGCAGTCAGCCTTGCTGTAAGGAGCTGGCCCTGGCCGTGAGGGTCCTTCCCCTAAGGTCCTGGGCAAGGCTGGGTGATGTGGTTTGCATTGCCCCATCCCCTCATCTCTTTGCCCCCCATGCAGTATGAGGAGCTCCGCAACACAGCCAGCAAGCACGGGGACGACCTCCGAAACACCAAGGCCGAGATCTCCGAGCTCACCAGGACCATCCAGCGCATGCAGGCGGAGATAGATGCTGTGAAAGGCCAGGTAGGCAGGAGGCAGCTCTGCAGACCTCGCTGCCCCAGGACTGACCCCAACACTGGACCCTTCTCCTGTCTCTTGCTCCCTCCTTCAGGGGATCCTGGGCTTTGTCACTGGCTCGGGTGGTGGCAATCGTCCCCAGCCTGGCTGCAGTGGCAATGTGTGGCTCTGCTTCCTGCTGTAGCTGGGGATGTTGGGCAGGTCCTCAAGCTGGAGGGCACAATGAGTCCCCAGCCTCTGGGCCAAGACTACTGCTGGGGTAGAGCTGTGCAGCCCTGTGGCAGTCATAGCTTCTGGGCTTTGCTGGCTGCCTCGGGGGGACGGGGAGAAACTATTTCCCTTCCTGTAACTACAGGGGTCGGGGCTTTTTTCGCCTTACTGACTGCAGCCCAGGTCAGGGGTGGCTTATGGGGTGTGCCAGTGATTCCCATCAGGAGCAACTGGGAGGGTCCTGGCTAGAGTAGAGGATCTTGCCCATCTGCTCAGGGTCAGCCCAACCATCATATGTGGGGCAAGGAGGAATTTCCCCCCATAGTCAGGTCGGTGTGGACTGGGGGCGAGGGGGGAGGCTCCATCCTCTGCAATGGTGGGAGAGGACCTCTGCCTGGGCTGTCTCAAGAGCACTTGCCGGCCAGATGAGTGGTGCGGGCCAGATCGGGCCCTGGGGCTGCACCCCTCCTACCCCCCATCCCAGAGGCCTGGCATCACCCCTTACTGCTGGAATTGCATCCTGGGGGCCTGGCACCATCCCCTCCCAACCCCCCCCACCAGGATTGGGTCCTAGGGCCCGGTGCTGCTCCGCCCAGCCCTGTGCACTGGGATCCAGCTTGCAGGGCTTGGGGCTTCCCATGGGCCTGGGCAGCTCCCAGGGCTGAATGACACGGTACCATGGGGTGGATCTGGCCCACGGGCCAGAGGTTGAGCACCTCTGCTTGAGAGCATTGTAACATCTCTTCCAGTAGTGAGATACTTCCAGCCCTGGGTCATCCTGGCTTTGCCTTGGGTCCTGGGTATTGACTTTGCCCTGGATACTGCCAGCCCTGGGTCCTGGGCATCTTTGGGTGGCATGGGTGATTGTGGCATGTGGGGAATAGGGCAGACAAGGGCATGACTGGAAAGGTTTGGCTGGGGCAGACCCTGCCTGCAGATGGGGCTGGATTACCTGTGACCCCCCCAGAGTTGCCCAGCCACACATCTGCCGTATTTCGGTTTCTCTAGCGGGCCAACTTGGAGGCGGCCATCGCTGAGGCTGAGGAGCGTGGCGAGATGGCCGTCAGGGATGCCCGTGGCAAGCTGGCCGAGCTGGAGGCCGCCCTGCAGAAGGCCAAGCAGGACATGGCCCGCCAGCTGCGGGAGTACCAGGAGCTGATGAACGTCAAGCTGGCGCTGGACATTGAGATTGCCACCTACCGCAAGCTGCTGGAGGGCGAGGAGAGCAGGTGGGTGCTGTGGGGCCGGGTAGGGCATGCTGGGAAGGAGGTGGCTTTTCTGCTCCCGGGCAGGGGGTGCCAGGGCACTGGCTGTACTGCAGTGCACAGTGGCCTGATTAGCAGCACCTATTAACCCCTCGCATTCTGCACCCCATTGACTGCTCTCTGCACCCGGCTTGCTGAAAAGCCTCCTTCTCCCTCATGCCAGCCAAATTTGGGCTGCCAGGTTTGCAATATAAACCAGCTCCTTTGGAAGCCTGGCTCAAACTCCACCAAGTGGAGGGGACAGGAGAGCTCATCTGCTCTGTCCTTGGTCACAACAGCCAGTGGAAGTTGGTGGCCTTTGCTAACTTGTTTGCGGGGGAATGAAATGTAATGATTTGGGACACTGATCCTTTAACCATGGGCCGCAGAGGATGCACAGGTCCATCTGCTTTGAAAGCCAATGAGCTAATGGCTGTTTGCAGTATGGGGTCTTCAAAATGCAGATGAGTTGTCAGTGCTTTGCCATTGACAGTGGCTTGCACGCAGGCTGCACTAAATGCCCCTCTCTGCACCCTGGCAAACGGTTTCAGCCTGGCTGGGCGCTGGTCATTCATGTCTCTCTCTTTTACTCACAGGCTGGAGTCTGGGATGCAGAACCTCAGCATCCAAACCAAGACCACCAACTATTCAGGTAATTGCCCTTCAGGCCACGAAAGGGGCTGGGACTCTGCACAGCAGGCCTGGATGTTGGCAGACACAGGGCACTTGAGACTGTCCGGGGAGCAGCAGAGCCCAGCTGGGATCCGGGGTGTGGACTAGGGAGGAGGAGTTTACGACTGGCTGCACCAGGGCATAGGGGGGAATTGAGCAAGGTGGCAGGTCCAGTTTGGCCCCTTGGGCTCAGAAGAAGGCACTTTGACCTTCTGGTAGAAGGGGACTCTTCCTCTGGATGAGAGTGCCCATGCAGGGAGCAACTGTAGAAGAAGCTCTTGCAGACCAGCTTATTCCATGTTAGACTGGTGTATGGATGCTCCATCCCAGGGCAAATGTCTGCTGCTGCTTCTTCAGTTGCTGATCCGGTGGTTTCCCCTCCATGGACCAGATCTTGGTCCTAGGGGGAATCTAGTTGGGGCAGTTAACCCTTGGATAGAGGGGTTGCACCACAGACTGAGAGCAGGCTCCAGGCCTGGGCATGCACTATTGGTTTCCATTGGCTTTGAGGTGTTGCTCTTGATCAGCCCTGAAGCAGAGATCGGGCTCTAGTGCCACCCAGGGTCATGGGCTCACACTAGTTCAGAGTGCCACGCAGCAGCCATGGGGCACGGGCACAACCCTGCTAGCACTGCCCTTGGCTGGGGCGCTGCAGGCATGTTCTCAGTGGTCATGGCGGTCCTCTCTTTCTTCTCCCCACAGCTGGGCTGGGCAGAGCATTCGGTGGCTATAACAGTGGCTATGGTAGCTCACTCTCAAGCAGTATCTACTCAGTGAACTCCCCCCTGGAGAGTGCAGCTGTCACCAAGTCCAAGGCCATCGTCATCAAGAAGATCGAGACCAGGGATGGGAAACTGGTGTCCGAGTCCTCGGACATCCTGTCCAACTGAGCATGACCGACCGGTCCTCTCCTCTGCCTCAAGTGCCTTCACGGATGACCTGGGCTGCTGGGAAAGCCGGGACACGGAAACATGGGGTACTCAGAGATGGTACCCCATGATAATCTGGGGTGCTGGCTTTGATGACCCTCTCCATTTCTGCCTTCCATTTTCCTTGTCCCCCCCACCCGAACCCCTCCCAGCTGCTCAGACCAGCTTGCGGGGAGCCAAGTGTTGCAGCCAGTGCTGCTCAGAGCTGAGGAAGCTCCTGGGGTCAGAGCCACAGAGGGGCCTGGGGCACAATCCCTGCACAACTATCATTGATGTGGCATTGCTCTGGTGTGATGCCAAGCCTAGAGGCAAGGATCCAAAGCTGTTCCCCTAGCTCCAAACATCCCAGGGCTGTGAGGGTGTTTGCAGATGGGGTCTTGGGCATTGCTAGTGGCCCCCTGTTTTGTCACAGCACAACGCCACGATTGTGGCCCTCTCCGTCCCCTTGTGACCCACCATCTCCCACACCCCTGTGGGGTGGTCTCCCAGTGCCTCGTGTTTTCTCTGCCCCATCTCCTGGCTGTTTGGGGTGGGGGAAGCTGCCATTGTATTCCCCGTGGGTCAGCGACTGAGGCTCTCCTTGCTAGGCATCCAGGCAAGAGGAGACCCACTTGGACCCACGGGACACGTCCAGGGCTCCAGGTTCCAGCTGGGGCATCGCCAGCTCAACGCTTTGTCCACACAACTGTGATAAACCTTTCTGGGGTGGAAGATGAAGCAACAAAGCCCCTCTGTGAAACCCCTCCTGCCCTTCTGCTCCCCGGTACGCAGAAGGCAGGAGGGGAGGGGAAATGGAAGGAAAATCCCCCTTTTATTGGAGCTACAAGGTTGGGGGTGGTGGTGAGAAGCTGTTACTGCCTCTGCCCTCTTTTGTTCCCTTTCCTGCACTGCTCTGCGTGTTCTCAGTCTGGCAATAAATCTGTTACGGACAAAACCGTCCTCGTCCGTCCTCGTGTTCGGGGATCAGATCCTGTCTTCCTCTCATACCCTTTTGCAGTCGCTGTCGCCTTGTCACAGCAGAAGGGGAGAGAATGGGGCTGGATTAGCGGAGCAAGCAACGATAGACCTAGCCTCGTGCTTGGATGGGCGTCTGCTTTGCAGTGCCAGGTGTCAAAGCTACGAGCAGTGCCCTTCTGTGGGGGGCAAAGACGGCCCGTCTGCTTTCCCCAAAGTTGGGAACTGAACGTCAGCATCCCTCACCCGCATCACACGACCGCTGGGTTTACCACCATTCAGATTTCAGGCCCCTGCATCCCTGCTAGGAGCTTCCAAAGGCAAACCTTAACCTGCCCAAAGGAAAGCAATGCTGTAGCTTAAGTTTCTGCTGAATGGTGGGGGTTTGAGGGCTCTGACCCCCCTTGGGAAGAGGCCAGGGTGAGCACCTATCCCTAATTGAAGGCTGACAAAACCCAGGTTGCTGTGGACCCCTGCAAGGGGTTGTGCGGAGGGGGATGCAGGGGGCACCATGTGCATGTGTATGGAGAGCAGCTGCCTGCAGGTAGGTCGGCGGGGGGCAGGGGCAGATTGAAGCCCCCATGGTGAGAGAGGTAGTAGGACAGGGCCAGGGGCTGTGCTGCCCAGCCAGGGCGGTGCATGGGGCATGGGGTGGGGGACAGAGCCGTGGGTGGCTCATCCAGGGAGTGGGTGGGCTGTCCACATCCTTTTCTGTAGTGGGGGGCCCAAAACTGGACGTGGGACTCCAGGTGAGGCCTCAGCTGTGCTGAATAGAGGGGAAGAATCATTTCCTTTGATTTGCAAGTCGCTCTCCTGTTAATACAGCCCAGGATACTGATGGCTTTTTCACAACATGGGCACACTATGCTTGGTTCCTATTCACCTTATGGCCCACCAAAACCCCTAGGTCCTCCTCTGCAGCGCTGCAGCCTGGCCAGCCATTCCCCAGGCTGTATTTATGTGGAAACGCCATGTATCTGGGTCCATGAAGGCAGTTTTCCTTAAGTGTTCCTGGATATAACTGTTCTTTTGGTGTGGTTTAGTACCTGCTGAGGTGTTGGGGCTTACAGCCCACCTTATGGAAATGGGGGGCTCCTCCCTAGCTTGCTTCTGCAGCCATAGGGCTGAGGGCAGGTGAAACTTGGGGGCATCCAAGACCCTCCGGGCTTGGGTCTGCATGTAGGATGCCTGCCGACAGACTTTGGAAATATCTGAAGCCCCTGGTGGGGATGGAGGATGTTTGTCGGTTGTATGGCCACTTATGGTTCATGGATTTGGACTCGATTTGGCTTGGAACACAAAAAGTTTCTTAAAAAAAAAAATCGTGCATGCGGTTATTCTGCCCAAAGCACAGGACTTTACACTTGCCCTTGTTGAAAATCCGCTCACTGATGGCAGACCATTTCCCCAGGCTATCCATGTCCTGGATCCTAGCCCTACCCTCTGGAGTGTCTGCAAGCCCACCCAACTTAGTGTCATCCCAAAATTTGCTAAGTGTGTGCTTGATCCCATCATTTACATCATTAGTAAAGATGCTGGACATCACAGGGGAAGTCCTCTATTGGCCCTTCTGCAGAAGGAGAGATAAGTAGTGGGTGAGATTCCTAGAAGAGCTCGGAGTTTAAGTTTCATCTTCTTGTTCTTCTAGGAATCACTCCGCCCTCTACTTTTCTGTGCTCCTGCCCTCTGTCATGGCAAAGGGAGGTAGATGCAGAAGGTGGCTTTGGGGCAATTGCAGGTGACCCAACAGCTCCTCACAGAATAGAGGCATGGATAATATATTCCCTAAAGGGTCTTGGGTTTCTTCTAGCCTGGGGATCTGACTGCTCTCGACAAGCCCTTCAGCGGGGTGAAATCCTGGGGGGAGAAGAGTTACAGAAGCTAAATGATGACCTTGGAGGAAGATCAGCTGGGTGTGGCTTGTCCATGCAGAAACTTCAGCCAGAAATTAGACAACAGAAACTAGACAATGCTAGGAGCATGGGGAACAAGCAGGAGGAACCTGCACTCCTGCTTGCAGGCAACAACTTTGACCTGGTTGGGTTAAGTGCAACCTGGTGGGACCTTACTCACCGGTGGGCAGTAGGTATTGAAAGTTATAGGTTGCACAGATGGGATAGAGTGGGGAAAAAGGGTAGGGGGTGTTGCTCTCTATGTTAAGGAGCAATATACATCTATAAACAAGATGGGATCAGAGGAGGGCCAAACAGGTACTGTGGGTTAGGATACAAGGGGGTTGAGAGGAAAGGGACTTGGTAGTGGGGGTCTACTATAGACCGCTACACCAGGAGGATGAGCAAGACCTGTAATTCTCCTGGCAGCTCTCAGAGGCTGTATGGTCAAGACATACTATTGTCATGGGTGACCTAAACTACCTGGACATCTGTTGGGAGGAGCAGTCAGTCAAATCTAACAGCTCACTTAGGTTCTTAACCTGAATATAGGACCTCCACCTAACGCAGGAGGTATACGGTGCCATTACGGTGCTGGACTTCATGCTGGCTACGAGAGATGACCTGGTGGGGGATCTGCAGGTACAAGGCAACCTAGGGAATAGTGACCATCAATTGATTGAATTCACTATCCGGGGAAGGGTAGGAAAAGTGACCAGTAGGGCAGAAGTGCTAGACTTCAGAAAGGCTGACTTCAGTGTGCTCAGGAGATTAGTTAGTGGGGTATTAAAGCTCAACCGGAGGAGGGGGGCAGCAGGGAATAAGAGATGCTCTGTTCACCCGAGCATCCCTTGAAATAACCAGAAACAATGGCCACAAGCTGATGGAGCGTAGATTTAGGTTGGACATCAGAAAGAACTACTTCACGGTTAGGGTCGCCAGAATCTGGAACGGGCTCCCAAGGGAGGTGGTGCTCTCCCCTACCTTGGGGGTCTCCAAGAGGAGACTGGACAAGCACCTGGCTGGGGTCACATGACCCCAGCACTTGTTCAGGGGGTCAGATTCGATGATCCTTTGAGGTCCCTTCCACCCCTAGCATCTATGAATCTATGAACAGCTTGTAACCACAAAAAGGAAGAGGTTCTTGATAGCACATCTGATTTAGGATGGAGTTTGGCACATTGGTGAAGGGGATGGGACTAGCTTCAATACCCAGGAGGTCCCTTCTGGTTCTGTGTCCTAGTGTTCAGACACAAGGAATAAGATCCCATCAGATAGATGCTATTCTGCTGTAGACATCAATGGCAGGGAGCCTGGTGGGATTGGACAGTGGTTCTCAACTGTTTTAGTTTCAATGCAGCCCTCATTAGTTTCAATGCACTCCTCGTTGGACTTGAGGCACCCCTTGGAGAATGCCAGCTGTTAGTTCTCTCTCCTTTTTTTGACTACAGAAAAATTTGCAAAGAACTCAGGCCGAATGGCTTTCATACTATGATTTCCTATTTGAAACCTCTGGGTTTGTCTTGTGAATCATGTTTGCACACCTAACAGTGATGACATTGCATAGCTCATGGCATCCTTGAAAGGATTTCAAGGCACACTGCTGAGATAGGGGCTTTACTGTCAGCCTTTGGACTCAAGGTCTCACTTAGCTACAATGGCCACAAGCTAGCAGAGAGCAGATTTAGATTGGACATTAGGAAGAACTTCTTCACAGTTAGAGTGGCCAGGGTCTGGAACGGGCTCCCAAGGGAGGTGGTGCTCTCCCCTACCCTGGGGGTCTTCAAGAGGAGGTTAGATGAGTATCTAGCTGGGGTCATCTAGACCCAGCACTCTTTACTGCCTATGCAGGGGGTCGGACTCGATGATCTATTGAGGTCCCTTCTGACCCTAACATCTATGAATCTATGAATTAGAGTGATCGGGGGACTGTTTTGCAGTAAGTCTATATGCCCAATTGATATCTCAGTCTCCCCAGGTTACACGTGGAATAGGCTGACTTTTATGTCTAGCTGGCAGGGGAGCAAGCTGTGGATACGCTACCAGTGGGGTGGGGTGGAATGGGCCATCAGGGACTGAGGGGGCCTTCACCTAAGGAAGGAGACCCTAGTAACTGGAGATGAAGTTTAAAATAGCCCCCTGGAGCCGGGATCAAACAGGGGTGCTGCTTCAGGGGCATCTCCCTGCTGGTGTCCTGAGTGCCACTGCTCTTCCCTGAAGCCTGGCCATGCTACACAGGCAGCAAGGAAGGAGCCAGGAGGAGCAGCTGGATCCCAGGACAACAAGTGGTCAGTGGGGCATGACTCAGGGAGCAGGACATGGCCAGCTGCCCCGTTAGTGCTCACGATAAACGGAGGATGGCCAGCTGTGGGCTGTGGCCAGACCCTGGGAAAACCTCTTCTGCTGTTAACTGTCATCCAGATGTTCCTAAAATGATTTGGGCTCTGTGTCCTCTAACTCAGGGGTGCTCAACTCCTGGCCTTGGGATAGATCTGGTCCCTGGCACCATGTCATCTGGCCTGCAGGCCTCCTCACACATCCATGGGTAGGGTGACCGTATGTCTCGGTTTGGCTAGGACAGTCCCGGATTTCGTAGGCTGGTCCTGGCCAGTTGGTGAAGATTAAAATGAGTGCCCTGGAATTGCAGGGTGCAGGGCGCAGCCTGGTGGGTACACCCCTGCCTGCTGGCCTCTTCCACTGCCTGCAGCAGCACCACTGATTTGGGGGCAGGGGGTAGTGTCCTGGATACCCTGGATTTCCTTATGGTCACCCTATCCATGGGGAGCCCCATAGGCCATGGCCTGGCACAACTGATCAGGTGCACAGGGCAGTGGGGAGCCTGGTCCTGGCAGGTGGGGGTGGTGTGGGGCCCTAGAACCTGATTGTGGCATACAGGGCTGGGCAAAGGTGGCACGGGGCCCTGGGCTGGGTCCAATCCAGCCCCTGGACTGGTTCTGCACCCCTCATGTGGTTGAGCGCCACTACTCCTCCTAAATCCCACTCTGATTAACCCCTGGGGCTTGACGTTTGCAGAGGCGACCCTTTGCCCTCTCACCTGGAGGTCATTTTAGTTTGCCCAGGTTTCTGGGCGAGGGATCAATCCCGTTTTTACTCTAGCTCGTTAGTAGGACTCTCCAGAAAATGAACCCGCCCTTGCCCCTGTCAGCCAGCTCCTGCCAGCCAGCACGAAATATCAGGTCCGAATGTCACAGTTGCCTCAGGCCAACATCCAAACCGTGCCTTGCAATAGGGATCTGCTGCCTTCTCGTTCCCCACTGAGGGTGCACACATGTCATTTACTGGGCCATATGCTGGGTTTGCTCTGCCGTAAAGGTGCAGCAGGCATCTGACATGCAGCCCTACTCACTCTGATCCCAGGAAGTTACTCCCCGAAAGCCACGATGGCTGTAACTACACGTAGTAGAGCTACTACGTACACCAACTTCTTGTGTCTTCTTCCTTGGTTACTATCATCCCCCTTTGTATTTTGCCAGCTGGTTCCTGGCACCTAGAGGTCAGGTGCTGTAATAACAACCCGCCAATTTGACTGTCAGTCTTGTGTCCACACCTTTTTACAGCATAAATTTATTGCAGATTAACATGTAGGTTAACTACTTTCTAGTAATTAAGATATCTGTCCATGTCCTGTCCAGGTCTCGTATGATATTTCCTGGCTCCATTATGATCTAATCCAAATTGCATTGACGTGTACTATAAGATTTCCCCTCTTTTCATCTATTGTGGTTACAATTTGTATGCTATTTCACTTATGGCCACAGGGACAGATCAGAGTCCTGCTCTACTAAGGTACAGTACAAGCCCAATTAAAGATATGTCCCAAGTAATTAGCAGTCTAACTACAGTAATAGCTGGTTGGAAAAGAACGATTTTAATCCCTGCCAAAACTCACAAAGAAAACATTTTCATATCTATCAACATTTTAAATAATGAGCTGAGTTGAAACATGGGCTTTTTGGAAATCGCAAACTGAGAACTATCAGCCGGAAGCAGGAATAAGAAAAGGCTTTTTTGGCTTTTTTTTAAAAACAGAACCCCGCCTAAAATTTCAACAAAACCAGACATTTCCCCTTGAAATGTCCTTGTCCCTCAAAACATTTTATCCTTCAAAACATATTCTGAATGAAAAACTCCAAGCAAGTCTAAGCAAGACCCTAGATCCAGCCTGTCCCCTAGATAAGAGGCTACTTGAAATCCAGGGAAATCTAATCTAATCCAGATAAATATTTTAACCTTAGAGATCAAGATACCGATCATTTTTATGGCAGGTTTGAACGTATCATGAAGAATTAGCTAGAATTAGACCCTAATGTGAAGATTTGCACATAAAGAGGCTCAGGTTTTTCACTTCCCATTGTCAGTCAGTGCAAACTGTGGGTTAAGGTTCTGTGACTATCAAAGGTACCATTGGAATAAAAGCAGATAAGAGCAGTGCACCCACATTTAAGACAGTTCAGGAAATGATAGTGCTGGGCACAGCTTTCATGGATCAGTGCCTTGGACAGAGGGTGCAGTGCGGGAGTTGCTAGAGATCAGGGTTGAGGAATGAAAGCAGGGAGGGGTGGAGCAGTGGAGGCAGTATCCAACCTGCTGAGTCAAAGAAATGTGTGTGGCCTGCAAAGGGCTGCAGCAGAATACTTTTCAGAAGGAGCAGGGTGTGTCTCTGAGTTACAGTTTAGCCCCTGCTGTGACCTTGGAAGATGATCTGGTAGGAAATAATCTTGAAGACAAAGGTTAATCCAGAATAAATATGAGCTACATGATCAGAGGGATAAGAGCACTGACTCTGCTGTTTCCTAACCCATGCTGAATCACCTTCAATGACTCCAGCTCACTGAAATCCATGGATTCTTTCCACCGAACACAGTAGACTTTGGAGCCAACCCTCTAGAGCACTCCTTCATCTTTCTCTTCTCTTTTTTATTAGAGATCTTTATGTTGCATCCAATATAGTGCATGGTGGCCACATCCTTAAATACTTTTAAAAGACACTTTTAAAACAGAGGCCGCTGCAGGGAGGTACCTGCTATTATATTCCCCTTGCAGGTAGAAAAGGCTGTTGATGGAGTGGAGTGGTAATATCTCTTCCAGATAGGCGGGACTGACATTCCTTCTTTGCCCCCACCTCCCTTTGCTCCCATGTTAAGATAAATTAGGTTATTAAACACAGCAAGTAGGCAGGCAGAAGTGGATTGATTAACATTAATCAAATGATTCCTTTCTGTGAGCAACATTTCTGGGATTTCCCAGGAGATAAGGACAAAGCCACTTGATAGTTGCTGTTTTTTCTGTTGGTAAAAGGTGGCTCATTAGATAGAGCTAATAACACCAGTATGGGGACTTGGCTTTGTCCAGGACTTGCAGGAGACAGCCAAACAATGCAACAAGAAAAACAGCAGTGAAGTTCCCAGTTGGGCATCCATGTCTTCTTTCCAGCTTGTTTTCTGGCTTCATCTCTCGCAGATCATCTGTAAGGGCTGATGCCAGTGGGAGTCTGACAGGGGTGGCTCACTCTAGACACGTCCTGTACATACATTATTCCTCTAAAGCATCTCCTATTTGCCACACAGGATGCTAGACTAGATGGACCATTGGTCTGACATTGGGCCATTGGTATGATACTGCTTATGTTCTTATGCACAATAAGAAGCTAAACACAAAACTGCAAGATCATTTGGATCCAAAAAACGAACACTTTGGCTAAAAAACAGGCAGATTTTTATTTTTAAAATACCATCCATTAATAACCAAAAAGGCATGACCAGTTTTACCATACGGTCCTGTTACACAAGCACCCCTCCCCAAACATGCCATGAGCTATTTAGATGAAAATGAAAGCTTTCTACCAGAAGACCATCTTAATTGAAAAGCCCATTGTTCAGCCCTCACTTCTAAAAATGGTTCGACCCCAAGTGTAACCAGCTCTGGTAATCAGCCCTGTAGGGGTTTGCAGTGATTATTTTCAAATGCTGGTATGCAGGATGGAAGTGAAAAGTATGCTCCCTACTAGCCATGGAGGGGTTAAGTAGGTGGGGTTTATGTCGAGGAAGTACCTGATGGATCTTGGGTTCGCTGAAGTTCTGCCCTTCTGCAATTCAGCCACTCACATGCTTCAGACACCTGTCCCCATCTCCACCTCCCCACCTGGCTGCACCACCATATATAAACCCACATACACCCCATATAATCCACAGTCTTCAGAGCCCTTTGACTGGTCAACAGAGCAGCCTTGCCCTCTGCCTGTTGTGCTGACATGTCTTTCTTCCCCACCAGCAAGGGCCAGGCAAGTTATCCCTCCTTCAGCAGCTTTACCTACACCTCTCCTAGCACCCGCAGGATCACCAACCCCATCTCTGTCATGATGAGAAAGAAAGACCATGGTAATTTGGGATCGGGGTACAAACGCTTCTCGTGGGACGACCAGGCTATTGTGAAGATCAACCAGAACCTGCTGGACCCCATTGAGTCTGGGCTTGACCCCACTTACCATCAGGAAAAGTTAAAGGAGAAGGAGGAGCTCAAGACCCTCAACAATCAATTTGTCCACCTCATTGAAAGGGTAAGTCTTGGGTCTTCCAGCCTCCCTGCCAAGGATGGACGTGGTGTTTGGAGAGGTCTGTCTTCATAAAAACAGAAGCAAAGCCACGCTGGGTCAGGCTAATGGTCCATCTAGTCCGGTGTGCCATTTCTGACCGTGGCAGTAGCAGATGCTTTAGCAGGCTAGTATATGAACAGGGCATGTCGATCCATCCCCTGTCATGCCCACCTTAGCACCCACCATCCTTGGTTTGGAGATGTTGAAGGAAACATCTTTGACTGGTCTATGTGATAGCTCTATGAATTTGTCTAATCCCTTTCTGAATCTGGCTACACTCTCTGCCTCACAATGTCCTGTGGCAACACGTTCCACAAGTTAACAGCATGCTTGCACAAAAAAAGTCCTTGCTTTTGTTTGTTTTGAACCTGTCTCCTGTTCATAGATTGAATAGATTGCATAGATTTCTAGGGTCGGAAGGGACCTATTAGATCATCGAATCCGACCCTCTGCTCTGGGCAGGAAAGAGCGCTGGGGTCAAGTAACCCCAGCCAGGTGCTTGTCTGGGTGCTTCATTTCCACCGGTGTCCCTAGTTTTTGCATTCTTGGACCTGGTGAATAACAGCTCCCTGTTCCCTCTATCCTTTCCCTTCATCTTTGCTTTCTTTCTTTTTCCTTACATTTCACCATGGAAAACAGCAGGAAGAGAACAAAGCCATTCTCAATTGTGGAGTGGGTTACAATTGAATGTGGCTGAAGTTTAATTATTATAGGACCTGATTAGAGACTGATGGGGAACAAAGCACATTTGCCACGGGCAGACAATACCAAGCACTGGGGAGGCCTCGTTGGACGAGCCAAAGGTTACCCAAAATGGAAGCTCTTAAGAAGACATGCCCTAGCGGTGTGATACCATCATGCGAGCCAGATCACATTCCACCAGGCTGGGATATTCTGAGCCAGATCCCATCACCTGTGCCCACTTGCATGGTCCAGTGAGGTGGGGAGAAGCCAGTTTGTGTGGGGCAAACTGCTACCCCAAAATGCAAGCAACTAGGGAAGGGGACACATGTCTGTTATATTGTATATGGAGTGGAGTGACTTAAGCCAGGGTAGGCAGGATGTCTGTGTCTGCTTTAGTTTACCCCGGATTAAAATCAAGTGACTCTGCAATAAATGTGTCATGTGTTCATGCCCTGGATTGCCCCACATCAGAAGGCTCCTTACTGCCAGTGTGAAGTAAAGGGGCATTTAAGTAACCGAGAATTCAGCTGGAGCATGGGTTGAGAGCATAGAGGGAATGAATGTCTTCTCTCCCCAGGTCTGCTCACTGGAGCAGCACAAAAAGGTGCTGGAGACCAAATGTAGCATCTTGAAGAGCCAGAAAGCAACCCCTGCACGCATGGAGAACCTCTTAAAGACATATATCAGCCAGCTGAAAAAGCATCTGGCGGACCAAGGGCAGATGAAAGGCAAGCTGCATCTGGAGCTGCATGAAATCCAGGATATTATGGATGAAAACAAGCAGAAGTGAGTATAGACAGTGTGTCCTTAACAGGGTGGCCAGGTGGCTCGGTCTAGCCAGGTCTGTATGCAGCAGTTACACAAAGACGATCTAAACGTAACCCCCCTAAATGGATGCTGCCTCCATCTGGGGCTGAACGACAGACACATGGGATGGGTTTTATGAAGTTGAAGGAAGGCTTGATGATAACATGTATTAGCATGCTTGGGCTAGCTTAGTTAGCTAGCACAGCTTGCCCAGAACTGGTGGTATGGGTTTTAGTGCATGCTAGCAACCTGAATCCATGCCAAGGGTCCCAGGAGGATTCGTATTCTGGTTACTAGCCATGCTAAAGCCTGGGTTGCCATGTCTTCCTCACTAAGGTTACCTCTGCTAGCTAGATGGAGCTAGTTTATGCTATTTTCCTACCCGAATTTTGCTGTGTATTCTTCATGGGAGAGGGTCCTTGCTCTGAACAGACCCGGGCAAAGGGAAAATGGCAGGAAAATGACTTCTTCAGGGTCACTTAGCATGGCAGTGTCAGAGCTCAGAGAGTCCTGGTTTCCTGGATCCCTGCACAGTGCCCAGCCTACTAGATCACCCCTCCACCTCTCATCTGTGGCGTCTCAGTGGGTTTCCTCCATAGCTGGGACCTCTCTGACAGAGCTGGGCAGCTACTGCTCCCTCCGACTTCAGCTGGAGAGCTGAGGACCCAGCAGGACAGCCCCCAGTTGGCTCTCCCAGCCTTGTAATGCCTACACAGTCGCTAACTCCCAGCCACTCCTGTAGCAAACTGGTTCCCTTCATACCCCACAGGTATGAAGAGGAATTCAACCTTCGTAATGAGAAGGAGAATGATTTTCTCCTGATGAAGAAGGTGAGTCCGTGCCACTTCCAGTGGTGCCAGGTGTTGAAAATGATTGTGGTTTATTACTCGTGTCGGCGCCCTGTGCACTGACCTGTGCCAGCAGCTGCACAAGCTCAAGCCCAATGCCCAGCCCAGGGCAGGGTCTGACTCAGGGGTTCCCGGGCTCTTTTTCCCAGGAGATGGATGAGGCCTATATCTCCCAGAATGAACTGGAGGGCAAGCTGGACAGGCTGAGAGACGAGCTCGAATTCCTGAAGAACTTTTACGACCAGGTAAGCGAGGCTGGCTCTGTTTCTTTACGGTTCCTGGGGGATGCCATTGCGGGTGTGATGTCCCTGCCATGAAAGACGCTCCTAATTCAGCAGAGCAGCCAGTGGCTTTTCACAGAGCCTCCACTCTCTATGCTGCAGTTTCAGGCTGAGAAAATGGCAAAGGACACACGGTCCAGGGGCTAAGCACTCAGCTCGGCCCTGGGAGAGGTGGTTTCAATGGCTGTTCTGTTACAGACTCCCCTAGGATCATGGCCAGGAGGAAGAGAGACAGAGACACAGACAGGCTGGAAAATATCACGGTGGGGCCTTTGGAAACCAGGTGCAATCCTGGCCCCCCATCTCAGAAAGGATGTGGTAGGATTAGGAAGGGGTCTGAGGAAGATGAAGAGCCTGGAAGAACTCCCAAGAGAGGCTGGGGATTGTCCAGGTAGAAATGGGCTGAATGACGGCAAGAGGATGTCCCCTGTACCATAACGAATGGTGTAGGGAGAAGGGATGGGGAGACTCCAGCCCTCCCGTCTCCTTCTGGGAAAGCAAAGGGGAGCTGATGAAGTGAAAGGCGGCACTTTGAGAAGCTCTCCAAGCCGTGCACATAAAGGAAACACTTTGCTGAGGCTGCAGGACACAGACGGACCCTTAGGTTCTCTCTAGTGCTTCTGCATAAAGACAGACACTGCTTGGGCTGTTACCCTGCTCAGTGGCACCCAGCTTGGAGAAACCATGGCTCATAGGTGGCCTTTGAGTTCACGTTGTGGAGATTTCAGCCAGTCGGCTCTGAAGTCCCTCAGGTTGGGCCCTGGTGATGGCAGAAGGTGCGGAAATCAGGGGAGCACCTTAGATGTAGAAGTGGAGCCCTCAGCCTGAGAAGGGAGTCACGAATACCCTACGGTGACCTCACAGCAGCTGGATTTGGGAGGTGGCATGGGAAAAACCTTCCCTGAGACCTAGCAATGAAGTTTTGTGGGACGTGGGTAGCTCTGAGATGTGGCTGATGCTGGCTCTCTTCTTCTTCACGCAGGAGATGCATGAGCTTCAGACTGAGGTTCATATGTACAAGGAGAGTGTGGTCATCTCCATGCCTAGCCAGCCCAGCCTGGAGGTGGACAGCATCGTTTCCGAGGCCCAGAGCCAGTACGAGAAGATGGCTGAGAGGAGCTGCAAGGAGGCTGAGAAGGCCTACAGGGACAGGGTGAGGGAAGTCTCCTGCTTCCCTAAGCTGTCATCTTCCTCTAGCAAGAACAAGAGCAAGGCCATGGCCAGTTTGGGCTGTGGTGGGGATGGGTGTCCATCTTGCAAAAGCCACTTTCTGGTGGGGCACCATGCCTGGCTGGTGGGGCTGAAGCCTCTGTTGCCTACTGTTGGTCAAGCCAGACCTTATAGATTTCATAGACTTCTAGGGTCAGAAGGGACCTTGTAGATCACCAAGTCCAACCCCTTGCTCTAGGCAGGAAAGGTGCCTGTCTAATCTCTTCTTGAACACCTCCAAGGTAGGGGAAAGCACCACCTCCTGTGGAAGCCCATTCCGCCTTGCCCCTGCAAGAACCTCTCCTAGTTCACACTTCCCTCCATGGCCCCAAGTCAAAGCTCGCTTGCCCATCAGGGCAGCAGAAGGTGCTGTTAGTGGCCATTTCCTTCCTTTCCCTCTTGATGGAGACATGGGGTCAGGGAAGATCCTCCCTCTTGATGGAGACATGGGGTCAGGGAAGACCCTCCTTCACCGTGTGGGGAAGGGAGTGCTCCTCAGGCCACCTGGCTGTGGTAGGATGGGAGATGCTGTTTCCTCACCCTCCATGGGCAACCGTGTGGCTATGGAAGAGGACAGGCTGCTGCCTGGTCTCTTAGGCCTCCCAAGACTGCAAGGAGAACAGTTTTGTGCAGACAGGGGCCACGGCTCAGTTTTAGCAAGGTTGCTACTGAGACTCTCCTTTCATTTCTGAGCCCAGTGCTTTGCTAAATCCTTGCCAGGCCTCAGCCCCAAGGGACAAGCCCCTGAGCCCTTCTCACCATCACATCCCTTTCATTGCTCTGCAGCACAACAAGCTCAAGGACTCCATGGGCAGGCATGGGGAAGAGCTCCAGACCATGAAGACAGAGATCAACGACTTGACCAGGAAGAGCCAGCACATTCAGCTGGAGATTCAGAATCTGAAAGAGCAGGTCAGGGAGGCTGGGGCATCCTGGCAGGGTGGGATGGGTCCCCGTGCTGCCCTCCACGTGGTCCATGCCTTGCGCTCCGGGTGTGTAGCAGAAGATTGGGGCTGTCTGACGTGGCCTTCTGAGGATGGGGATGGTTGGGGCTGGAGGTTTTGCCTGTCCCATGTCCCTGAGAAGATCCAGCCCTTGTTTTGGGCATTGTATACCTGATACTCTGTCCCCAGAGGGGAGGCTGGGAGCATGCTGATACCCCAGGGTACGACTTCAGAGCTGCACACTCAGTGCTGCAGACACCTACCCTGCCTCATTTCTCAGGAGCTGGTGGGAATGAAGGGGAGGGACCAGCTTCTTGGGTGTGTTATGGAGGCCCTGTGCATAGTCCCACTCTTCTGCTGGTGCCCAGCTCTCTAAGGAGATGCTGTTGCCATTGGAGACCCAGGATAGGGCTGGCCCAGTCGAGGTCTTCTCAGAAACCTTCCCATGCCTCTTTGCAGTGCAATAAGCTGAAGGAGGACATTGCCAATGCTGATGACCGGTACAAGTTTCCCATTGAGGAGGCCAAAAATAAACTGCATATGCTGGAGAACGCCATACAGAAGGCCCGGCAGGACATGGCGCACCATCTGCGCGAGTATCAGGAGCTGTTGAACACCAAGCTGGGGCTGGACATTGAGATTGCTACCTACCGGAAGCTGCTGGAGGGCGAGGAGGGCAGGTGGGTGCAAGGCACCGGGAGCACAGGACTCTTGCATGACTCTCCTGCATGCACCCACCACCAGGGAAGTCCACTGATGGTCCAGGCTAGGGCTTGGTGATCTTTTGCTACCATGGGCCAGAGCTCAACCCCCTGCTGCAGACCACATATCTCTGCCCCACAGAGCACCCAAGTTCCCTTCACTCACCCTTGCTGCTGCTTCCCCTCCCCAGTGACCCTGAGCTGTAGTGATCTGGGCTGCTGGCCTTTTACCTGTGGGCATGCAGTGTTCTTCCGTAGCCTGCTGTTACATGTGCATTGCTTGTGCAACACTGGCTGCCGGGAACAGCCCGTGATCTGAATTCGCCATCCTCAAGCATGTCCAGTGGGCTCCGTCTGCAGCTGGGCCAGGGCAGCGGTGGGCAGCCTGCCAGGGGGATGAGTCAGAGTCTAAGTGGTGCCAAGTGGCCTTGGCCACAAAGTGATGCCAAGTGGCCTCGGCCACGAAGTGCCCCCTGGGAAGGTCCCAGCTGCAGCAGGAACCTGGCGGTCGGCAGAAGGGATATCTTCATGTGTCTTCTGCAGGCTGCTAGTGGGGTGGCAGAAGTCTTAGCTCAGCAGAGGGAGGGAGTATTTCTGGCTGGCAGGAAGTGGGCTCTGCCCCCATGAGTGGGGATGGGATGCACTTAAATCTTTGCTGGAAAGCTCCAGGTTTCTTTCTCCATGGGTGTGCAGTCCCTCAAAACTAGCTTTGCTCAGTCTCTGTCCTGCCTCCTGTAACTTCCCCGTGGCAGCCAGGTCCAACTGCTTGGAAATCTAGACTCTTTGTTGGTTTGGCCGAAGAGAATCTCCAGCACTTGCTAGCAGCACGGGGCTCATGGCACACACACGAGCTGTTGTGATTCTGCACTGACAGGGGCTTGCAAGCCCATAACACCCCACGCTTGTCCCCGCCTGCACCCGCCTTCTGTTCAGTGCCTGGCCCAGCCCGGGCAGCTCGTGTCCTGCTAATTCATACCCCTCTCTTCCGCTTGGCAGGCTGGAGTCTGGGATGCAGAACCTGTCCATTCATCACAAGTTTCACCACCATCATGGTAAAGCCACTAGCTTTGGCTGACGGGCGAGGTGTGTGGGCTGGGGCAGCCAGTCAGCCCTGGGGCAGTGTTCCCACAGGGGGTATGGCTGGAGGGGGAAGCTTGGCGGGTAGCAGGATATCAGGTCCTGGGGCTTTAGGGCATGTCTTCCTTGCTGGCTTCATTAGGCTCTTTCTTAGGTGTTACCTTCTCATCCATCTCCCACCCACACACAGGAGGGATGTAGCCCAGGTGAGCTGGCCTGGCTCATGGACTGGGTTGGATCTTGAGAGCTGCTTTCACTCAGATGGATAACCTTAACTAAGCCCTGAAGACCCGCAATCTATTGCTAGTCCTCCAACCCCTTCCCACAATCCCCGGCTGCATGCCCAGGAGGCAAGCTCTCCCACAGTCCACGGTCCAAGCAGGCTTTGCCCTTTCTCCGTGTTTGGGAGCAGGGAAGAGCGGGGCATGAGCTGGGATCACCCGTTCCCCAGGATGTGGGGCTGAAGGTGTCGTGGCTGGGCTCAGTGGCTATATTGCTCTCTCCTTTCCTTCAGGGCAAGGGGTTGCCTTAAGAGAAATCTCCACCCTTGGAAGCAGCAGCCACCCCTCCGGTGCCTCCCCCCTGGAAAGTCTGAGTGAGGAAAGGAAGCCCGAGGTTGAAAATTGAGGCCATCAGCAACTGCAGAGCCTGAACAGATTCACCTTCGTGGAGTCGCTGAGCCTCCGGGCCTCCAGTGGAAGGGATGGGGTGAAGGAGCAGAGTTAATCCTTTAGGGTAAATTGTTGCTTGGTCGAACCGGGTGGGGTTTCCCTGCCTGGTTGGCTTGCAGCTCAGTCAAAGATTGGTCCTTTCCCCCTCTCCATCTGCCCCCAAGAGCATTACGCTGTCAGAGTTCCTCCAATAAACCTCTTGCCTGCACGAATACCATCTCCATTCCTTGGATCGTTGTGTCTTCTGGCCCCGGTGCTTAGCTTTGCCTGGCTGTTTTCCTTATGGGGAGGAATTGAGGAGAGGCATCGGGTGCATTTGGGACGGTCCTTTTCTTTGCAAAGAATGGACATAAAGTCTTGTTTCCCTGAACACAGCAGCAGAAAACACAGCTGAGGTGTTTGTCTCGCGCAGGCGTCACCAAGCCAGCTGGTACCGGGTGTGGAGCAAAGCTGGGCCTGGGGAAGGGAGGCACCTGTTCAGTAGGAGGCACCAGATCTGCAGAGGAGGGATGATTTGGGGTGAAAAGAGAGGAGAAAAAACAAAAGAGCAGGACAGAACAGGGCGTGTGGTCCTGACCCCTGCCAGCTGGGCCAGAGGTGGGATCCTATCTAGGGGGGCTCTGCAGATTGGTTTATGGGGGCACAGAGTTGAGTAAATGTTTGCCGTCCCATTCCCCAAGTGGGTGAGAGATACCGAGTTGCCTCTTTAAATATCCTCACCCTCCTGCTCTCTCAGGACACTGCGTTCTGCCTGTCAGCCCTGACTCTGTGCCAGCTGCTGTGCGGGAGGATGAGGCATCCAGGGGAGTTGGCATCCTAGAGGGAGAATTGCTGTGCTGGGTCGAAATGTCTCGACTGCCTGAGAACAGGGCTTGGTGCGAGGAATGCTCCATGCCGTAGCCTCCCAGGGGCCTTTTTTGCAAGCCCCCAAATGTTCATGGAAATGGTCTCAATTTACTTTAAAAATAAGAGCATTCCCGGTCCAATGCGAATGGTTGCAGCGTGTCGTGCTGTCCTGCACAATGCAAAACAACCAGGAAAGCTCCCCCAGCTCTAACACTGATGTGCTGGCACCCCTCGGCCTCACCAAGTGAGGCACAAGCATAGAAGCAGTCCATCCTCATCAGACCCTGGTGTTGTACCTCCACCTTGGGTATTTATGAGGCCCTGGTTGTACCTGGACCTCTCCCACTCTTGAGCTACAAACCCCAGAGCTGGAGTCATCTCAAGGCAATTGCATGCTTGCTTTCTGTTGCTTTACTGAGAAGGGGTAGCTTGAATGATTGTACATTAAGAGGCTGGTAGTAAAGCAAAGCAGCTCACCTTGCGGGGACTTGTCCCTTCCTTGGGGCTGGTTTATGGCCTCACCTGCTGTAGGATCAGGGACAAAAATACTAGCAAGCAGAGTGGCTTCTTTTAACAAAGGGGTGTCAAACACAGCCTGCGGACCGGATCTGGCTCCTGAAGCTGCATGATCTGGCCTGTCAGTCTCTGGACTGACCCCATGCATCAGTCCTGGCCCCGTGTCCGGCGTGCAGGTTGGACCTGATGCCATACTCCCTGCACACAGCACATGGAGCCTGCGGCATGTGGGATGGACCCCGTGCGGCATGTGACCCAAGGGATCCAGGGTGCAGGCTGCATGTGGTGCACTGCCAGCCCAGCACAGTGCCAAGGCCACTGGATAAGGACTGGCCCGGGAACCAGCAAGTGCTTCAGACTGACTCTGTGCTCCCTGCAAAATAGGTCCAGCTGGCATGTGGCGGGCAGCATACCCCCCCATGCCAGTCCCTTGTGCTTTGTATACAGCAGATTGGTGTGTGCTGTGGGTGGCATGTGGACTGGACCTGGTGCCCTGGGCACTGCACAAGGGGTTGGTCCCAGTCTGGCCCGGGCAGGATGAGTTTGACACCCCTGAGTCCATTCTTGAGGAAAGGGTGCCCCCTGGCGGGCAGAAGAACACCTCTTGCACTACTTTGAACACCTCTTGCACTAGTGGACATGTCCGTTCCCAGGGCCAGGCGTCTGGCTGCAGAGAGCCTGCTGCAACCGTGCCGAATGATGGTGCCGAGACAACCCGGGCAGGGTCTGTCTCTAGGGCCTGACTCCTGGAGGTAAAAGCATTTCGGATTTTGGGAGCATGTGACAAACCTCCGTGTAATGCAGCCATTGGGTGGGCCCCGAGAGCGACGGATGCCTCACCGGGCAGGGGCTGGGGCTCCCTGCAGAGCCAGCCATGGGGGGTTGGAGAGTCTCCTGCATTCACTGGGTCGAGCTATGCCCAACCCTGTGCACAGAGACTGGCGGGGAGGAGGGGCAGGGGGGTGTTACAGGGTCCACTTTCACGTTGTCTGATTTGAAGAATACAGTGGGTACATCTACACGATACACTTACTGCGCATTAGCCTACACGGTGGGTACGTCTACACGATACACTTACTGCGCATTAGCCTAATAACACTAAGCAGTACCGTGTCACAGCACAAACCGTGCTAATAGCCTACTGCGCAGTGTTATTAGGCTAATGCTCAGTAAGCGTTGCTAAATAAGCGTGCGCCGGCGCTACTGTGCAGAAACTCTAGGTACTGTGCACTCAATTAGCACTTTATCAAGCGAGCACTAAAGAAAATGTGCAGTGTCTAAAGCACAGTAATGAATGTGTAGACGTGCCCATGTGACGTCCGCCACCTGTTTGACACGGGCCGCTGCAGTGGGATCTCCTGCAGGTGACAGAGGTGAGACAAGGGTCTCATTTGCTTCCAGGATTCAGCTCCACGCTCTTTGAGGATCTAGGGGGCATTTCCTGCTGCTGACAACTGCCTCTGGATCCACCCTTTGAGCTCTGATGAGCCTCAAGTTCATGGCTAACCCCTACTGCCATGCAGGCCTTTGCTCCTTCTGGCTGGGTATTTCATACCCTTATGGAGTGTGCATCTTCATAACCCCCTGAGATGTAGGCAATGCTGGGCTACAAGGAGGGAATCTGCACCTCCCAGACTATCCTGAGCCAAGGAAGGACAGCGGAGAGCTACTGCATCTAATCCTAAATCAGCTCCTCTGTGGCCTTGAGTAGTTTCATAGTTTCATAGTTTCTAGGGTCGGAAGGGACCTGGGCAGATCATCTAGTCCGACCCCCTGCCATGGCAGG
>NW_005842452.1:1212674-1232716 GCF_000455745.1 Alligator sinensis
ATGTCCAGTCTAAATCTGCTCTCTGCTAGCTTATGGCCATTATTTCTTGTAACCCCCAGGGGCACCTTGGTGAGTAGAGCCTCACCAATTCCCTTCTTTGCCCCCATGATGAATTTATAGGCAGCCACAAGGTCGCCTCTCAACCTTCTCTTGCGGAGGCTGAAGAGGTTCAGGTGCCCTGGTCTCTCCTCGTAGGGCTTGGCCTGCAAGCCCTTAACCATAAAAGTGGCCTTTCTCTGGACCCTCTCCAGGTTATCCACATCCCTCTTGAAGTGTGGCGCTCAAAACTGGATGCAGTATTCCAACTGCGGTCTGACCAGTGCCCGATAGAGGGGAAGTATCACGTCCTTGTTTCTGTTTGTCATGCGTCTGCTGATGCACGATAAAGTGCAGTTAGTTTTGCTGATGACTTCGTCGCACTGACGACTCATGTTCATCCTGGAGTCCGCTAGGACTCCGAGATCCCTTTCTACTTCCTTGCCACCCAGCAGGTCATTCCCTAGGCTGTAGGTGTGCTGGACATTTTTCCTCCGTAGGTGCAGCACTTTGCATTTCTCCTTGTTAAATTGCATTCTTTTGTTTTCTGCCCATTTGTCCAACCTGTCCAGGTCTGCTTATAGTTGTTCTCTGCCCTCTAGTGTGTCCACTTCTCCCCACAGTTTTGTATTATCCGCAAACTTGGACAGAGTATGCTTCACTCCCTTGTCCAAGTCACTGATGAAGACATTGAAGAGTATTGGTCCGAGGACCGAGCCCTGCTGGACCCCACTGCCCACGTCCTTCCAGGCCGAGAAGGACCCATCCACTACCACCCTCTGGGTGCGGCTCTCTAGCCAGTTGGGGACCCATTGGACTGTGTGGGTGTCTACGCTACAGTCCCCCAGTTTCCTAATGAGAACGGGGTGAGAGACAGTGTCGAAAGCCTTCCAGAAGTCCAGGAAGACTATATCCACTGCTACCCCTGCATCCAATGATTTAGTGACCTGATCGTAGAAGGCCACCAGGTTGGTCTGACATGACCTGCCGCTGATGAACCCGTGCTGGTTGCCCCTGAGCATGCATTTCCCTGCTGGCCCCTCCGGGATGTGTGCCAGAATAATTTTCTCGAACAGCTTGCCCAGGATCGAGGTAAGGCTGACTGGCCTATAGTTTCCCGGGTCCTCCTTCCTCCCCTTTTTGAAGATGGGAACCACGTTGGCCCTCTTCCAGTCCTCCGGCACCTCTCCAGAGCACCACGAGTGCTCATAAAGCTGCGCCAGGGGACTCGCAATGACCCCGGCCAGTTCCTTTAGAACTCTAGGGTGGAGATCATCCGGACCGGCTGACTTAAAAACGTCCAGCCCCCCAGCAGCTTCCTAACTAGATCCTCACTTACCCTGGGCTCAGGTGTGCCTCCCTCGGGGCCCGATGGGAGTTTCTCAGCTCCAAGCCAGGGGATGATATTTCCCGAGGAACAAGGTTAAATTAACTAAAATCTATAGAGTAAAATGAACAAGGGGTACAGGGTGACATTAAGGAGGAGCTATTAAATTAATTTAATTGGGATTGTTAAAGTGAAATGAATGAAAGGCAAAGGACTGAATGGGAGTGGGGATTATTCAGGAGGATTGTTCTGGTATGGAAATGGGGGATAGGCTGATGGAGACCCCGCTGCAGGGTACTGACCATGAGGTGCCCAGGCACAGGGGACTGTGGTGCGGGCAGAGATCCTGTGCTCATCCGGGTGCTTGGATGAGGGGACCTTTCCTGTCTCTGACTTCTGTGACGCTCTGGCTGATGGATGGGTTGCTGGGTCAGCACCAAGAAACTTGGAGAGCTAAGAAAGGTCGTTTGCTGCAGAGCATACAGCAGGCACTGGAGGGCAGAAGAGGAGCAGAAATGGGTGTGTTTTCCAACCTGGCTGTGGGCCTGGAGATGAGTCCTGGAGCAGACTCCAGCTCCCCAGCATCTCTGCTGAGCTGGGCCTACAAGCCATTTTAAAAAGTCCATGAATTTGGGGAAGTGACACAAGACAATAATGTATTCGGGGCAGGAGAGGGCTCGAACTCCTGGATCTTGTTTCCATCCAAGAGCTGTAATGTGCATACAGGGGTGTAGGTTGTAGCCGTGTTGGTCTAAGGTTCTTTGGGTGAATCTGATATCTTTTATTAGACCAACTTAAATAGTTGGAAAACAATTATTAAGCAATTTGAACCCGAAAGCTTGCTTAATAATTGTTTTCCAACTATTTAAGTTGGTCTAATAAAAGATATCGGCTTCACCCAAAGAACCTTGTCTGCCTATGTGCATACAGGTGAATTGCTAAGAGACGAGGAGTGAGAGTCGGGACACTGGTTCTAGCCTTGCATCCAGGAGAGTTGGGGTTTAGTGGTTAGGACAGGTGAAATGGCATCAGGACTCCTGGGGTTTCTTCCTAGCTCTGAGATGGGCCCTGTGCAAGACAGCAATGCACAGTGCTTTGAGATCTGTAGGCAAGAAGCTCAGTGTAAATGCTACTCACTGGATTGGGCAGCTTTGCTCTCCAGAGGGACGAGCACCAGCAGCTCAGCTGGGCTGCACTAGGAGCCGTGGGTGCTCAGGGCTTCTGAAATCAAGGATAAGGCCTCATGGTTCAGCTGATTCCTAAGCAGGGAGAACAATCTTAAAGGAAATGGTGCCAGTGTTTGTGCAGGACTACAGCATGTCATGCAGTGCTGCGGCAGAGGGGGTGAATTTGGGCACTTGTCTGGCTCTCAGGGGCCTAGGTGCTATTCCATGCCCTGCCACAGACCTCCTGTGCGACCTTGGGCAAAGCACTTATTCCCTCTGTCCCCGCAGCCCCTATGAAACCGCTAACACTCCCTCGCAGGAGGATCATGATGTGCTTGCATGGGTGTTGTACCACGGCACGTGGTTAGTACTTGCCTCTAGCGAATGCATGTCTGGCTATGCCAAGGCGCAGCTGCTCCTGGGCTTGGCCAGAGTCCACGGGCTGCAGCTGAGCCTCGATAGAGGGTGCTCCTCCACAAGGTACATCCTTGTGTGTGTTTGTCCAGACAGTTGGGTTGGCCCCATCTGCGAGTATCAGCTGCATGCTGCCCTTGGGGTCTCTGCAAGCCCTGCTGACGGGTCCCATAGAAAGTCACAACCAGGGAATAAATGGTAGGACCAGAAAGAAGGAACGTGGTTCTTGATGCTGGCAAACACCGTTCCCTCATTGTGGGGTGACCCCGAGTGTTGCCCTCAAGGAGCCCAAGCCTGTGTGGCTGCCTCTGCAAAGGACAAAAGGCGAGACATGTAGCTAGCGGACTGAGTCCTAGAAGGGGTCCTCTGGAGGAGGCTTTCTCTTCCTGTTCTTCCAGCCTAGGAATTGGTCTGCCCTCTGCTTGTCTCTCCTTCGGTGGGGTGCAGAAGGGCGGGAGGTCGGGAACTAAGCATTGTGGGATGGCTGCTGGAGGACTTCTTGTGCTTGCTGCCTGGAGCGCTTGGGCGAGCTGCAAGCATGCTGGAGGAGCAGGGGAGGGAGACAAGGCCACTTCTCGTGCACTTTTGGGGCTTTATAGAGCTTGCAACAAGCCTCCCACCCCTGGGCTGGTGTGGATCATTGCAGACCCTGAGCTTGCCTGCAGCCCCAGGGAACCCAGGAGTCCCGGGACTGAGTCAGGTGTGGCAGGTGGGGAGACTGTTTCTGGGGGACCTCGTCCCTGCAGGCAGCAGGGAAGTTCCCCGCAGACAGGAGCTGAATGTCCCGTCCCGGCCCCAGAGACTCAGCATTGCGCCAAAGCATGTAATTTCTCTTAATTAAAGGCGTGAGTAAATGCTTCCAATTAAATCCTGGGTGGGGGTAGCTCAGTCTGTGCGTATGTGTGTGTGTGCGCGCCTGTGTGCATGCACACGTGTATGTCTCTTGCTCCTCTTTGTGCTGGAGATGGGACTGTTTCCTCCCTTGTTGAGGCCTCCTCCTGTCCTGGAAACCCTGGCTTGTCCACACAGGGACCTTGGAGGAAATGAATCTAAATTAACAACAGGTGTGAATGTAAAGGGGCCCCGTTAGACTACATTAACCCCCTGTGTGGAAATCCTGGTTCACAATGAGAATGGCCTCAGTTCACTGTAGTGTCCTCCGCTGCAAGAGCGTCCGCATGGGAGTCAAATGCAGTTTAAAACCCAGGTTAACTTTCCTGAGTGTCCTTGTTTTGGCAGACCAGGGGCTTTATCTACTCTGGAGAAAGGGGGGAAGGTCATGGTTAATATTGGGTTATCTTGGGATGCTGGTGGGTGGTGTGTGTGTGCATGTGTATATGGTTATCTCAGGTGACACAGGCTGTGTTTGTGTGTGTGTACGTACATATGTGCAAGCTGATGAACTGTAGGGGGGGATTTATGCCAGTGTAGGGGGGATATATGCCAGTGTTGGGAGGTTCAGCTCAACAGGACTTTGTGTGTGTGTGTGTGTGCGTGTGTGTGTGTGCCTATGTCTACATGCACACATGTGTACATGCATGTTGCAGTACATAAGCCTGCCTTGGCCCCTCTCCAGCATTACCACGAATGCTTCCATGATGATGCTTTGGATGAACCCCCTTCTGCAGGTGCCGGGGGCTGCAGGGCAGGGGGTGGCTTTGAGGGTCTCGGTGCCCGGCTGGAAGGGGGCAGCATCCGGCTCTTCCTCCCCCTTCCCCGCCAGGCAGTGGGAGCTGCAGCTCCTGCTGAGCTTTCTGGCTGCAGGAAGGGGCTGGCTGGGCTCCAGGCCGCCGGCTCCGCAGGGCAAGGCCAAGGCCCTGCCTGAACAGGCCTGAACAGAGCGGGCTAGGAATGGGCCGGCTGCACCGAGGCAAGGGCTGGGCTCTCTGGGGTGCGGAGCTGCCAGGGGCAGTGCAGGGGCCGTGCGCACATGAGATTTTTTGGGCCGCTGCCCCACAGGTCCAGCAGCCTGGACGGCTGGGAGAGGGAGGCGGTTTGCAGAGCCAGCTGGCACTCCGGTGTCCGTAGCCAGTGCTACCGGGGTGCCTCTCAGGGGTCCCCTACTCAGCTCTCCTGTGCTGGCCAAGGGGCTGGGGCTTTCTGGTGGTGCCTCTTGCTCTGCTTCCCCTTGCTCTGCCCCTCCAGATGTGCGGGCAGGAGGCCGTGTCTCCTCTGTAGGAGCTGCAGGCGCCTTTGGCTCCCTGGAGTCGCTCCTGGTTTGCACTGAGAGGACAATCAGGGCCACAGAAGTGCTGCACATCTAGGGCTGCCTTCAGCTCCAGCTCCTGGAGTCCCGTGAAGATGTGAGCGGTACAGCTTTCATGTGACCAAAAAAGACCCCCCCAATTTCCTGCGGGCAGCTGTGACTTGGAAACACAGCCCTAAAATGCTCATCGGCCCCCTCCTTAGTATAGCTCTTGTGATTTAAGTGTGTCTTGTGCTTTTTGTGACCCAGCTCATGGTTATAGATGCTTGGGTCTGGTAGGAAAGTGCCCGGTTAGGAGCTCCAGTCCCTGGTCTGATATGCACCCCAGGAGGCCAGAGCAAGAGGCATGACGTTGGTTCACAGGGGTGTACAAAGGGGTAACAGGCCTGGTTGCCTGGCAGAGGATGGAGGTTTTAACCTTCCTGTCCTGTCCTCCCTCTGCCTTCAGCAGCCTGACCCTGGCCCACGCCACCGTTCCTGTCTCTGGGGTGAGAAGCCAGGGTGGGATTTCCAAAGCATCCTGCTCCCCCTTTTCCAAGGGGAACTTTATTTTGCCGAGCGCCAAAGGGCTGCCACGGACCCAGCAAGCACGTACACTGAGATGTATGCAGGGGGATTGCCGCACGTGCATTAAGGGCTGGAGCAAGCTCAGGGACGGGGCCAGATCCCCTGAAGCCCTCAGCCTCCTGCAATTCCCTTTGGGAGCGGTGGAGAACTGCTTGCTGGATTGCGGGCCCTGCTGATGGTGCCTTGAGCCTGCCCGGTCTCTCCTGTAAGCCCCAGGGAAATGCAGCCCCCTTGGATTGGGGCTGGACTCCCATGGAGTCGGGCACCGGCTTGCTACCGGCGGCCTGCAAGGCCTGCTGACAAGGTGCATTGCAGCGGCCTCCTCCAGCTGCACGGGGAGGCTCCCACCGAGAACCTCCTGACTCAGCTTGCCCCCGTGGGCAGGGAGCGGTGGCCGCCTGCCAGGGCCCGTGACTCAGCCTGGGCTCCCATCCAGGGCTGGGCGCTCCAGAAAACGATAGCGCGCGGTGCTAATCCGGTAGGGGGGAGTGGCCAAGCACCAGGCACCAATCAGCTTGCTCCAGGTGGCTCCTCGTTTGGGGGCGGGGTTCGGGTGCTGGAGCCGGGCCACCTCCTGTGACCTGTGTTTGCATTAGGGGCCAATGCATTCCCATGGGGTGGGGGTCACCCAGCTACTGACATGCTTTCAGGCTGTGCCCAGCTGACACCGGAGGGTTGCAAAGACCCCTCCCTGGCCCTGGCGAGGGTTGGCTGCAGGGATGCTCTCTTGCTGGGGGTCTGGCCTGGCTAAGAGAGGGCTGGGGTCCAGGATGCCTGGGTTTTCCTCCAGCTTTGGGATGTGGCATGGTTCGAGCAGGAAGGTGGGAGTCAGAGCCACGCGTCCCTCCGCTCAGCTCTGGGGTGAGGGAGAATTGCCTGCTAGGGTCTCCTCCTGGTCTTGAGCAGACATGAAAGCTAGTGGTTGGAGCAGGGAGCTGGCAGGCAGCGCTCCTGAGCTGTGTCCCCAGCTGAGCGAGGGTTGTGTGCCTCTGTGGCTGGAGCTCCAACGGGCTCCGAATTGGAGGCCTGAACCCATGCCTCTCCTCTGAAGCTGGCCGCAAAGCTGCGACCTTGCTCTCTGGCTTCTCAGAGGGTCCAAGTCACCCTTGTTGGGGGCTTGTGGATGTGCTGTGTGCGGGTGAGGGTGGGGCAGGGTTGCACACGTGCACATGCACACAAAGGCCAATTTAGGAGGCCCAGGCTAATGGATGCCACAAGGTTGGGATCAAATCCCTGTGCCACCTTGGGCCACTCAGCCGACCCCCGTGCCTCAGTTTCTCCAGTTCTTTAGTAGAAGGACACCGACTGGCCTTTCAGGGTTATCTCCTCCCCAGAGAGGCAGGTGGAGTGCATTGCCTTGGCTGGGCGATCTCCCCGCGTGCACTTCCTTCACGGCCGGGGGGTTTTGCTGTGCTGCTTAGTGTGGGACTGAGCACGAAAGCGGCTGGGCATTGCATGAAGATTTGCAGTGCAAAAGCGGGGAAGAAGGACCCCAACCTCAGAGTGAAACCTGCCCCTCTCCCTTCCCCTGGGAGAGCAGTCATCAGCGGCTCTGGGCTGGGCCTGCCTGGCACTCAAGCTGCAAGCCTGGCACTGAGAGCGGCGTCTGGGTGTGGTGTGAACCCGGTCCTCTCCCTCCCACTCGCCCGCTGAGGAGGAGACGCGCCTGGCCATAAACTTCTGCAAAACAAACCCAGGTCCTGCCTCCCGGCTGCTCCGGGTACAGCTCCTCCCTGCCCGGGAGCTGGCCTGCCAGCAGACCTGTGGCCCAGGAAAACTCCCTTAGCTTGGGACCGCTGACATCTGTGCCGCACTCAATTCTCAAGGCCTTGACTGCAAATCGAGGCCGAACGGCACAGGCACATCGTGAGAGACAACCCCTGCCCCGCGGGATCCAAATAGATTTGGGGGAAGGGGCAGTGAAGGGGAAACTGAGGCACAAAGCGGTTGGCCCCAGATCTTCCAGCAGATCAAAGCCAGGAATGGAGATGAAGCCTCCTTGTTCTTAGTTGAAGCTCGTGGCCATGACGTGTTTTACTCCTGGGTGGCATCTGTGGGTTTTGTGCACTGACATAAACTGCCCTGGGTTTGGGAGCAGACAGACACAGGATAAGCGCCTCGTCCCCGTTAGCTCTACTTGACTCCATGTTTAAGGCTGCTTCTCTTTGCTTCTCACAGCTGTGTGCTGCTAGCAAGAGGCACAGGACTTTCCTGTCCTCTTGGCATAACTGTGGGGGGCTAAACTGCTCCCCGCAAGATCAGGATGGTCCCTTTCCATGAACCCCCACTTCCACTTCCCTCTCCCCAAGGCTGGTGACTAGGGTGGCCATCATAGAGGATGTGCTGGTTTTCTGCTACTCTGTCCTCTGTCCTTTATTGATATGCACCCCAATGCCTTTATGCTCTCTATTTTTCTCTTCAAGTGAAAAATAGATTCATAGATGCTAGGGGACATAAATAGAGGACATAAAGACGTCCGGTTTCATATCAGTAGAGGACAGAGGACAACCGGACCGTCCTCTATGGTGGCCACCCTACTGGTGACACAGGCCCTTGGGTACCAAGACCCTTTACTCAGAAAACAGGCCCTTGTCTGGATGTAGCCTTGTCCTCGTCTCCATGTCCCATGTCCTGCTGCTGGCTGCCCCCACCCCGGCATGCTCTCCACACCAGCCAGGTGAATCGATGGGATGCTCAGGGGAAGTTTTTCCCTCCTCCCACGACCTTGATTGAAGAACGGAGGTCACAGGCCCCCTTGGCTTCCTTTCACCGCCCTGGCCCGTCTTGCTTGAGGTTGCTCGCAGACTGGACCAGACGAGTGGCATCCATACATGAGCTGCTTCAGCCCGCCAGTCATCGAAGAGCAAACTCTTCTTCCCTCTGTTCCCAGCTCTCCTGCCCCAGTCAAGCTCCTCTCGCTGTTCCCAGCTCTCCTGCCTTTGATCTCTGAAAAAAGAGGATTTTTCCGTCTCTCCCTCTCTTGCTCTGTTGCCTGAACTCTCCACCCCCGTTCCCAAAAGATGCCCGTCCACGCTTTCCCCCTCTTGCATTGTTCCCCCACCATCGGGGCCTTCATGTTTTGTGTGGTCTGCCTCTCAGGTTTGGATTCCCTGGAGGGTTTTTTTTCTTTTTCATTATTTTTTTTTTGGACACTTCAGCTAGCACCGTGGTTCCTCCCCCTCGGGAGGTTTAGCTGCTGTCAGGAGAAGGGGTGTGGGCTGGGCACCATTTGGAAAGCAAGACTTGGCTTGCCCTGACATTTTTCAATGGTAATTACTGCTTACGTGGGATCCACCCAAAGCTTGTCTCTTCATATTTTCACACGCACACCCCTCTCTCTTTTCCTGTCCGTTAAAAACTACTACAACAGGGGACTTCTTTAGTATTTTTTTTTTTAAAAAGCCTGTTGATAAGAGCAAAGTGCATGCATTTGTCTTGCATTTTTAAGTTGAGAAAAAATAATTTCTTTTAAGCTGCCTTCCCCTCCCCAGTCCCCAGTTTCTCCCTCTGGCATCTCCTGACTTCTCCCAGGAAGGTGATAGACTTTTGCTGATGCAGCATAAAGTTGGAGAGGGTGTTACCTTCTGGGAAAATACTATTAACCAAGACCTGATCTAGGGAAGAAACACCCCCTGGGTGTAGTGTAGGATCCAAAAACAGGCTTTCAAATGCGTGGCCTATAAAAACAAGAACTGGAATGCAATGTTCTGGGGAAATGTGTCATCTGCTTAAGTGGGAAAAAAAAATGGCTGTGTCATGCGTTTGCCGACTGCACCTTCCCGCCGGGTGCGATACCGCCCGTGCCCGTCAGAGGTCGCTTCCACCTATTTACATTCCTGGGAAAAGTCCCTGCAAGGGAAGCCCTGATGTGTGGGAACCGTGAGCAGAGATTGGGCAAAAGCGTGAGAGAATGAACGACATGGAAGAGCCCGTTCGTTGGGGTGGACGGGCAGAGCGGCATCTCGCTGTCAGCTGCTTCGTAGGACCATTGACGCAGGGTGGGCTCCGTCTCGTAGTGAGGTCCCGGCACTCAGATTTTGGGTGGGAGTTGCTTTGGCCACTTGTGTTTGGGGGTTATATTTGCAACTGCTCGGGTCCAGATCAGAGCTCTAATTTCTTTCCCCCTTTTTTTTTTGTCATTCCCAGAGCATTTGGCTCACAGGAGCCACCTGTGTTTTCTAAGGCATTTGAGGCCACCGAGCGTCTCATATGACTGGGAGCGGGCGCTGGTGGGCTGATGCTGGATGAAAAACACGGGCGCCCGATTTTGTCCACGCTGCTGATTTCCAGGGCCGGATTAACTCTTTACTGAGCCCTAGGCAAACAAGCTTGGGGGGCCCTACTTCTATTCACTCAGTAATTATGATATGTAAAATAAGCACAACTGGGCCCCTTCTTCACTTAGGGCCCCTAGGCATTTGCCTAGTTTGCCTATGCGGTAATCCGGCCCTGCTGATTTCCAAGGAGTCACTTCTGATCGTGGGCGACTGGTGCCTCCCGAGTCTAGGGGGGCACCAGTGGGGCATGACCGGGGAGGGGTCCCCAGTGGCCGATCATGGCAATCAGGGTGTGGGGGGGTCCACAGACTTCCTCCACCGGCACTTCTGCCACCGACATTCCTCCAGCAGAGCCAATTTGGGGGGGTGGGCACGAGCGCTCTCCGTGCCCCACTACCAGCCGGAGCACTTGCTTTCAGGGAGGGCACCAGCACTCTCAGGGGGGGGACATGCCCCCCCCCCCCCCCGCCCGGGGGGCCCGCCCCCCTTAGGGGGGGGCAGTCTCCCCCCCCCCCCCATGTCTCCCCTATGTATCGCCTATACTTCTGATTTGCAGGGGTGTTAATAGACCGGTGTCACTTCAGCATAACTGGAAGATCTGGCCCTGAGCCCTCGAGGCCTCTTGGTTTATCCCTGGGCTTAGAGGATAAAATTGCAGTAAGACTTAAACCAGTTAATTGGATGAAACAAGTGAGGAAGGGAATCACCCCTTTCCAAAGGGGTTCTCCGCCCTTTGCTTCCAAAGCAACTATTCCTATGGTTTGTTCCCTGGACACCCATGTCTTAACTGAGTCCGGGGATCTTGTCCGGGTTGCAGTGCAACGGGGGAGATTTATGCAGCCGTTGCATTGCTGGGTGATCGTGTGTCCTTCTTGCTTCTCTGCAGAGCCATTGCTCTCCAGTAGTAGCTTCATCCTTGGAGCTGAGGGTTGGAAACCTGCCGGGATGATGATCTCCCAAGTGAATTTGGGTGGCTGGTGGGTGCAACCACACTAGGTTTTCCCAAAGGGGCTCATCTCACAGCAAGGATGGTCCATGAAAGCTATACAAATGATCTCTCTCTTCAAGTACAGAGTTTCCTCGTTGCTTGCCAATACTTCTGGTCCATATTCTCCTGATGTTGGGCTTCATCAAAAGTTTCTCTTAGAGCGGGTAGAGCCAGTTGGCCCTTACTCACCTGATCGAAAAGTGAATTTATGCAGAGGCCAGGAGGCTATGAGAGAGGCCTTATTGTAAGAAAGCTGAGGAGGCTGTATAAGATGCTCATCTTGTGTGTGTGTGTAACACTGTCTTCTTTATTATAGACTAAGAACCACAATCAGATTCCCTTTGCACAATAGCCCTCAGTAGTGGCAGTCTGGGGATTGCTAAGTTTTGCATATTGTGTTATATATAAATGGGTCTTGGAGGGCTTTAGAGAAGATGAAAGGATGAGATGGATGAATCTGGTCTAGTTGTTTAAGCAAAGAGCTCCGCCGCTGAAGCCCTGAGTTCTCCCACTGATGTGTGGTGTCACCTATTTCATCACGCGCCATAATATTTGCCCTGTCTCACGGGGAGGTGAGAATGAACGTCTGTAAGCTGCTTTGAGAGCCTTGGGTCATAAGATGCTTCGGGGACTTAGTGGGAAATGTAATGATGGAAAGAGAAAATGAATGTGGGATGGTCATCATGTGATTACAGCTACTTTGTTCATGGATTGAGTAACTCCAGATTTTACACTGGTATAAGAAAGAGTAGTGTTTGGCCTTCTCTACCTACCCACTGCTATAGCTTCAATGGATGTACGTCCCTATAGCCTGTACTAAAGTCAGTGGCGAGATGCTGATTTTCACACCCCATTATGTGGCCCTGTTCTAATCTCACATGGGCTTTACCCCTGCCTGATTGCATTGACTGGAATTCAAGAGAACATCGTCCGGAGATTTTAGGATTCTGATCTCATTTGCTCCTTTAAACCAAGAGCCTCCTGCCTTTCATGGAGTTATTCCAGATGTGCAGCATGGAAAAGCACTGGATTCAGAGCCTGGCTAGTGCAGCATTTGAGTCTGGAAAAATGAGGGTTTTTCCCCCTATCATTTCTTCCCTTTTTTGGTTCCCCTTCTTTACCCTGCTCCCATGTAGGGTCATCTTTCAAGCCCTTTGCCTCCAGCTTCTTCCAGTGAGAACGTCCTCCCATGGAGACCCGGACACTTGGTAAACCTGCCTTGCTGGATGGTCTGTTCCCCAAAGGTGAGGGAAGGTAAAGCCCTTATTACGACATAGTCATCATCATTAGATACAGCAATCATTAGTGTTTATCCCATGCTTTTATCTTGAAGCCACCGCCTGATTGGGGCTCATCATCCCATAAACCATTGATGGGGCCTTTCCTAGTTCAGGCTGGGCTGGCCAATTACAGCTGAAAGACTGACGACAGAGGGGATCTTTCACATAATGTATCACGCATCAAATGATAACCACAATTTGCCCTTGTTAAACATGTTGCAATAGCATTTTTATTGCAGTATTTTATGTGGCTTCATCCCTTCACATATTACCATGGCTGCAAAATAAACACAGAGCGGTGAATAACCCTGCCCACTGACCCGGGTGCAAGGCAGGCATCAGGGGACGAGGCTGGGCAGAAATGTATTAGCCTTGTTTTATAGCCACACAGGAAATGGAGATGCAGAAGAGCAACGCTGTTGGCCAAGGCACGCCAGTGGCAGAGCTGGGCTGCTGACTCGAGCTTCTGCGGCTATGTGGCTTTTACCGCAGCACAGGGAGGTTTTTAGGGCGTCGCAGCCAGGAGCGATGATGCAGTCAGGCCCCTTCTTTGCCTCTAGGTGACAGCACGCAGCTCCAGTGCAGCAATCTGGAGTCACTCCAGTGACTGTCAGGCAATTCTCCCAGTTTGATGCCAGTCCCATGGAAGGCCGAATCTGTCTCTGTGCAACTCATCCACCTCTCTGGCCTTTGGGATTTGAGGAGCGTCGGCCTCGGTTTGCTGGCTTTGGGATATGGACCACAGCCACCAAAGTAGGAGCCTGCTGGCTTAGAAGAGCTCTTTGGGCTTCTAAAGGTGGTGCCTTTTATTGGCACCAGCTTTGGCCCCAAGACTGACATCTTCCCCATGGTAGAGCTTAAATGCACCACAATATTTGGTTCCTACTTAGGACCTCCTAGATGATAGAGTCCTCCAGTCCTACTGATCTGCAGCAATGATGCCTGAGACCAGATTGTCCCACGGGTTTGGTCTGGCGTGTGAAAATCAAACCAGAAGCATCCCGCTAGGAACTCCCTTCTCTTAAAACACCCCGGTTCCAGCGGTGGGTGCTGAGCGGACCTGTGGGTGGGAAATGGTTTTTCGGTCTCTCTCAAGAATTTGTGAGATTTCAAAGGACGTTCTTTTCCTGGACGGGGAAGGAAAGGGAAAGATTTTGGAAATGTTCACATATCTGTGATCCAAAAAAGGTCGGGAATTGTCTCACTCCGGAGCCATCATTTCAAAAGCCTCTGTTTCGACGCCGACTTTTACTAATCAGAATCCGTTACCTTTCCTAGCATAAACGAACTCAAAGTTTGCAAGTTGTGTCAAACAACAGCAACAAAGCCAAAGTGAATTTTTTAATGAATCCCCCCAAAATTTCCATGAAAAAGTCATGAGAAAATTCCCCAGGAACCTTTTGATGAAGAAACCCCAATTTTCCATTCAAACCACACCTTGATGGAAACGTGATCAGCCAGATCTGAGTACCCTTCTCGCCCTTCAGTTGGGGAACGATTTGGTTTTGGATGTGGATGCAGCCCCAGAATTGTTCACTGGATGTTTTTAGGCTGTCAGCCAAAATGCAAGTGCCCTATGGTTGTAAATATGCAGATGCATTATGTGGCAGCACAGAAAGCAAAACCTCAGGGTGTCTGCCTTTGCGGGAGAATTAACATATGAAAATGTAACTGTATGTGAAGTTTGACTCCCAAGAATTAATGCTTGGAGTGTGAGCTGACTATCACAGAGGCCTTTGATCTGTTGTTCTCCGTGCTGCCACCTTTCTACCAGAGGGCTCTGCTTGGCACTCACCTTTTACCTCTTTTTTGAGTGGTTTCCCAAGGCAGCGGCTGGGTAGGGGAAGGGATCTCGCAGGGAGCTGACACACAGAAATGAGGTCCTTGATTGAAAGAGATCCTTGTTACTTTACTGGGTGACCGGTTCCAGCTGCAGCTATATGGCAGATGCAGAGCCACTTAAAGGTGCAGTTCCCAACCCTGCATAACCTACTGCTGAGTGTGTTTCAAAGTCCAGCCAAGACAGAATCTCAATTCTGATGGGATGCTTCGGCTTCAACCTTTACGAGCTGTAGCGGTCCTCGGTACGTGGACCAAGACTGTAGCTGTTCTGTTTGCACTGAACAAAGATTTTAGCACATGCCAAGGGAAGCACATGACATTTCAAGGTCACACCGTACCAAGGGTTCAGACAGGTGACTATAGTGCACGTTTCTCCTTTGCCTTCCCTTTCTTTTGGGCATTTTCCACTAAATCCATTCTTCCAGTGCCTTCCTTGGAGGCACTTTGATATAATATGTGACCATCCTTCATGCCAAAGATCCATGCCCTATAAAGACAAGAAAGACTCTTCAATGTGCCAGAAAACCTGTCTATTTAGTCACCTACCAGAGATGGCTGGAAAAAATCCTGTTGAAATATATTTAAATACAACCCCAACAAAATAAGAACAACCCCCACCTCCCAAAATACAACAAAACACACACAAATCAGGGGATTTTTTCTGCAAAGTTTTTTTTTTTTTTTACCTACGTTGTGAAACAACCTGTTTCCCTATCTGGGGAGTTGGGGGTGGGGGTGGGGGGGGGAATGTAGCAAGATGTATAATGCCTACAGCCATATTTTTGTATGGTGAATTGTATTGGTGGGGTTGCTGGTAAGAGTGAGGTTGACCAAACCAAGAAGATCAGAGAATCTATGCTCTGTTCTGCAGCTGTGGAGATCCCCTTTTGCCTTGCGCCATCTATGCCCCCACTGGCTTGTGCTGTTTGTGCAGATTCTCCGGTTATAGCTGAGGCAAGTCCAAGGGAGAAAATGCTGCGAGAGTAAATTTGGCCATAATTGTCTTCCTGGAATGAGACAGCAGCAGTTTTCTTATGTACCCCACCCAAGAGCAGCATTAACTTTGCCTCTGGAGGTGCCCAGCCTTGCCGCTCTCCTTGATGAAAAGACAGAACAAGGGTGGTGGGATGGAGCTGTGATTTCATATTTGTGCTGCTTTTAATCCCATTGACTCACTGCTCTTTCTGCACTGATGAGAGTGCAGAGAGACTGCTGGAAGCAGAGGTGTGGGAATGCAGGTCCACTCGTTTGCATTACCCATTGCATCCTCCAGTTTCCAGGCTGGTTTCAGGGTAGCTGATAAAGAGGGGAATAATCACTGGAGCAGCATGAGGCCAGCATCTGTGGGGGGCAATCAGGACTGGAATGCCACTGGGAGGGGTGCTTTGCAGATAGAGGGTGGCAGCATGTTTTTAAATAGCGGTGGGGAAGATCTAGAGTGGTTTCCTGAGGGCCAGGCTAAGGTTGTCGAATGGATTCCCCTTGCTGATACAGACTGCTCCATCCCCTTTCACTGTAAAGGCAAAGGCGCATTTCTTTGCCCCTCCGTGCGGCAAACGTACAGCATCCTTCATAGGTGTGGGTATGTAGGGAACCCAAAAGAGTGAAGAGATTGTTTTGGACAACTGGCAATCAAGAGCTTCCTCCTGAGTCTGGGGTGGGGCACAATCTGTGCAGCAGCTTAGTGCCCCACCACAACGCGCTGCTGGCCCGCACAACAAAAAAACTGCCCCCCTTGAGTGGTGCTGAGTCGGGGGCCAATCTCAGTGGGGCATGTGCCCCCCCATGCTCTCCCTACCAGTCACTTGTGCTTAGTCATGCTTGAAAATAGATGGATTCATAGGCGCCAACTTTTATTTTTGCTGGAGGGAGGTAGGGTGAGGGGCAAGATGATGGATACGTGGAAAGTTTTAGGGGGTGCTGGTTATAGCCATGCTGGTTTAAGAACATAGATAGACATGGTTCTTTGGACAGATGTGATATCTTTTATTAGACTAGCTAAATAGTTGGAAAAATTGTTCTTTGCAAGCTTTTGGGCTGCACACAAATACCAGCAGTCTCTCCCTATGCCTGAAGAAGGGTATTTGTGCGGAAATGCTTGCAAAGAACAATTTTTCCAACTATTTAGCTGGTCTAATAAAATATATCACATCTATCCAAAGATCCTTGTCCGGAAAGTGTTATGCATTTCAGATGACAGGGCCCTCCCAACTCCACATGCTCGGCACCCATAGAGGGATGAGTGAACTGTGTTGTATGGAGGGGTTGTCCTAACCTGACATGCAGGCTGGAGTGAAGGTCCTTCAAATAGAGAGAGAAATGGGGAGGAAGAGGATGTTATTCTAAGTGTCCTTTTAGGAGTTATTTTCCACTGTGGAAAGCTCTGAGCTGGAAGCTTTGCTACCACTGGCCTGTTTTGGGGTTGGCAAAGAGAAGGGAAAGAACGGCATGAGGTGTCTGTGGTTAGGTTTCAACAGGGGTCTTGAAAGGGGGCTACCGAGACCTCCCCGAAGGCATTGAAGCCTTGTTGCTTCAAGGGGGCCTGGCAGTAGTGATACGTGCAGCAGTGATCGTGCAGACTGGGAGTGGTGACCCAAGGCAGTGGTGATGATGTGGAGGCCTGCTTGGGGCAAAGCAATGAGAGTAGAGCAGCAGCCCTGCCAGGGCCTCCTTTCCCAGTACCGAGGTAAGACTTGCATCCGATGGGAGAGAAAAAGGGACTCTGGCGTGGTGCATCCCAGAGGTGCGAGAAACCAACTGACATGAAACATGGACTCCTCTGAGCTAAAGCATCCAAGCACGAGTAGGGTAATGCAGGGGACAGTACCGACTTCTACTTTGCCAGCTAGACAACCGCAGGAGGACTACTGCCAAAGGGCTCTGGGGGTGGCCTTCCTTATTGGGTCTTTATTCAGGTGTTCCTAAGGCCCTGTGTGTTGGGCTTCCTTCTGAGAATGAAGTTGGCTAATTTCCTTGTGAGTGGGGAAATTTTGCTTGTCATGAACTTCCAAAGGGAGTAATTTAGATTTCCCAACTTTCTGGGCAGGCATTTGCATCAATAGTATTTGAGTCTGCAAGAACCCTAGAAACAACCCAGTAACCATTGTTACTGCTGCATAGCCCCAAGCAGAGGGGTTGTGCGTGTGTGCGCGCACATGCCCGTGACTCATAGAAGCATAGAAAGTTAGGGTTGGAAGGGACTTCAGGAGGTCATCGAGTCCAACTCCCTGCTCAAAGCAGGACCTACCCCACCTAGATCATCCCAGCCAGGGCTTTGTCCAGCTGGGTCTTCAAACCTCCAAGGATGGAGATGCCACCACCTCTCTGGGTAACCTGTTCCAGTGTTTCACCACCCTCCTGGTGAGAACGTTGTTCCTAATATCCAACCTCAGCTTCTCTTGCTGCAACTTGAGCCCATTGCTCCTTGCTCTGTCATTTGCCCCCACTGAGAACAGTCCAGCTCCGTCCTCTTTGCAACCCCCTGCTGAAGGCTGCTATAAAATCCCCGCTCAGTCTTCTCTTCTTCAGACTAAATAAGCCCAGTTCCCTCAGCCTCTTCTCACAAGTCCTGTGCCCCAGCCCTTGAACCATTTTGGTTGCTCTCCGTTGGACTCTATCTAATTTGTCCACATCCATTCTGTAGTGGGGGACCCACAGCTGGACACAGGACTCCAGATGTGGCCTCCCCAGTGCTGAATAGAGGGGAAGAATCACTTCCCTCGACCTGCTGGCAACACACCTACCAGTGCAGCCCAGGATGCTGTTAGTCTTCTTTGCAACAAGGGCACATTGCTGGCTCATATTCAGCCTATCGTCCACTGTCACCCCCGGGTCCTTTTCTGCAGAGCTGCTGCTTAGCCAGCCAGTCCCCAGTCCGTACCAGTGCACGGGATCATAATAATGAATATACACACCATATTCTTTTGACTATAAGACATGCTTTTTAAAACTAAAGATTTCGTCTAAAAATAACCTGCATCTTAAAACAGAGCAGGGGAAAAACCACCAGAAAACTCCTATGTCCCATAGAGATGATGTCTTTGTAAATGGACCATTAGTTGATATTTTTTTTCTAAAATGTCAGAAAATTGGGTGTGACTTCAGTTCAAAGGGGTCTTATATTCAAAGGAATACAGCATGCGCACACACCCGGTTATGCTTTGCTCAGAATTACTCAGTACCCTTGCTCATCACTTGCTGTGTGCATTTTTATTACTTATAAAATGCTTCATTAATCACACATCTCTCTTTGGGGAGAGGATGAGAGCGCAGTCGTGGAATAGATGTTAGTCAGCTTGTTTAATGTCGACTTGGGAGACCATTAGATGTTATGGGGTTGACGGTAGTGTAAGAACATCCCATATGGATAGAGTTAAAGCAGACACTTGGAACAGACTTCCAAGAAAGAGAACAGAAAAAGATCCGATATGAAGGGAATAATGATTCTCACCCAGTTGTGAAAGGTCAGTGCTACTGAATGAATCCCTGTTTTGCACATGGGAGAGTGACACAGTGAATTGTGGCATGAAGTAGCTGACACACCTGCCCCTCTGGGGAGAATTATTGATAAAGGCAAGAGGAGAACCCAGGGGTTCTGAATTCCCAGGTCTGTGCACCAGCAATGTCTACCTGACAGCTGGCCAGATGTGGGGAGAAGAAAAGGACAAGTTTCATTTCTTTTTTCCCCCAGTTCCACTTCCCCTGAAATTTGAAAATATTTGGATACTCTTTGGTGGTTAAGAACAATTTGGACAAGTGCAAAAGTGGGCAGGGGAAAAAAAAAACAGCAGGGAAGAGGAGAAGATTGTTTAAATTTTTCATGGTTAGAAGCTCCAAATTTTGCAACTTCTTGGGAATTCCTTTGTTTGAAAAATTCCCACCAGTTCCGGCTTTAGACATTGTCGTTCCTTCAGGTAAAAGGCTCAGCCCCAAGCCTTAGGTATTAAAAATGAGTAGATGGCTAAGATATTGGGGAACGACAGTATACGGACGGTGACTTGTTAAGTGTGGGTGATCTCAGCTCACGTCCAGTCGGTACCGATGGCCCCTGTGTGTTTGACTCAGGTGCAAACAGGTGCTTGCTCATTTGGGCTGGAGAGTCATGGCATCTGGACCACCGTAGCTCTGCCACCCCTCGTGATGGGGCTGCAGTGAGTTGTGTGGCGGGCCACCCTGGCTCGGTGCAGTTCTGAGCAAGACAAAGAGTTGTATGAACGATATCAAGCTTAAACACTTTCAAGTGTGGATACTGCTCCCTGGCTTGATTTCTGATACACAGTTTGGTAAAACAAGAACCCAGGGTGTGATGGATGCTTTAGCATCACCAAATCCGTGCTTTCAGCCAAGGCTTTAGTTGCAGTTTCCTCCCTTGCTGTGATGGTGAACAGGCTCCACGGCGCCTGGGGCAGGGTATGTTAGGTTGCTAATCCCCTTCCCACACAGAGGGGAAGCCTTGCATAGGAGAGGTTGGGCAAAGTCACCAGCATGGAAGTGAGATGCATCAGGAAGGATATTCCTTCACTTCTGGAGCTGGAGGGAAGCAGGGGCTGCGTATGGGACCCATCATCTGCCTCCTGTTCCCCTCCAGCGACATTGCAGCTCTGTACTGCCTTTGCTGCAACACACAGTGCAAACCCCTCGTCTTGCCTGCAAGAGTGCCCTTCCCCCATCTTGCACGAGGGCTGCGCTTGCATGTGCCCAGTGTCCACCTTGTTTCAAGCCCTCATTTGGGCCAGAAGGCCTTGCACCAGTCTGCCCTGTGCAGTAGCTGTCAGCCGCACTTCCTGCAAAGCCATCCAGTGAGCAGCAGGTGCTGGTGGAGCAGATGGCATTTTTGGCTTTCAGCAATCTGGGTGGCTTGCCCAGACAGGCCCGGAAGCAGCAGCCAGGATCCCAAATTAGCCCAGAAATGAGTGGGGAAACCCAAAGGAGAACATGTC
>NW_005842452.1:1232757-1250798 GCF_000455745.1 Alligator sinensis
GCAGGAAACGCAGGGCCCTGCTGGTGTGAGTTGTTCCAAAGAGACACCCGGGAGACCACAGTGGCTTCCTGTCCCCATCTCCACGGGGTGGAAAGCAGGGGTCATGCTACCTGCTCTGTGCAGTGCCCTTCTCTGCTGTTCCCCAGCGAGGGGTGAGTTTGCTGGTTTCTTCTTCACCCACGAGCCAGGAGCAGGGGCATTAAACTCATTCCAGGTGAATGCCAGCATGCACGTTCATTCCCCCTCCACCCACAGAGCTCAGCGGGAAGAGAAGCTCCAGGTGGCAGGACCAGGTGCCCTGAATTAGCCCTGAATGAGGACAAGGGCCAGAAGGCAGGATGCAGGTCTGGGATGAAAAACCTTCCTTGTGCTAAGTCTAATGCCTGGGTGCCACTTCCCATAACTCCTGGGTTCCTGTTTGATTGGGAGATATTCAGGTTTCCTAGATCTCCATCACTTTTAAGGCAAGGTTAAATGGAAAGACAAACGTGGATTCAGCAGAGTGTGGAGCTAACGGGCCAGGCCTAGTAGGCACATCTATCCATCCGTCCATCCCTCCCTCCATCCATCCATCCCTCCATCCATCCCCTGTTATCTAAAGACAAGCACCATTCGGCAATTATTCTTGCTGCCCCCTGGAGCGGTCACTGCAGTCAATTCATAGATTCATAGACTCAATGAATTTATGAATTGTCTGCAGTGACTGCTCTGGGGGCAGCAAGAATAATTGCCTACCCTGCATCTCCCTACATAGGAGAAGTGAGTTTTATGCAGCCGGAGAAAGATGTGATTTATTCACCTGACCAGTACCCCCCGCCCACCCCCTTGAAGGTGTATCTGTAATAGCAAAGCAGCAGGGGTTGGTGCTGGTTTTTGGGTCTGGGGGAAAGGGGTTCTTGGGTGCCCTCGTGGGGCTGGTGTATTAAATGCTGCATGGCTTCACCCACGGCAGAGCCCCTATGCCAGCCCTGCTGTGCATGGTAACCCTATGGCAGCATGTCCGTGCATCGCTGGTTCTATCCCTGCCCTGTGCAGCTCCTTGCAGCAGGGCTCATAGAGCGAGGACAGGTGGTAGGTCTCATCCTGGAGTACCTCCTTCCCCCAGGAAGAGGCTGATGCTGGAAAGAGAAGGAGATGATTGATTTCTTGGGGCAGCTAGTGTAAAGGATGCACTGGAAGTGCCCTGAGCCCTGCCCTCCTCTGCTTGCCAGGGAGAGCAGGGGCTGCTGCTCTGCACCTGTCTCTTCTCCGATGCTTGCTTGGGGAAAACCTCTAATCTCCACCCTGCATCAGGAGCTCGGAGCCAGCAAATCAGGGAAACCGGCTGCCTGTAGATGGCATTGCTGGCAAGCGAAGAAATGCCATCAAGCTGGAACATGCCAGTTGGCTTTTTGGCTGGCAACCGAGCACATTCCATTCCGCATCTTCCTTTCCCTCCCCGTGAGCGTGCACCGACGGCAGGGAGACAAGGACCTGGATCTGGTGCCCCGGTTGCTTGTGCAAAATCCTGCTGTGTCTACCGTGGAAACTGAGCTCTGAGCGGGGAGAGGGGAACTTCCCAAATGAAATGCTTTGCTCATGTTGCAAAGTCCTGGCTTTGATGTGTTTGGGATGGAGGTTTTTTTTTAATGGGATGCTTTATTTTTGAAGCTTTTCGAGCCCACAGGTGAACACAGGTGTTGGTTGTAGCCGTGTTGGTCTAAGGACATAGGCAGACAAGGTTCTTTGGGTAAATCCGGTATCTTTTGTTAAACCAACTGTTAAACCCAATATCTCGGCTGGATAGGCATCTGACCCCAGTACTCTTTCCTGCCCATGCAGGGGGTCGGACTCGATGATCGGTTGAGGTCCCTGCCGACCCTAACACCTATGAATCTATGAATCTTTTATTAGTTGGTCTAATAAAAGAAATCAGATTTACCCAACGAATCTTGTCTGCCAGGTGAACGTAGGTACATTTTTCCTTTCAACAAAGGCATGAAACACTTTTGCTGTGTTTGAAGCAGACTGTTTGCTTTGCACATTTGTTGTGTTTTTCAACACTTCATTTCATGAGCATCTTGGATGCTTTTTGTTTTAAGCTTCCTCTTTGTTCTGTTTCCTAACTGGGACTATCGATGAGACGGCAGAATTTCAGGCAGGACAGAAAATCTGGCTCTTACCTAGCTCTAGAAAAAAAAAAAAAGTACATACATTTTGATGGATCTTACATCAATCCTTGCCTTTCCTTTCCACAGGTATTAGTCACTGGCTGGTGTGTGTTATTCAGCATATCTGACCTGAATCTGATAATCCTATCTGGGCTCCAGATCTAGGAATAAATGAGGCTGAGAACTGCAAAGTAGGATAGATACAAGCTTAACACCTCTTAAAAGAAGAGATGCTTGTTTGGTGTACTTAGGAGGAAAAGCCCAGCTGCCTAAGGACATGCACTACAGCCTCATCATCAGCCTTGTTGTTATTCGTGGAGGGGCATGTTTTCCCAGGTGAAGGTGTTGCCTGTGAGCTACCAGGTAGCTGATTGTACCCAGAAGATTCCCAGCTGAGGGCCCTGGACTCCCTTTGTTCTGTGACCAGCCTGGGTGTGCCTTCAATTCGCATTAAAAACTTTCTTTGATCACCACCTGGGTTCCACCTGGTTATTCCTGCCTTGTGGTTCTTCACTCTTATCCCAACCCTGCAACTTGCCAGCTCAGTCAGTTGTGACGGAGGAGCCAGGGTCTCCGGATGGGATGGAGTTTTCCTCTTTTGTCTAAAATAGCCTCTTTGCTTCTCCGTGCTGCAGGTTGGCCGGTTTTTGCTGCTGAATCAGGTTGCCCTGGTGGCCGCCGGCATACTCTTTTTAGAGACATTCCTTTAGCCTTTGAGCACTCCAGCAATATTCAGAAATTAGGTATTGAGTCTGAGTAAGGTGGTCCCAGGATCTGAGTGCTGAAATTCCTTTAATTCTCCTCGAGAAAGTTCAGCATTAACCTTCACAGCAGCATCCCCACCCCCATCCGAGATCCCCATCCCCATCCGAAACCATTGTTTTCTGTTTAGAAACAGGGCACCCGAGGTCCAGTCTGGTGAAATGTCTCGCCTAAGCTTTCCTGGGGGTGGCAGACAGATCTTTTAATGCTCATGCCTTAGCCCATCCCTGCTTTCCCTATTATTTTGCTATACTGCCTACACAAGATGCTTTGCTGTGCAGTAGGCTAATCTATCATGCAGTAAGGCATCACCATCTACATGCGCAGACACCTACTGCGCAGTAAATTAGTCTACTGCACAGTAAATTTACTACCTGCATTTGCAGGTAGTAAATTTACCATGCAGTAAATTATTGCACGTTAAAGCCAAAGAGCATTACTTGCATGTGTAGATGCACCCTGGGTGTAATATCACACCAGCTATAACTGCATGCAGACAATGTTGTGACTATGGCATCAACAGAGGCCTTCATTTTCATGGCCAATGCAAGCTGAGGTTTTCAAAGGGTTGGAGATGTAGACATCTAATTTCCATCCATGTTAAAGGCCACTGATTGCACAGATTTTCGAGGGAAGTTTGGCTGTTGAGGTCGGACTCTAGAACCCATGCTTTTCCATTGAGTTGTATGCTCAGCTAGAGTGGGTTTTCCGGCTTCCCACCTTAGATCCTGAGGGTCTACATGGCTTTTTTGAATCAGTGGGCACATCTACACATGCAACTTTATTACACAGTAATTGAAATTACTCTGCGGTATGGACGCACACCTACACCTGCACGCCTGTACTGTGCAGTGTGCAGTAAATATGGTGACTTATGCCGACTTGAGCGTAAATTTGATACTTGCATCATAAAAGTATCACATTTATGCCCAATTAGTTACTGTGCAGTAACGCACGTGTAGATGCCTGTAACACCGTGTTTGTGGACTGACTTGGGACCAACTTTAGTCCCAAGTCAGTCCACACACAGTGTTAACGCATTTCAATGCCTGCATGTGTAGATGCCGGCCTATTCCCTCTTACCGCGCAGTAAATTTAAGCCGGCATAAATGTGCCTGTAGACATGCCCAGTGATTCCTTGCTCAGGCTGTCCGTGGGCCAGTAAAGGTTGGGATGCCTGTCCTAGAATAGTAGTTGCTTCTGTTGCATCAACGTACTCTCCAGTGGTGAAACAGGTAATGTTGTGTACCCATGGAGGGAATGAAATCAATGTCTTGTTGAGAAACACCACTGAAAGATTTGCTCCCCATACGGGCCTGGTAAACAGCAATTTCATAATGCCCAGGTGACATCTCTGAGCCCGTGGAGATGGGCTCCTCAACTAGGACTTTCTTTCGCTTGGGCCAAAGATGGTGGAAACAGGCAAAGTTCCCTTGAAATCAATGGAGATGCTCTGCTTTGAGGCTTTGTCCAACAGAGTCCTACTCTCTGCTGTGTTGGCACTGCCATGGAGGATTGCACAAGATGCCAAGCGCCGTGGGTCTAAGCACAATTATGGCCCTGGAGCTGCTTGAGACCTGCTTATTTGGTTGGCGAATGCTCACTCCTCACAGCTGGGCCGGCTGAAAGCTTTGCCAGGGAGGGTTTCTCTGATCCCCTGTGGAATTTATGCTGGAACAAGAGAGATGTGCCCCAAAATAGCTATGTGGTTAGGACACGGGTGGGCAAAATGATGGATCGAGCTGGCGGCCGCACTCCCATTTCCCAGCAGCCCTGGTTCCTGGCTGGGCTCCATGGAGTGGTCTCCAGTGCGGGGCCCCAGGCTGGCCCTGTGCTATCACAGCCCCATGCTGTCATGCCTCACACTCTTCATGGAGACCAGCTGGGAGCCCGGGCTGCTAGGAAATGAAGTCTTCTGCGGGCTGGACTTGGCCACCCCTGGGTTAGAACATCTCCCTGGGTTATGTTCTAGGGAAGTTGAGGTTGGATATTAGGAAAAAAACCTTTCTCCCTAGGAGGGCAGTAAAGCCCTGCAATAGGTTACCCAGAAACATGGTAGAGTCTCCATCCTTGGAGGTTTTTAAGACCCAGATAGACAAAGCCTTGGCCAGGATGATGTAGTTGGGGCTGGTCCTGCTTGGAGCAGGGGGTTGGACTAGATGTAACCTCCTGAGGTCCCTGCCAACCATCATTTTCTATGACTCTGTGATATCAGGGACAGGGCTGTGAATCCCTGCTCTGCTTGAACTGGAGAAGGGGCTTGAACCTGGAGAAGCCCAGGCATTTGTCTATACTCCCTGGCTTATTGCATGAGTTTTGCTTGGGCTTTTTGGCTCAGAAAGCTTGGGAAGGTCTTGGGGGGCTGTGAAAAACTGCCGAATCTTCAAAATCTATTCTTGGCACGAGCTGTTTCCTGCTCTGCTCAGTTCAACCTCAACATGCCCCAGTCTAAATGACAATTTGAGATGCAGGGCAGTGACCAAACAGGCTTGCTGAGCTGGATCCCCAGTTTGCTGCACTTTCTAGCTAGTAATTGTTTTGAACTCAGTGGCATTTTGCAGGGGAAGAAGAATTTCATATGCTCGTAAAGTCTGCCAAGTCAAAATTTCCCCGTGAAAACTAAAAAAAAACAAAAAAAAAACCTTTCAAAAAACCCCAACGACCTTATTTATTCACATGTCATATTCAACTGTGTTCCTGAAAATTAGTGATTGAAAATTGGGGTGCATGCCTTAAATGAGAAAATTGAATGTAGACAGTTTGGTTAAAAGGAAGACTGTTTCTCTTCATTTTGCCTTCTCAAAACAGGGCACATGTCTTATTTGGGGGGGTGTGGCATGCAAATAAAGATGGTATTTTTCATTTGCATCTATATTTCCTATTGGAGCAAAATCCTCCTGCCCCTGATTTCCTACTACCTCTGTCTCTTTTTTTCCCCCCCTTGCTACCCTGGTGCAGGATTAGGATAAGCTCATCTCATTACTTGATGTTCTGTCAAATAAATCTCTGCAGGGCTGAGCCAGGTGGATCTGGGGAACTCACTTGGCTGCTGTATCATCTTTCATTCACAGACGTTGTAGTGTGGGAACTTTTCTGTGGTTGCCTTCGCTTCTGCCAAGAGGAGGGCAGTGGGTGTGGAGCTGCGATTGAGTGATAGATGAGAGTGCCTCATCAGCTTTACAGCAAGGATGAAAATCGGCAGTATCCAGGTCTAGTTCCTTAGGAAGAACAAGAAGGATGGGGTGGATGGATGAATGGAGAGAGAGGGACATCTGGATAGTGGATAGAGCTCCCCCACATCTTGCTTTTAGAGCTGTGCTTGACTTTTATCATGCTCAGCAGGCTCTAGGAAAGGTTAAGCAAAAACTCAAGGTGATTGCTGGAAGGGGCAATTCATTTAGGTCCAGATCTCTTCCCCTTCAGGCCAAGGATTGATGCTAGAGAAGCCTGTGGAGCTATCCATCAGTGAAAGCCACACAGGAGGAGAGCTGAACTGTTGAGAAGTTATTGGAGGAGATAGAAAGGACACCCACTCCTCCTGAGTTTTTGGGCCTGGATCCCTTCTCATTCACACCACTTGCACACTGGCTTGACCCTCTGGACTTCAGAGGAGCTCCTCCTGGATGCTAGCCCCATTCCACCAATTTACTGGAGTGATTCTTGACTTGCCCGGTAGACTTCTCCTGTGAGACCTGACCCATGCCATGGTCTCTCCCAAGTGCACTCCATCGATTTAGCCACTCATTTATCCTGTTCCCAGTGGCCACAGCCCAGCTGGGGCTCCAGAGATAATGGAAAATGTTCTGGGTGTGACAGGTGCTTGCAGCTGAAAGGTTTTGCTAGAGACGCCAAGCAGAAAGGAACAAGGCTTTTGAAATGGGAGTGACTGAGTTGACACTTGGGTAGGACAGGCATTTGAATAATTATCCAGTGTGAATGAGGCAGCCTGCAAGAGCTGGGATTTCATGGGCTGCAAGGGTGCCTAACACCAGGTGCAGATGTCCACGAGCAAAGCCATGGGGAACCCCTCGGTCTGGAGCGGGAGACCAAGATGAAGCTGCTTTTGTCCTTTCCATGAGTGATTATGCAGTGAGATCCACAGCAGATATAAACTGGCATCGCTTCACCTGGGTTTACGCTTGCTGAGGATGCGGCGCAAAATGTCCCGTGCCTTGAAAGACGCCGAATTGCCTTCTGCTCCCATTGGGAGAAATTCTGAATGGCTCACTTGAGTCTCATCATCACTTAACCCACACTGAAATCAAGGGGCCAAGCCACGAGTGGGGCTAAGCCATAATGCCTGCTGGAAGCCAGCAGTGGTTTGGCCTACATGAAAGACAGGAAGACTCAGCACTGGGGAGATGAAATTGGTGGGCATTTGGTGTCCAAGATCCCACTATAGGGACCCTCCTCTGTACTTAGGAGTCTGAATACCTTTAGGAGTAGATTCAGGCTAAAACAAGAATAGCATTGAATGTCTGCATGCCAAGAGCTGGGGTGTAGGGGTAGGGGGGTGACACAAGGTACATCCACATTGCTGCCGGGAAGTGCCCTGCCAGCCTTCATAGACGTCTCTGAGCTACCTTTAATCTAGCAAGAATGGGCATGCATCTGGGGACCCTGGCATGTGACTGGCAGCCGGAGCCCTGCTGTAGCTTATTTGCGGCTGGGACCTGCACTGGCTTCATCAAAGCAAGTTTGGGGAGGCCTGCCTGGCTGCGTATAACCTCTGACTGCAACTGCAGGCAACCCGGACTCCATAGGAAGGGTTCTGCATCTGGGGCGCCAAGTATGTCTGCCAAAGCTCATTAAAAACAATAACTTTGCAAATTGCTGATGTTGCAGAAGTCCTCGGGCTGCGACCCAGAACGTTGCGTTCAGCTGGCTCTTTGCCTCGTTCCACTGGAAGGTCCCAATTCACTCATGCATGGAGGGCCTGATAGAGCAAGCGCTTGAAGCATGTGTGCAGGCCTGCTGGCTTACGTGTGCGATTAAGAGTGTTGCTGGACATTTTCGGTGGTGATCGCAGCTTGAGGCAATGAGCCACGTAGCTCCCCTCCGCAGCAGAACCTCAGATGCTAATAAAACTGTGACTATGAATGTCAGAGAGAGGTGGTGAATGTGTTGGTCTCAAGCTAGGCAGGAGGCCGGGTAGAGATGCACCTTATAGGCTAACTAAATAAGATATAGAATTGTAGAATCGATGGACTGGAAGGGACCTGCAAGATCATCAAGTTTGGTCCCCTGCTGTGGGCAGGAAGCTATTGGGCTCAAATGAGCTCAACAGGGTGCTTATCCAGCCTCATCTTGAACACCTCCAAGGATGGTGACTGCAACACTTCTCCTGGGAGTGTGTTCCAGATTCTGGTAACCCTTATGGAAAAAAAGTTTTTTGTATGTCCAGCCTAAATTTCCCTTCTATTAGCTTGTGCCCATTGGTCCTCGTCCTCCCTTGAGGCACCTTCCTGAAAAGTTGCTTCTCTAGATCTTGATGCTCACCCCTAACATACTTACATACATACATATACGGACATATTACATAGATTTCATAGATGTTAGGGCTGGAAGGGACCTCGTAAGATTATCGGGTCTAGCCCCTTGCCCAAAGGGCAGGAAGTCAGTTGGGGTCAGATGACCCTAGAAAGATAAGAATCGAAATGCAACTTCAACGTGTCCAGAGTAGGTGCTTGCACTACGTCTGGGGGAAGTCTATCCCAGACTCTGGAGACTCAGACGGTAAAGACGGTTTTCCTTATGTCCAATCTAAAATGGTCTTCCAGTAGTTTGTGGCTGTTGGACCTTGACGTGAACAGACGTTCTCCCAGATCCTGATGTACACCCTGATATATTTAGAGGCTGCCACCAAGTCCCCTCTGAGCCTATGCTTTTACAAGCTGAAGAGTCCCGTACCTCTCAGCCTTTCCTCATAAGGCCTGCACTCTTGTCCTCTGATCATACACGTGGCTCTCCTCTGGGCTCTCTCAAGCTTATCCACATCCTTTTTAAAGTGTGGAGCCCAGAATTGGATGCAGTACTCCAGCTGTGGTCTCACCAAGGCCGAGTAAAGCAGGAGAATGTCATCTTGAGTCTTGTTTGAGATGCATTGGTAGATGCAAGCCAGGGTTTTATTTGCTTTGCCGGCTGCAGTATCACATTAGTGGCTCATATTCATTTTGTGGTCAATCGTGACCCCCAAGTCTCTTTTGGTTGTAGTGTTAGTGAGTGAAGCACTGCTGAGCCTATAGGTATGATGTAGGTTCTTTCCCCTGAGGTGGAGCACCTTGCATTTCTCTATATTGAAGGTCATCAGGTTTACATCCTCCCACCTTGCCCGCCTGTCCAATCAGCCTGAGTCCTCAGCCTATCCTCCAGTCTAACCGCGCTTCCCCATAGTTTGGTGTCATCCGCAAATTTAGCCAGCCCACTTCTGACACGCAAATCCAGATTGTTAATGAACATATTAAAGAGTACTGGTCCGAGTACTGAACACCACTGGTCACCATGCGCCATGTTGACTTGGTTCCACTGACTATCATTCTCTGGGTCCGACCACGGAGCCAGTTCCCCAGTGGACCGTGATAGTATATGTATACTATATAAAGATATACATGCTTAGGGTCGGCTCCATAAATCTTGTGGTGACTGTAGTGGGATGCTTTGGATGCTTCTTCTTTGGATGCTTATCTTGCTGGGATCCTTTGACTCTAGCTGATTTCTTGCCCTTGGGGCAGGAGGCTGGACATGATGATCTTCAAGGTCCCTTCCAGCCCTAATGTCTATGAAATCTATTCTAGGTCTTTAGGAAGGGGAGGGGTCTATTCTAGGTCTGTGTATCCCTGTGTTTGTAAAGTGCCTAGCACCCACTGGGTGTAATAATCATTTTAGTATTTAATAAAACAATCATCAGTTTGAATGTAATAATCATAATATGACTATGGTTATTCATACGCTTATTAAGTGCAATAAGAATAATAATGTGTCAGGGACGAGCTGGAATTTGACATCTTGTCTTTAATAAGAGAGTAGAGGCAATTAAGGAGGTGGGATGAGTTGCCCAGGTAATTACTTTGGGGCTAGACGGTGGTATTGGGTTTATTTATCCTACGCCCTGTTAATTTGGATAGATGGCTCAGCTCAAATGTCATTTCTGCCCCCCCAAATTCTTGTCCCCAAGAGCTCCGTGGCGATGGCCATTGGTTCTGTAGCGCCAACTTTGCCAGACATTGTGGATTTCCTTGCACACGTTCTTTGAGAGTGTGGTATGACTGGTCTTCGTCTGGTGGGAGATGTCCCCTGGCTGTACCAGCTGGGTTGGTGCATTGAGAAACATAGTGGTATAATCAGCTTATGACGGAGAGCGTTGTGGTCCTCTGGCCTGAGGCAACATGGAGTCTGGACTAGGTGGCACACTCATCTAGACAAGGAAACAAAAACCTACTATTGATTTGTTTTAATACTGCAGGTTCCTATCTAAAGGCTTGGACATGTGTGCTTGTGTCAAAAAGGAGTGGGCACATGACATACAGAGTTGAACCCAGAGTAGAACTACTGTATATGATGTAAAGCTATTTCCATAGAATTTATACTGGTGCCAGTGTTGTGGATCCAGTTGATCCCAGGGGAGCTGTTAGCTCATGGCAAGCTAAGTGTGACCTGCTTTCCACCACTTAGGCTAGGAACAGATGTTGCATTTGCTTTGGGACAAGTTGTGCCTCGGTTTGTCCTGGAACAGAAAAGTCCTGGGGGTGTCTTGTAAACACATCACCCTTCCAATTAGCGTTTAGCGAGTGGCTGAATTCATTGCTGCCTTTCTGCCATTGGCTCAATGATGCAATCTTCATAGTTTCATAGTAGGTAGGGTTGGAAGGGACCTGAGCAGATCATCAAGTCTGACCCCCTGCCATGGCAGGAAAGAGTACTGGGTCAAACGACCCCGGCAAGGCGTTCATCCAGCCTCCTCTTAAAGACCCCCAGGGTAGGAGCCAATCTTGGCACAGCCATTCACTCACTTCTTGATGTCCTGGGACAAACAATTAGCACTTCGATTGACAGAACATGAGGGTGGGAAGGGACCTCAGGAGATCATACCTAGTCCAACCAACCGCCTGCTCCAAGCAGGACCAGTCCCAACTACATCATCCCAGCCAAGGCTTTGTCTATCCGGGTCTTAAAAACCTCCAAGGATGGAGAGTCCACCACCTCTCTGGGTAACCTGTTCCAGTGCTTTACTACTTTCTTACTGAGAAAGTTTTTCCTAATAAACTTAAACTTCCCTTGCTGCAACGTGAAACCACCGCTCCTCATTCTGTCACCTGCCACTTCTTATCCTGTGAATCTTTTTTGAGCTTATCCTGGAACAACGGATGTGGATGTCTGAACGATTCCACTTTGTCCTGGGGAGGCAAAAAAAAGGCTTCTCCTATGATAAATGCAACTCGTGTTTATAGCCTTAGTATGGAAGTACAGCCATTGCAGCCCACTGCATGCAGCTGCCCCAGAACAGCTGCTCATCTGTCTGCTCTGGATACTGGAGTAATTACCTCGGCTTTATGAAGCACTGGTATGGTGGCACTGCTGGTATCACTGGAGCTAGCAAATTCCAAGGTGGTTCTGGTGTACTGCATCCCCACCACCTGGGGCTCAATGGTGATATTTTGCCGTCCCTGTAGGGAGATGTAAAACATGTGTACTAAGCTCCCGCGCTTGTTAGACTGTCACAGACAAGTGGGGTCCACCACTGAGCCCGAGGTGGTGCATTAGCTATTGCCGTGACAAGCAATTAAGGAGGATTGGGTAACAGTCTATAAAAGCACAGGGCTAGTGGTAGAGAGTACGAGGAAGCCAACCTGGCAACTCCTAGCAGGTGATCTCCCTGGATTGGCCAACGACAAGGATCCAACAGGTTGATTCAGTTTTCTAGCAGACCAGTTTGTTGTGCAACTGTGGCACTAGACGAACTCCACCTTTTCCCCAGCAGGAAGAGCTGAGGTCAGACCATCATCCATGTATTGTGTAGCATGCGATGGGGGGAGCACACGGAGAAGTCAGGCAAAGAACTTGGGTCCCCCGGGAGCAGTGGAGCTGGGAACCCAGGGCCTCCGGGCCTGGAAAAGGATTTTGGTGCCAGAGCCAGCCAAAAATCTGATGCCCCACCAAAGCTTTCATATGAATGGAAGTGATAATGTTGCAGCAGAAGTTATCTCTGCCTAGGTCCCCGCGCTGCCTCTTTTGCACAGGGTGGATTTCACCTGCTGTGCAGTCTCTGGTCTTTCCTCCCCTGATTTATGACCTCCGGTGAGAAGCTTTACCCTTCTCAGCTGTCAGAGCTCCTCTCTGCTTGCTGTTTAACTCACACTATATGCACAATACTGGCTCCGACTTAGCGCAGAGGGAGCGAAGCTGAATGCAGAGAGACCTGGAACTAATTCATGCTAAACCTTCCCACAAATCTCAGCAATGCAAGAGAAAATTACAGTGCATGCAACACTAATTTGGCTTTTATTATGTCATCTGAGGTACAGCCTGTGGCTTTGGGATAAAGTGTTTGTTTTTAACAAGTAGGATATGGGAGGGATAAGGGTTTGGGAGACTTTAGTCAGGCACTCATTGCAGGTATTAATTAAATAAAAATTTTAATTAAAAGTGGAAAGAAGCAATTAGGGCTGGTTATGTTTCCCCCCCCCCTCTTTCTGCAGTGTGCGCACTTGTAGACGACAAGTGCACAACATGCAGCATTTGCTAGAGGTCCTATTTGCAAAATGACAAGGAGAGGCCTTTTTTTGGTTCCCTCGGGCAAACAACCATCATCCCTTCAGTGGAAGAACCAAAGATTTCTGTCTCAGACTCCCCAGTTTTAGTTAGTTGATGAAAATTTGCAATTCTCAGCCTCTCTTAGAGTGGCAGCTTGGGTTCTTTGCTTCAGAAGCCAAGCATGGCAGCAGTAATGTTGCAGCAGAAGTGATCTCTGCCATGCAATTCCTAAGGTACTCTTCTGGCCTCTAGTTTCATTGGTTTGTTTTATAGCTCTATTTCTACAGTTTGCAAGCAACCAAGTGCATTGGAGAATCAGATAGGGACCTCAGGAGGTCGCATCTAGTCCAACTCCCTGCTCCAAGCAGGACCAGCCCCAACTACATCATCCCAGCCAAGGCTTTGTCTAGTCCGGTCGTAAAAACTACCAAGGATGGAGAGTCCACCACCTCTCTCTGGGGAGCCTGTTCCAGTGCTTCACCACCCTCCTCGAGAGAAAGCTCTTCCTAATATCCAGCCTAAACTTCCCTTGCTGCAAATGGAGCACATTGCTCCTTGCTCTGTCATCTGCCACCACTGAGAAGTCTAGCTCAGGGGTGGGCAATTATTGTGGGTGGATGGCCGCTTAACAACTTTTGGTGAGCTGTCAAGGGCCACATGGTTAGCCCTTGAGACCTGCCCCACCTCTGGTCACCATCTTGGGACCTGAAATACCGCCCCTGACCTTTGCTACCTGAAGTCTCTCCTTTTGCTCCCCAGGAATACTCTTTTTGGAAGAGGGGGTTTTGCCATCTTGGAACCAGAAAAAAAACCAAATCATACACTAAAAGTCAAACACCTACAAGAACATAGTTTTCATAGTTTCATAGTTGTTAGGGTCAGAAGGGACCTGAGCAGATCATCAAATCCGACCCCCTGCCATGGCAGGAAAGAGCACTGGGGTCAAACGACCCTGGCTAGGTGTTCATCCAGCCTCCTCTTAAAGATCCCCAGGGTAGGAGCCAGCACCACTTCTCTTGGAAGTTGGTTCCAGCTCCTAGCCGCCCTGACTGTGAAGCAGTGCCTCCTGATTTCTAGCCTGAAGCTACCCTCCGTCAACTTATGGCCGTTATTCCTCGTTACTCCTGGTAGTGCTCAGGGGAACAGGGACTCTCCCATAGCCTGCTGGTCTCCCTTGGCCAGTTTATAGACGGCCACCAGATCCCCTCTCAGCCTTCTCTTGTGGAGGCTGAACAGGTTCAGGTCTTGTAGCCTCTCCTCGTAGGGCCTGCCCTGCTGTCCCCTGATCATGTGAGTGGCCCTCCTCTGGACCCTCTCCATGCTGTCCACAACCCTCCTGAAGTGCGGTGCCCAGAACTGGATGCAGTACTCCAACTGCGGCCTGACCAGTGTCTAGATCTAGTTGCAGCCTGTATGGTGAGGTGTGAGTGTGCGTGTGTGTGTATGGTGGTGTGTGTGTATGGTATTGTGGGGAGGGTGTATGTGTGTATGGTGGGATGTGTTTGTGTATGTGTATGTACGTATGGTGAGTTGTGTGCATATGTGTGTAAGGTGGGGTGTGTGTGTATGTGCATGTATGGTGGGGGGTGTGTGTGTGTATGGTTGGGTGTGGGGGGGGTGTGTGTGTGGGGGCAATAGCCCCAGCTTCTGCTTCTCCCCGGAGTCCCGGGACCTGCATGGCCTGCGGTGGGGAAGGCAGTGGGCTTCAGCGCGTGGTGTTTCCCTCCCGTGCTGCGTGAGTGCGAGAGCTGCACGTGCGATAGAGGCATCCTGGCTGGGCTGCACTCCTTGCTGCCGTGTGCAGCACCAGGTGGAGCCCCGCAATGCCAGACGGCAGCACCTGCACTGGGCATGAGCACCTGCCACCTGTTAGTGCTCCTGCTGTCGCCAGTGGGGGCTGTGTGTGCAATGGAGGGAAGGTCTGGAGGGTCCCTACACCCTTCCATGATCCCTCACACCCACACACTGCCCACCTGAGCTCTGAGCTCCCACTGCCCCCTGGGCGCAGACTCTATGCTGCCACCAGCACCAGCCCCATGCTCCCACCCAGCTGCAGCTCCCCTACACCCCCACCCTGCCCCTGTCCTTGCTCCCACCAATTCCTGATCTGCTACCTGGAGTGAGCGAGACACCAGGGAAGCTGAGCAGGTTCCCGGTTGCTGCAGCAGTGGCAGCAGCAGCCCTGCCCAGAAGCTGTGTGCTGGCCAGGCTGGGCCCTTCCACCTATGAGGGTGGGAGTGAGGTGCAATAAGGGATGTTGGTAGGGGTGTATGTATGTGGGTGCCTTACTCCCACATAGGATAGGTGGGGTACAGTTAGTTGGCAGGCACTTGCAGGTGGGATGAAAGTGGGCCAAATTCAGCTCGTGGGTCATATTTTGCCTGCCCCTGGTCTAGCTCCATCCTCTTTGGATCACCCCTCCCAGCTGCTGAAGGCTGCTATTAAATCCCCCCTCAGTCTTCTCATCTCTAAACTACATAAGCCCAGTTCCCTTAGCCTCTCCTTGTAAGTCAGACGCTCCAGCCCCTGAACCATTTTTGGCAGACCGTTAACCGTTTTTGTGTAGTGAATCCTTTGTAGGAGATATGGAAGGACCGTGTATAAATCTATGCAAGATGATTCCTGCTTGAAATGATCCCAACTCCATTCCTTTTTATTGCTATTACAATAACACCTTGTTCCCTAGGGCTCTGCTTTGGTTGGAGCGGTTCTACTAGAGAGATAGAGACAATAGTCTAGAGCAGGGGTGGGCAAAATGCGACCCGGGGGGCCGGATGTGGCCCACTAGGCTATTCTATCCGGCCTGCGGGACCCCTAAAAATGTAGAAAATTAATATTAATCTGCCCTGGGCTGCCTGTCACGTGGCCCTTGATGGCTTTCCGAAACTCAGTAAGTGGCCCTCTGCCCCAAATAATTGCCCACCCCTTGTCTAGAGCTAACAACTATGAATTATGCTGTGCCTTACAGAAGGCCATGAAGGACTATGGTATGTAGAAGAGCGAGAAAGAGGAGCCAGCTCTTGTGTCTAACCACTGGATCTCACTGGCCTTCAGAAAGGTGCATCAGAATTGTTCTCGCTCCATACATAGATGGGATGTTTTCAGGGGCACGTTTGCTTAAGACACGCCAGGTTGTGTAACAAAGCAGTGTGTATACAGGTTTCACAAGGTTTAGTGAAACACTATACGTTATGTAATTCTGATTACCGTGGCTTAGTGGGTAGCACGATACAGTGGAAATGGGCTCCATGGCTTGTTTTCTTCCAACCACATTTGGGTGTCTTCTGGAGAATCAGTCTCCCTCTCTTTTTTTTTTTTCGCTTCAGTTTTTCTATCTGTAAAATGGACTAAGGCTACAGGCCTCCTCTATACAGCCCTCTGAGATCTGCTGATAAAAAGGGGCCATTATAAGACATAGCTATTATTACTGTATGTCCTGAGCATTACCTTCAACAATCCGCCTTCCATAGTCAGTATTTTTGGCTTGGCTTACCATAATTCTTGATTTTTTTTAAATCTCTAGTTTAGTTTGCCATGTATCAGATCTCCCAGCTTGCCTCTAGGGGATGATATTGCTAATTATTGTTTAATCCTTTCTCTCCATAGTCTTCCACTTAGCAGGAAACAAAATGGCTGCTATCATTGCCTCAGCCCTGCAGGCAGAGATGGGATTAAAGATGATGGACTGCACTTTTCGAATGAGTAATATTTCCATAGTGTTGACATGATGTTGCAGCCATGATGGCCCAGGAAATATGTGAGTGAAAGGATTTTACTGGGTGATATTCTTTATTGGACCAGCTGCATGGTTGGGATGGACAAGCTGTTGAATACAAGCCTGAAGAGGAATTCACAAGCATGTCTAAAATTGTGTATGTTTAAATGTTGGGCTGTATTTTACTTTGAATTGCAAAGAAGACATTTAAATTGCGAAAAAAACCCACGTACATGAAAACTGTAACGCAGTTAAATCACAAAAAAGGGCAAATTTCGTCATGTGTACAAGCGCCTTAATATTTTAATAGAAAAGGGACTACTGGGGGATAATCCAGATCCACATCTGCTTGCAAATCTATTTATGGTTCTCCAGCATCTACTGCTTAGACACATTTGTCCTATGTAGTTTAAAATCATTGCTACTATACATTCTCTTTTCTGGTGACTGATTGTTACATATTTTGCTTTTGCTTTTTTTGACCAAGAATACCCCAAGACTCTTAATTCACCCAGGTTGGCCATGCACCCTCAATTGCAAAATGAGTATTTGGGAAGTTAAGTCAATGTTTTTCTAAGTAGAAAGTTGATTTATGGGGTAATCCCTGGGCGTGGTTGCAAGTTTGTAGAAGTCAGGGTATTACGTGAATTTGCTCAAACAACTGCCTGCCAAGGGGCTTAGAAAATGAATGGTGTGGCAAAATATGTTGAGGAACTTGTAAGGATTTGTCAGCAACATAAGAACCAAAGGAGATCTATTCTGGGTTGACAGGGCTGAAACACAGGCAGTTGGAGGTGAAGGAGAGTTCTCACCACCTATAATAACATAACTGGGCTTTTTTTTAGCTTTTTGGGGTGTGTTGAAGGGAAGGTCATTTTAGCAAGGGGAGGGGGAGGGGTGGGCAGGCTGCCAGGTACACCTAAACCCACAAATACAATAAACCGATGAGCTCCTTTTCCACTCCCCTGTCACCCAGCCCACTCCTGGAGCACATAAAAAGGAGGATTCTTGCCACCGTTCTTGGAAGGACTTGACTTCTTTTGCCTTGGGACTTGCCTCAGGTTGCAGTGCCCCTGAGGTCACCTCTCTGCTCTGTGCCGTGATCATGTCTCGCCAGTCTTGCGGTCTGAACTTTGCTGGTGGTAGCAGAGGTTTCAGCTCCAGCTCCATTTGCCTGGGGGGTGGGAACAAAGTCAGCTTCAGTGCCGCGTCCCGTGGAGGATGTGGAGGGTCTGTCCGGAACCCCATCGGCTTTGGCAGCAGGAGCCTCTATAACTTGGGTGGATGTAAAAGGATTTCCATTGGTGGATTCGGTGGAAACAGTGGCGCTTGTGGAGCCTTCGGGGCTGGTGGCCGAGGAGGCGGTGGGTTCGGCTATGGTGGGCTTGGTGGTGGCTTTGGTGGCGGGTCTGGGGGTGGTTTTGGTGGTGGCTTCAGTGATGGGTCTGGAGGTATGTTCAACGGCTGGGGTGGCCCCAGCTTTCCCGTTTGCCCACCTGGTGGCATTCAAGAAGTGACCGTCAACCAGAACCTCTTGATACCGCTCAAGCTGGAGATTGACCCGGAGATCCAGAAAGTGCGGTCCCAGGAGAGGGAGCAGATGAAGACCCTCAATGACAAATTCGCCTCCTTCATCGACAAGGTGAGAGGAGGAGAGGGGATTC
>NW_005842452.1:1250808-1272552 GCF_000455745.1 Alligator sinensis
AACAAAGTCTCTTATGACTTTGCCTTGCAATAGCTTCTAGATACCCCAAGTGAGATCAGGGCCCGATAGTGCCGGGTACTGTCCAGACGCTTTGTCAGGGGCAGTGCCGGCCCCATAGTATTAACACTCTCAATAGACAAGATGGTGAAAGAGAGGGAGAAAGGCGAGGAAAAGTCCATGCCAGATCCATGCTCTAGAACCTGGCCTGCTACCTCCGTTTACACTGCACCATGTTTTATAAGGTAAGCAAAGTGTCTTTTCCCATGCGATTGGCACCATCCGTTGCCAGAACTGGCAGTACTGACATGGATCCTCCTCATCTGTTTGCTACTGCACTTTCTCTGAAAGGAGAACGATCAGCATTTGCAATCTCTCTTGCTTATGAGAGGGAATTTTAGGTGGGGGAAAAATATTTTCCTCCCAGATATCGGGTTCTTTTCTGTGAGAAGCATATTGTTCCCTGGTGAATCAATAGGATTATGAATCAGGGATGCAGGGTTGTTGCCTTGAGGACAAGGTTGGACTAGATGTGACCTCCTGAGGGCCCCCGCAGCCCTACTTTTCTATGCTTTTATGACTTTTTTCCCATTTATTCTCTGTTGGCCGATAGGTCCGATTCCTAGAACAGCAGAATAAAGTGCTGGAGACCAAGTGGAAGCTTTTGCAGGAACAGGGGCAGGGAACGGGGCCCCATAGCAGGAGCCTTGACCAACTCTATGAGGTTTATATCAATAGCCTGAGAAAACAGCTTGATGGTCTGACCAGTGAGAAGAGTCAACTGCAGCTAGAGTTGAAGAACTGTGAAGATTTGGTGGAAGATTTCAAGACCAAGTAAGGAAGTGATTCTTAGTTGCTTATGGCTCCATTGCATCTCCTATTTGGTCCAGTCCCCTGCTCAAGGCAGCATCATCCCCCTTTAAACCAGGGATTCAGTTTCTCCCTGTCTGATCCGCAGGTACGACGAGGAGATTAACAAAAGAACAGCTGCAGAGAATGACTTTGTGCTTCTGAAAAAGGTGAGCCATAAGGGCCTGGCAATGTTGGGAATGAGGAACTATTTTAATTGATGTCGTCCCTAATTGGCACAGAACAAGGGTAAGAACAGAGATGCTGTCTGGCTGATAGGAGAGGAGAAGGGTTTTATGGTTTCTGCCACCAAAATACACCGTTTGCTACAACATTGCATATGTTCACCTTAATTCAGGTGCACATTATCGGTGTCATTCATTTCTTTGTCACGTAGTAGTTCACGGTCCACGTGGAAAGCAAAAGGGTGGAAACATATTTATATTCAGGGAAAGCCCAAGGAAACACTGGAGACATTGCTGCAAACACTTTCCTCGTTATCCAGATCAGTTGATTGCAGCTTTTATTTTTTTGTAGATGATCCAGGTTTTTCAAGCAGTGTTCTTTGATTTCTTAGCCTGTGAGAGCCTGCGGTACATGGAAGGATTCCCTCTTTCCCATCTCTCTTTTAGGATGTGGATGCTGCCTATATGAACAAGGTGGAGCTGCAGGCAAAATTAGATTCCCTGGCAGATGAACTCAACTTCCTGAGATGTGTCTATGATGCTGTAAGGAGTTCATGGTCTTTGTAACCAGTGGGACTGGGGAGTTGGCTGGCAGGGGTTATTAGAGAGCTGGGTGGAAGGTGTTTTTATGTGTTTTTCCTCCTTTAAATACATCTTCTTTCATTGCGTGTGATACGGCTTATGTCTTGGGAATCTCTAAAGTAAACAGCCCGAGGGCCCCAGTTTTCAAAGCATGCTAGATTTTAAGGCCAAAATGGGAGATGATAATGCTCTAATCCAACTTCTTTAATAACACAGTCCCAAGAATTATCTCCGCTGAGGTCTCTGCAGTTGTTTAACCAAAAACATCCCTTTTAGCAAGCGGTCCGGTCTTGATTTAAATATGTCAAATAATAGTGAATCCTTTTTTCGGACAAATTATCCCAGTAGTTGCTTAATCTCCCTGCTAAAAAGACTGTGTTTTATTTCTAGCCTGTTTCTGTTCTGGAAGTGGTCTGGCATTTGGTTTCCAAATGTTGGGTCCTGTTTTGCCTTTTGCTGCTGTCTGCTATCAGCACTCTCTTCCCCAGGAAAACTCTGTGATCATATAATCGCTTAACCTTCCCTTGGGTAAGCTCAAGTGCTGGTGACTTTGGGATGCCTGATCTCAGACATCTTGAAAGGGGACGAATTTTCAGGGAGGGCTTCTGAAATTTGGTCTCTTGAATGTGTGTCCAGTTGAAGATTCACCAAGATCCTTAGAAGGTGAAAGGGTCCCAAATGGCAAGGGGCTGCGCCCCAGGACAGCATGTGATATGAGAAAGTCTAAAGCCCGTGTTTGCGTGAATTGTAGGAACTCTCACAGATGCAGCAGACGGTTTCCGACACATCCGTGGTCCTGTCGATGGACAACAACAGGAACCTGGACCTGGACAGCATCATTGCCGAGGTGAAAGCTCAGTATGAAGAGATCGCTCAGAAGAGCCGAGCTGAAGCAGAGGCCTGGTACCAGTGCAAGGTGAGTCATGACGTGCCTTGGTCCTGATCCCACACCACTGAAGTCACTGGGAGCCTTTGTGGTTGACTTCAGTGGAAGCAGGGAGCAGAGCCTGAATGCCACGTGCCATGGATATACGGAGCTGGGAGCAACCAGCCATCCACTCTCTTTGCTCCAGAAAAGCAAATAGAAAGCCAATGCTATCCCCCATAGCAGAATGGTTATTGCCATCCACAGATGAAATTCATGGTCTTCCTGAGTCCAGCTCTGATCAAAGCTTAGGCCTGGCTGAACTCAGTGTTACCTCCTAATGCCAGTGTGGCTGAGTAGGTCCAAGCAATAGCAGCGGCTATTTGTGTGTAGGCAGAAAGGAGCCTTATAATATGTATAATGTATATAATGTGTATAATGTGTATAATGTGGCTTGATGTCCACCCTTGCTCTTGTCATCACAATACACCTGATGCTAAAGCATTTTGCACATGGTTTGGGTAAGCAGGGGAGCGAAGCCCAGGCCACCCCACCCAGTGCTGCTCCACAGAAGGGCTCTTGGAGACCGTTGCATTCAGACAGCCCCTTCTGCTCTCTCCTGGCCAGCCACAAGCATGAGAAAACCATGCAGGTCCCAAAATGCACGCGCCCTCAACTAGGAGACTTCCCAAAGGGGTTTGCTGAAGCAGGGTGCACGAAAGGCAAGAGGCTTCTTCCTTTATAAATCAGCACTGGAGCATCACCCTCATTGCAGTGAACACCCTTGGACACCATCCTTTTTGAGCGAGACATCTCCAGAGGTGTGATTCTAGTGGAGTTAGACATACCCACTCTTGCATTAGTCTAGCTAGCTCAAGAGCGTGGGCAAGCTACCAAGAGCTAGTTGCGCTCATGTCTCCCCGTGGTGCAATCTGATGGCAGTATGAATATATTCTGAGTGCTGTTAGGGGTCTGCTTTGAGGGGAACACCCTTGAGCTGAAGAGGTTGTTGTCTTGTTTCTGACCAACAGTATCAAGAGCTGCAAGTCACAGCCGGGAAGCATGGAGACAGCCTAAAGGACACCAAGGCTGAAATCTCAGAGATGAATCGGATGATCCAGAGGCTACGGGCGGAAATTGAAAATGTGAAGAAGCAGGTGAGGGGCTGGAGTTTTGGGTATATGACCTGGAAGAGGCTCATGATGAAAGGAAATCTTCCTGAGGCCTGTCTGTCTGCTGATAAACTAGCCCACAGCTAAGCACTGATGAGCAATTAGTTTCCACTGCAATTCCCTTTGTCCTTCTAGAGGTGTACGTTGTCCTTCTGGAGCGGTGACTGCAGTGGAGGCCATCCTCATGACTTTATTGCAAGCTCCTCGTGCTTTGATATTTGTTAAGGCCTCAGTTTATGGAGGCATGGGACTTACAGGAGAATTTCATCTTCCATTTAGAAAAAGACCTCATGCTTCCAGAGAAGCAGCTGGGAAACCTGGAGCTGAAAGTCTATGGGCACATCTACACGTTGCCCTATGGTGACATAGCGATGCGCTACGGCAATGTAGCAATCATGTGGGTCTACATGTGATCGCCAGCTATGCCGCTGTAGCGGCGCACTCCCCGGTTATAGCGCACTAGTAAAATCTAACCGTGAAACCGTTAAGCTAGTGAAATCTAACCGTGCGCCGTGTGCATGGCGCAGTAGCCGCCCATACTGAGCCGTGCTTTAGTACTTCCAAAAGGACAGCCGTGGTGGGCAACATCACCGTATGGTGACATGTAGACAAGCCCTATGCTGACCCCTAAGAGGAGACCCAAATGTGTTGTTTGGATGACGAGATGATTTTTGTGCTACTCTAAGCCAGATTCAACAGATGTTGCATTTGCCTTGCAGTGTGAAAATCTGCAGACTTCTGTCGCGGATGCTGAGCAGCGCGGGGAGCTGGCCCTCAAGGATGCGAGGGTAAAACTGTCCGAGCTGGAGGCCGCCCTGCAGAAGGCCAAGACTGAGCTGACCCGCCAGCTGCGGGACTACCAGGAGCTAATGAACGTCAAGCTGGCGCTGGACATCGAGATCGCCACCTACCGCAAGCTGCTGGAGGGCGAGGAATGCAGGTGGGTGCAACGTGGAGAGGACCACATCCTGGGCCTGACAGTGACTTGGTGCTCGACATCTATTAAGTAGCAAGCGGACTTCGGTGCCTAAATGAAACTCTGTTCCATCCTGTTCAAGACAGAAAACCTGTCTCACATCTGCTTTTTGTCACTCACCATCTTCTGATCCTTAACACTGAGTCATAAAAAAGCAGCCAAGAGCAGGACACCTGCATGAGTTGCTTTTGAGGGACCCAAGCAGGGAATGGGAACACAGTTAGGCATCTAAGCCTAAGAGCTGGAATGAATCTTGTCCTTAGAGTATGTTGTGATTCCCCTATTAAAACGACCCGATTAGGGATGCTCTGGACTTTCTGGGAACTAAAAAGGGCACAGGCATATTATACCGGTATATTAAGATTCTGTTGTAACTCAGGTTTTGGTTTTGGAGGAAGTTCTGCAGTTATAAAAATAGCAGAGATCTGTTTTCTGTCCTACCCTGTTGAGTGGGTGAGCTCCTCGGGGATGGCAGTTGTCCACTACTGTGAATGCATGCACGGCACTCGGCTTCTGCTATGGGGGGTGGGAGAGCTTTGAGGGGCAAAAGTCCCCCAACAGTAATTGCAAGGTAGAGACCGGCTCTTCTCTAACTGAGCTGACCAAGGTCATTAGCAGAGGAGGTCTCGATAAAAGACTGGCTCTAGCAGGGGAACGGCTTTGCTGGGTGAGTGACCTGTTCCCCTTTCGTTCCTTAGGATGTCTGGAGACTGCCAAAGTGCTGTGAGCATCTGTAAGTACCTTGCGTGTTCCCCTTGTTCCATCAGGAGCTAGGTTGGGTTGGGGTTGCATGTAGGGGCTGACCATCCCTTTTCCTCTTCCTCTGCAGCCGTGATGGGCAGCAACAGTACCTCTGGAGGTGGATTTGGACACGGGATTTGCTTTGGAGGAGGCAGCGGTGGAGGAGGCTTTGGAATGGGTTTTGGTTCTGGAAGCGGCAGAGGGATCTGCAATTTGGGTGGGGGTGGGGCAGCCTTTGGGGGGGGACTGTGCTCGGTAGGAGGCGTGTATGGGTCTGGGGGGGGATCTAGCATGATCCTGAAAAAAACTACCATGTCCACATCAGCGAGCAAGAATATTTAGGCCATGGAGCCGTGCATGAGTATCCGGTAGCCCCAGGTCAGCCAACAACCCAACCCTGATGTGCAAAGGAGAAACCAACTCTGTTCCTTAAAGTTCAATTCCTGGCTAGCTATTTCCTCCCAGAAACACAGCACGGATGGTGGCAGCTTCCTCAAGACACTGTCAGAACTGACTCTTGATTTCAAGTGCTGCTCATCTGGACGCAGCCAGAAGGTCCTGATTTTCAGAAGGACCATCTGAAAACCAGGCCCTTGCCCTGTGTCTCTGGGGAAGCACCCAACCTTGCAGCATCCAAAATCACTTTTACATGCTTTTGGAAGCTTTCTCCAGGGAGATGAAATGCACCTGTGAGTTGCAACTCCTTGACTTCAAGGGGCTTACGCTAGAAGTCCATCTGGGGCCAATTAGTGATATTTGATTCACAGGGGGGGTAATATCTAGGGGAAAAAAGTCTAGAGTGGGGCTTGAACTCATGCTTTCGAGCTGCAGCAAGACACCTTAGTTGCTCTTCTGCCACACCCTAACATTATGTTCTGTGAAGTAAATTAAATGGATTGATGATTTAAACATCTGGGGCTGGATCCTGAGCTGGTATAAATCCATTTAGCTTCATTGTGGCCAATGGCTGACACCAGCTGAGGAGGCTCCAGTCCCTTTGAGTACCAAATTCTGAGTGACAGCTATTCCCAGCAGATGAGGCTTTCTACCTGATGCAAAGTTTTTCTGTAATGAGCTAATATCAGTTCACCAACATATAAGCAATTGTAAAATATTTGCAGGCAATTCTAGGTGTAGTTTCTCACTGGAGTGGTGAAACAACTTCTCCTTGGCTATTTGAGTTTCTTTTCTTTGGTGTATGACAAATCTCATTAAAAACTTTTCAGAAAGGAATGCAGTGAGTTGGTTTGGTTTTTGGCTGAGGGTTTCATGTTGCAACGCTTACGATCTCATCCAAAGATCTGAAAATACTTGACAAACCGCTTTAAATAGATCGGGCAGGAAATGCTTTTATCCCTCCCAACGCCCATAAAAATTCACTTTGAAAATAAATGAAAATAATTTGGGTCATTTTTCTTCCTGAGCACAGTCTGAAGATTTTTTTTTTTTTTAAAGTCAAAACTCATTTTTTTCCTGGGCAATAAAACATTCAGGGGCAATAAAATATTTTTGCTTTTCCGGAATTGTTTTGGCCAGTTCACAAACATTGACCCAAATTATTTGTGTCAAATATGGATATTTCCTGCCGAAATGAATGTTTTGACAAAGATGCCATTTATTGATAGAAAAAAAAATGTCAAATGGAAAATTTCATCCAACACAAAGAGAGAACTGTGTTGCCCACTCCGAGGGTCTGTCGACTTCATGATCCAATGGCAGTTTTTTTTCCTGGATGCTGGGAATTAAAAGCATAAAATCCATATTCTGTCTGGGGAGGAGGCTGGGAAAAGGTAAAATCCAGGGGAGTTTTAATGCTGGCAAGGTTAACATTTTACCTGCCTGGTTGGCCAGTTCCCACGGTGAGCATGGTACAAGCCCCAGAGAGAATCTTTTTTTCTCTTTGAAAAGATTGATTCCCTCGAGCTGACAGAGAGTGAGTGCTAGATCCTGATGAATATGAAACACTGGCTTTGAGATCTCATGAGATGTCTGAAAGCAAATGCTACCCCCTGCACCTACCTCCCTGTACGTCAGGTGGAAATATTTGCAAGGAGCTTGAAAAGAGATGGGAGGTGGGCCGTGCTGCTTGCATGGCATAGCTCTGCCCTGCATGCTGGCACGGCGGAGGGGGTTGTAGCTGCAGGGAACGGACAGGGAACAGCTCTTGGCTGAGACGGCAAACACTTCTCGTCAACCTGGAACTGAGTTTTCAGGAAAGTCATTCTTCCCAGAATCACATTTCTCAGCTCTAGCAGCTTTCTCAGCACTTCTGCCTGTGCATTTCTCCTCACTTAGGGCGCCTAATACAACCGCGGTGTTTCAGTGTGTGATGCTGGAGCTGTCGGTCAGGTTTGAACGGGCAGATGATGATATTAAAATCACAGTTTAATTTGGTGAGCTTGCCTGGAGACACCGCTGTTACCCAACACACATGTTTATCTAAATGTATTCAGTGACTGCAGCTAGCGCCTTCACGCTTTGCTGAGTTGACAACTCCTTTGCCCTTGCAAAGCAGCTGGGACTTGAGATTTTCTAACCGACTCGCCCTCCCTACAAGAAAAAAAATTCCATATTTGGCAATCCCGAAGGAGGGAAGAGCAAAAAACCCACTGCTGGTTGTAAATGCAACCCCACAGCACCTCCAAGCTCTTTGGGCTCCGGTTTCTTACGGCAGAATGAATCTGAGCCACCAACAAAGCCACAGAGCCAAAGTGCCAGTGTGGCACGGAGACTGCCGTGGTTATATTTTAATTTCTGCTTACTTAAAGGGAAGGCTCTCTCCTTCCAGGCGGCAGAGAAAACTGTCATTTTCTGCCCACATGCAGCCTGTTTTGACAGGAGCTCTTTGCACTTTCAAGGAGCCCTTGGCTCAGATCGTCACAAGCACTGAAGGGCTAACCTTGAAAAGAAAATTTCTAAAGGAGCGACGTCGCTGAAACTAGGACACCGGCTGCTGAGCACTGAGACATTCGGAGTGTCCTCGGAAGTTGATGGCACATATGCTTCAATGCGCTGCCTCACTTGCTTTTGAAAATGCACCAGATTTTCAAAGGTCTTTGAACAGCTAAATATGCAGTTCAGTGCATGGTGGGGTTTTCAGGCATGTACAGGTGCCAAAGCCACAGAGGAGCTTTTCAAAATCCCATTTGGAGCCCCTCTTCATTTTTAGATGCTAAAAGATTTCAACATCGAATACCTGGGCTAATGAACAACTCCACCATACCTGGGCTAACACAAAAATTCTCCCCTATGGTATTTATTGCTTACTGAGACTGGCTGGATACTAAGGGGAGAAAAAAATCACTGAATCATTGAAAAAGAGTGAAACTCGGTGAAATTATCCCAAAGTTATATTTGGTAAATAATATTCCAATGATCCCTGCACGATCCTTTATAAATAGTGTTTGCTCTTTCTGTATCTTAAATAAGCTAGGGCACCTGATACAACAGAGGTGCATGGGCCCATGCAAACAACCTGATACAACAGTTATCGGGGTTCATAACTGAACTATTTACGATTCAGATAGCACCATCGTGATAGATGAACTATGCCTGTATCTACGTATCTAGCTATCGCATTAAAACAGTTACATGAGTTGTTCTATCATCTGTGTGTGTGTGTGTCTGCCCATCCATACTCTTCTTCACAGGCTAAAAGGGCCCAGTCTCTCAAGCGGTGTGTCTCTGCATTGCTTGTTTGCTTTAGCCATAAGAATAGCTTGGAGGACAAGAAGATTTGCTCTCCATGTTGTACAGGATATGTCTTATCTGTGCTAATACCCAGCTTGTTCAAGACACCAGACAGTCAACATTATCAGATTCCAGGGTTTGCCTTGGGCTGGAATTAAGTCCAACCATGAAAAGAGCTCCCATCAGAAGGTGGTTTTATGAAAGCTCCAATGAGAAGAACACAGGTACTGCCTCTCTGCTTAAATTTAAATGACAAGAAGATTCAGAATCCCTTTGATTTGCAACCCATTCAGCTAGATTGGGAAATGATCTCAGAAGCCAAGGGCAATTTTCCATGTAGAAAGCAGTTTTAGGGTGTAATCATAGGTGTGTTCCAGCAGTTGTGAAAGCCATGCTATAACTTCACATGCACTAAAATGTCAGCCTGCCATGGGGCTTTGTAGTGGAAGATCCAGATAAAGATATAGGTAAACTGGGGAACCATGTAATGCAAATGGGAGAAGGAGGAAAAAAAGATATGCTGCATTGAAAGAAATCTCTTCTCAGAGACCATTAAAACATACACTGCTTGCTACCACTGGGTGGATGTTGCATGATCCTTCCTTTTTTCTCTCCCTCTTCTACATTGCAAGGGTGTGTCCCAGGGTAGGGTCAATGTTTGGCACATTGAAGATGAAAATCTGTCAGCCACGCCAAGCGCAGGGAGACAATAACCTGGCATCCTCCTCAACGCCCAGGCAAACCCAGCCCAATTCCTGGAGCAGATAAAAGGGAGCATCTCCAGCCCCGGAGTCAGAGGAACTCTCCTCCATCCTCCCTGCACTCAACTCCTTGCAGCACAGCTCCAGTGACCCTCCTCTCTGTTTGACACTCAGCTTGGGAGGAGCAGCCATGGCTCTGCAGACATATACTAAAAGCATCGGAGGTGGCAGAAAGTGCTACAGCTCACGCTCTGCCGTCGGCGGTGGAGGGGGGAGCAGAGTCAGGAGCAGCTACAGCTCGTATTCCTCCCGGGGCTATGGAGGTGGTGGACGGTGTGGTGGTTTCAGCAGCAGGAGCTATGGCGGAGGCGGAGGCGGAAGGATTTCCTCTGGGTTTTATGGCGGAGGATATGGCTGCCGAGGTGTTGGTTTTGGTGGCGGGGCGATGGGTTACGGAGGAGCTGGTGGCTATGGAGGAGGAGGAAGCTGCATTGTAGGAGGACTAGGTGGCTATGGAGGAGGCATGGGAGGTGGCTTTGGTGGAGGTGGCTTTGGTGGAGGTGGCTTTGGTGGTGGTGGCTTCGGTGGAGGTGGCATGGGACCAGTATGTGGCTTTGGAGGAGGTGGTCCCGGTGTTGGCTTTCCACTTGGGAGAGGTGGCCCTGGGTATCCTGGTGGCATCCAACCTGTTCAGGTGGATCCCAACCTCATGAGGCCAGTCCATGTGGAGATTGACCCCCAGATCCAGCAGGTGAAGCAACATGAGAAGGAGCAGATCAAGACCCTCAACAACAAGTTTGCTACCTTCATTGACAAGGTGAGGAAGGAAAGCAGGGGCCTGACCATGTGACTCTGGATGTATTAGGGAAGGGGTTGAATGGCTCAGCCAAAGGCATAGACCAAAAGCAATGTCTGCCACGTCCTGGCTGCCAATGTTGTGACCCCAAGTTATGCTTCTGCTATCACTGTAGGATGCTCTAGTGAATCAGGTTGAAGGTATTACATCATTTGGGGCCTCATTAACAGGTCTTGCTCTTGTCTACACATCTCAGGTGCCTCTATCCTCTAGCTTAATGATGAATACTTCTTAGTAATGTCTCATTTCATTTTCCAAATCTGTGATTTTACCTTCGTATATCCAAACCCTGGGCCCGCTAATTTGTGTTCTCTAGGTGCAGCAGACTTACTCTTGCCTAGACCTCTTGATGACCTGGTACCTAAAAGAATTTCCCTAGCATCAATTCTGTTCTACCAGAGAGCATTGATTTATGTTCTGTGTGATTGCCAAGCGGGTATCTTCGTTTTGGTTGTCACCACATATGTGGAACGAGGCTGACTGGGGGAAGAAAAGGTATGGGGTTCTTGTGCAAGAAACATTATTGTTGCCAATATTGTTGATATTTCTAACTTGCAAGCATCTGCAATATCTCAATCTGCTTTTACAAGTAGTTGAAAGGTAGGGAGTGAACATCCTGACAATCTGGGTAGAAACTTTTCTTATTTAGCTTACCCAATCTATGACATTTTATCATTGTATCCAAACCTGCTTTGAAGTTTCAGCTCAATTCTGACACTTCGCCAATGCTTCTGATTTTGAAGAGCAGGTCAACCTGGGGAGTACCACCTGTGCCACCTGCTCCCCATGGAGCAACATCCTTGGCTTTACCATCCAGGAGGATGCTTGAATTACCATTGTTCTTCCTAGTCAGAGTAGGAATGATGTATACATCTATCTGCTTTGGTTTCAGGTCCGCTTTTTGGAGCAACAAAATAAGGTTCTGTCCACAAAGTGGGAGCTTCTACAACAGCAAGGCCCCAGTGGGCCAAGAAGGGACCTCACTGCCCTATATGAAAATTATATTGAAAACTTGAGAAGGCAGCTGGACAATGTCCTCAGTCAAAGGGGACCACTAGAGTCACAACTACACGACATGCAAGGCTACGTTGAAGACTACAAGAACAAGTAAGTGAAAAAGAAACCATTTGCAGACACTTCAGCTCCAATATGCTTGGTCCTTCAGGATGGCCTCCCTCAAGTTTTAACTTTTTGACAGCAGCTGTAGCCTAGCGGGTTCGACATGTCACAGTAGGGAGGGAGATTTCCACATACAGAAAAAAAACCAGATGAACACTCTTCTCTCATGAGACATCAATGAAGGTTGATTGACGAATTTGCACTTCCAAAATTCAAGACCTATTGACAAAAACACACCTCCTACCAAATGTATGAACCTTATATAGACAAATCCCACTTAGATACCTAGGTTGTTCACATGACACTTGGCTTGTGTCCTTTGTTACATACATTGGTTTCTTGGGGATGTAGACAGTAAAGATGAGATGAGCCCAGCCTGTCCCTTTCCCTTGAACAGGTATGAAGAGGAAATCAACAGGCGCACGTCTGCCGAGAATGAATTTGTGGTGCTGAAGAAGGTGAGTGATGCCATTAATGAAAGAACTCAGGAGGAGGCTTTCACCGCGAGACCAATGGGTTCCCCCTTTAATGAGAGTACATCCATTGCAAAGCAAAATCCTGAGTTAATATGCCAGATGCAGACAGGGCTCAAACGCTTAAGTAAGGAGTTGGTACAACCTACTCGCCCGTGATTAGGATACCCAATTTGCAAGGTGTCCAAAAAAATAGATGCCCATATGTGGCCAACAAAACTACCTCTGGAAGTACTTTTCTGGTAGCCATCACTGTCCTTCATGTTCCCCACAGCTACGCATATGTTTTAGGGCTTTGACAGTGAGGTTTCTCTGTGTGTGACAGACTGGCATGCTCAGTGACCTGTGGGCAACTAAACAATTCTCTGTCCCTTTGATCTTTCCTTCAGGATGTGGATTGTGCCTACATGACTAAAGTAGATTTGGAAGCAAAGGTGCAAGCCCTGATTGATGAAATCAACTTCCTGAGATACGTGTTTGAGGAGGTAAGGAGCTCCCCCTTCTCTTGGGCAGCTGGCAATAGAGCTGAATCATGACCAGCTCTCACCAGAGCTATTGTGATAAAAGCATGGAAAAGAAACTGTTGTGATCTCTGTACTGCAAGTTCGATCTCTCCTCTGAAACTCTTGAATCTACAACAAGATATTTCTGGTCTAGTTCAAACCAGTGGGAATGCAGGATAGCAGAGCAAAAGCAGATATGAAACACTCAGCAGAGCTGACCCGTGCTTTGATGTTTTGCAGGAGCTGTCTCAGTTGCAGACAATAAGTCGCGACTTGTCTGTGGTCGTGTCTATGGATAACAGCAGACATCTCAATCTGGACAGCATCATTGATGAAATCAGGGCCCAATATGAACAGATCGCTCAGAGCAGCAGAGCTGAGGCTGAGGCCTGGTACCAGAGCAGGGTGAGTAATTCGTTAGTGAACGATGCAGAGATGTTAAGTCTTGCTTGCTGCTGATTGACAAATGCTGCTCATTTGCAGAGGAATACACATAGAAAACCTTCCCTTTTAGTCTGAAGTGCAGGTATCCATGTAGGAGCTCCTGCTACACCCACCCATGATCATGTGTCTACATGACTGGATGAAGAATGTCTTGCATTCGAAAGCTTGTCTAACTTTAATCCAACCATGCAGTTGGTCAGTGGAAGGTATCACTCCCCAAATAGTCTTTGCCTCTCCCAGGTTTCTGCAGGCATTCTGCAGAGGCTTCAAGATGCAGGATGGTATCACTGGGCATTAGCACATAGTACGCAGCCTGTGGGTTTTCCCATAGAATGACAAATCCCAGGAGCTGAGCAAATTGCACCTATGAATTCTCCAATGATGGTCAATAAAGGGGCTCAAAAGCTTGTTTGAATTTCATGTTTAATGAGTTTGTTCTCCCTATGGCATAGTATGAAGAGCTGCAGAGCACAGCTGGACAGCATGGGGAAAGCCTGCGCAACACCAGACAAGAGATCCAGGAGCTGACCCGGTGTATCCAAAAACTGCGGAGTGAGATCGAGAACGTGAGGAAGCAGGTAAGGCCTGGGAGCTATTCCTTCATCTTGGCTCGGGGGCAGCATCCCCTGGGAGTACTGGCAGGGGCAGTAGAGATGGTTTCTAGCCTGTCGGCATTGCTGCGGCTAGTCTGGCCTCTGCGCATGCTGATCTGAGTGCAGATTCAGAGAACTGATCCCCTGCAAAAGAAGGTGTTCCCTTAATGGATGTTTTGGCAAAAAGTGTCCAAACTGGGTAAAACAAATTGAGATTTGGTGCCAGCTTTCTGACTGAACCTTCCTGACTTCTGTTTCAGCCACAAATTTCCATTTTTATTCCCAAAAACGATTGATAGTTGGGCTTGACCTCTCCCCTGGTGTTCCTTTTGGGAGGACCCTCTTTGTGTCCCATGTTCCAACCAGCTCTTGCCTTGATGATGCCTATGACCGAGGAAACTGAGACATCTCCCTTCTCTTTCAGTGTGAACAGCTGCAGGCAGCCATTGCAGAGGCTGAGGAGCGGGGTGAGATGGCCCTCAAGGATGCTAGGTGCAAGCTGGAAGAGCTTGAGTGCGCCCTGCACAAGGACAAGGAAGAGCTGGCTCGCCTGCTGAAGGAATACCAAGAGCTGCTGAATGTCAAGATTGCCCTGGATATAGAGATTGCCATGTACAGGAAGCTGCTGGAAGGGGAGGAGTGCAGGTGAGTGCCATACCCAGGTGGATCTGGCCAAGGGGGTATGAAGTGAACTAGGCTAGATGTTCAGAAATTGCATTGCGGAGGTGACTTTTATAGCTGGGTGGGTCTCAGTGACAGCAGGACTTATTTTCACTGTTGACTGACCTCTCTGTTCCTTCGCCCTCACAGGATGTCCGAAGGGTCCAACGTGAATGTCTGTAAGTATTTCCCTTTCCCTTCCATGTGGGTTATTGCTGGGGCTGGGTTCCTGTGGGGCTCATGGGCTGGACTGACAGCGAACCTGTGCTTCCCTTGCAGCGGTGGTGGGCAGGACCACCATTTCTGGAGGCCGAGGTGGATTCGGAGGTGGATTCGGAGGTGGCATGGGTGGTGGCATCGGTGGTGGCATTGGAGGTGGCATCGGAGGTGGCATTGGAGGTGGAGGTGGGATCGGAGGACCCTGCGGGATGGGAGGACCCATTGGAATCGGAGGACCTATTGGGATCGGAGGACCCTGCGGGCCTGGAGGAGCCGGCGGGATGGGAGGACCCTGCGGGATTGGCGGAGGAGGCATCTCTGGAGGCAGCATGGTAGGAGGTGGGTACGGAGGCAGCTGTATCGGCGGAGGTGGCATGGTCAGCGGCGGTTACTCCTCTGGGAGCGGAAGAGGCTTCAGCTGTGGCGGAGGCAGCATCGGCGGTGGATCCGCCTCATCTATCAAAAAATGCATCACGACCACGACCGTAAAATCTTCAGGAGGAAGGTACTAAGCCTGGGAGTCCTTCTTCCCAGGGCACAACAGTTCTCTCTTGCTCTCCTGGCTGCAGCACAGCCCCTCTCCACCCACTCCTGGCATCCAGAAAAGAAACGAACTGTGCCCCTGGCCGCTCAACCCCCTCCATAGACCCTCTTCTGCCAAATGCCCGTGCTCCTAGGGGGAGCCGTGTGAGAAGACACCACCTTCTTGGACACCGCCACCATGGGCCTGGGTTTTCAGCAAGCTCCAGAGTCTTGTTCAGACCTAAGCAATATTGCAAAGTTAGGGAGCTGTGCCAGGAAACGCATCCCTGGAGGCTAGCAGTTAGCAGAGGGTAGATGAAGGGAGGAGCGCTCTGCCTCTCTCGCTGTGCTGTACCTGTTGAACTGTTGAGACTGCCCTGTGGCAATGTGTATAAAACTCCTTCTTCCCTTCTCTTTCCTGAGCCTTCTTCTTCAATGGCCACGTTTCCTTGGGTGCTCTAGTTTACTGCATCGCACGTCCTGCATTTTCTTGCTTTACAAACAGCAGTAGGCCATGTTTTCCCATGTTGAAGTAACAGTTCAGCCCAGACAGAACAGAGCAGGAGGAAACTTCTCTGCTGGTGTCTAGAGAGGTCAATACATCCGCTCTCTGGAACGAGTAGGCAGATGCATTATTTGGGTAACCCCAGGTGTACTCCAGCCAACATTGCCCGAAATGAGTGGCTATCGATCCTGTGTCCTGTCATTTATTAGTTGCACTCAATTCTGCCTGATGTGTGCATGGCTTCTTTCTACGGTAACAGAGCAAAATGTTCTCGGCAAAGGCTTCTGTGATGCAGAATGTGCTTGTATTGTCATTGTCTCCTTACTTTTTCTGCTCATGGTCTGCCCCATTTTCTAGGGGTATGGCCATTCTCAATAAATTGCAGACAAGTCAACCGATGCCTCTGTGTCCTTATTATTGCCCAAGGGTTTTCATGCCCCTTGAGGGGACCCTGGTGGGAAACCAGGAGGTGCTCTTTTCATTAGAGACATGAAATACAATCAGGCTTTTGGCCAGATTCTCCTCTGGTGCAAATCCCGGGTGCTTGATTGAACACAACAGCTCACATGCCGATTGTGCCTACGCAGGTGCCTGTTAGCTTGTGGAAAAGTGGCTTGGATTTATATATATGGGCTGCAGTCACTTGTTTGATGACAGCACAAGCATACCATAGCTGCATGACACACTGCTGCGGGAGAATGGGAGTAATATCTGGTGGAGGCTGGCCATGTATGGTTGAGCTAAGCAAAGCATGATGGGGTATTAGTGTTGGCTCCGCAGCTCGGAGCTTCCCTGTGTGGGGGGTCAATGAAATGATGGTCCTAAGTATGCACTATGTCATGTTTAACACTGGGTGCATCTACATGTGCAATTAGCATGTAGCAATAAACTCTGGTGCAGTTCATGCCTGGGTTTATTGCTCCCAGGTGCAGCATTTACATGTATGCCTGGGACTGCAGCACATTGAGCCAGGGCGGAGTAGCCCCCACTGGCAGGGGGCACCCAAAGTCCGCCTGCCGGCCTGGGGCTGCTCTGACCCAGCTCAATGTGCTGTAGAGGGGCTGGCTGGAGTATGGGGGTGTTACAGTGTGGAGCTAGCCACCAGGCTGCCCCCTCACTGTAGCACTGTCATATCCCAGCCAACCCCAATTGCCATCTACATGTGTGCATCGGCACATGTAAACAGTCTGCTGTAGGATAGTACTTGTCCCGGACAGCCTTATCCTACAGTGGGGTTAATTAATTTACTGTGCTCTAATATATGCACACATGTAGATGGTGACGCCTTACTTTGGAGCTAATTAGTCAGCTCTGCAGTAAAACGCACATGGAGATGCACCCACTGGGAGGAAATGAGCTCCGCTAAAGTGAAGGGCTCAATCCTATGGTCTTTTCCATGCCAAACCCAGCAGTTATGTTGCAGCGTACATCTCATTCTTATGCCTTGGCACAATTTGATTGTAGCTAGGTCAAATCCCATGACAAGCAAACATTAACGTCACAGAAGGAGGAGGATCCCTCCCAAGGTTTTGCTCTACCTGGCATCTCCTGCTTCTGAGCACAGTGCTTTAACCACCAAGCCGCAGGTTAGGTTCTGCGCCTTGCATTGAATTTGTCTTTGCACAAAAAGCGGGGAGCTTTGGACCCCACTGGGAGTGAGGCCCCAGGCTAGCGACCCAGTTTCCCTCTCATCCAGGACAGCATCCATCTCATACAGGTACATACCAGTATCTCTCCCACTCTCAGCTACCCAAGGATATCAGCTTCATGGAAAGGCCTGGAGAGTGTGGTAGATGCTGCCCCTTAAGTGTGGTAGATGGTAGAGGAGTGCGGTAGTTTTGGTTAGATAGTAGGAAAAACGTTCTCACTAGGAGGGTAGGAAAGCACTGGAACAGGTTATCCAGAGAGATTGTGAAGTCTCCATCCTTGGAGGTTTTTAAGACCTGGTTAGACAGCCCTGGCTGGCATGAGGTAGTTAGGGATGGTCATGCTCTGAGCAGGGGTTTTGACTAGATGTGACCTCCTGAGGTCCCTTCCAACCCTCATTTTCTATGATTCTACGCCTAACCTGCGGCTTGGTGGTTAAAGCACTGTGCTCAGAAGCACGAGATGCTAGGTGGGGTAAAACCTTGGGAGGGATCCTCCTCCTTCTGTGATGTTAATGTTTGCTTGTCATGGGATTTGGCCTGGCTACAACATTGAGATTCACTGGGCATGTCCACATGAGTGTGGTCATTTGGTTCCCCAGGGACAGGTAGTGGCGGTGCAGTTTGCACTGCTGCTTCTTGTTCCTGGGGAACGCCTGTGCCATGTACACTTTGGCACGCGGCAGGTTGCCTTGGGTGGCATAGGAGAGGCTGGGGGCAGCACAGTGCTAGCCCCAGCAACCTTACTTGGGGTCCTGGGGACCTCCCAGAGCTGCAGGCATGGCGATCATGCTGGGTGGAGCTGGGTCGGCAGCCCTAGCGCCGTTCTGAATGGCCCAGGTCCACTTTTTAGCAATGCATGTTGCCCGAGTGTGCGCTGCTCTGTTTTTGTTTCTGCTTTTTTTTTGACCCTGTATCCAGGGGCCAAAAAACATGGAAAAAAAACCAGAGCAACGCACGCTCGGACAGCATGCCCTTGCACTGTGAGGAACTCCAGACTGTGCGGTATGTGGCGGTGCAAACATGTTTGCACCGCCACATATTGCACGACAGGGCTCGTCTGGATGTGCTCACCAGATCTTGTGCAAGAACCGGTGGGAGCGTTATGTACTGTGCACTTGCCTCGCCAGAGTGAGGAACTGCTGAATATGCTTAATAGGTGTGTGGACATATACGCTCAGAGCTGAATTGTGTAATGTGGAGCCCTGGATCCTGTGAGTTTGGCTGGCATTTGAAATGCTGAACCTACTGCCCTTTGGTGCCTTTCATTTGATGGGCGGTTGCTGCCTAGTTGCCCCATGTGCCTATGAAAATCAACCAAGGACTAAATATTGATATTGTCTTCATGGCATACTATAATCTACATGACCCCTGACAATTTTTCTTCATACTACAGGTGATGATGCCTGTGGGATATGTGAATGTACCGAATCTGCTCATGTGCATCTAGAGTTACTTTTTGTTGAATCACACAATCATGGAAAACGAGGGTTGGAGGGACCTCAGGAGGCCACATCTAGTCTAACCCTCTGCTCCAAGCAGGACCAGCCCCAAAGAGATCACCCCAGCCAAGGCTTTGTCAAGCCAGGACTTAAAAAACTCCAAGGATGGAGAGGCCACCACCTCTCTGGGTTACCTGTTCCAGTGCTTCACCACCCTCCTAGTGAGAAAGTTTTTCCTAATAGCCCATCTCAACTTCCTTTGTTGCAAGGTGAGCCCATTGCTCCTTGTTCTGTCATCTGCCACCGCTGAGGTCAGTCCAGCTCCATCCTCTTTGCAATCCCCCTGCAGGGAGTTGAAAGCTGCTATCAAATCCCCTCCATCTTCTCTTTTGCAGACTAAATAAACCCAGTTCCCACAGCCTCACAAGTCATGTGCCCTGGCCCCTGAACCATTTTCATTGCCCTGCACTGGACTTGCTCCAATTTGTCCACATCCTTTCTATAGTTGGGGGGGGGGGGGGGGGGGGGCAAAACGCTGTGGAAGATGCATCTGAGGACTGCCAAGCTGGATACAGGACTCCAGATGTGGCCTCACCAGTGCAGAATAGAGTGAAATAATGACTTCCCTTGATCTGCTGTCAACGCTCCTACCAATGCAGCCCAGGATATTGTTAAAGTTCTTGGCAACAAGGGCACATTGTTGACTCATATCCATTATATGATGGATATGTTAATGGCCATGCAGGTACAGTTTTGCTTCCTGTTTCCAAGCTTTTCTGTGCCTGCAGTCCTGGCAGCACAGCTTCCCACGCTTGTGGCTGGAGTCATTTATTGTGAAGGATGTAACGGATAGCGAGAAAGATGGGATTCCACAAGTGGGGAGTGCATTCAAGCAACCAGAAGAATCGGCTTTGCGGTTACTTCAAATCTGTTGGGATCACAACGGCTACCTATGCTGGAACAACTGGAGCTTTATGATAGCATCATGCAAGACTGGCCTACATGCATAGTGTGGGTGGAGCAGTTTTTTGAAGTGAATGACATTCCCCCACAGAAATGTGTAGCAGCATTGTTGAATTTGATGGGAGGACAAGTAGATAGAGCAGCCAGCACCAGAACATTTGAAGAAATTGTGGGAATTGTCCAGGAGCACCTGGCTCTCAAGCCATGGATTATGCAGAAAGGGTCAGGTTGCACGAGAGGAATTAAGGTGAATCTATCTCTTCTGTGATCGAGCTAAGGACATTATATGAATATGGCAATTTAAAGGGTGGACTTCACAAGCCCACCAGAGCCAGATGTGTGTGGGCTATTCCATGAAGCCATACTAAGGGAGGAAGAAGACCTCACTTTTAAATGTGCTGTTGGGAGTGGAATAGCTATGGACACTGCAGGAAAGGATGCCCTAGCATTGCATGGAGGCATGCCTATGGAAACAGGAATAAACAAGCTATTAAATATGCCACGGCAGAGCCAAAGCAGGCAGCAGCCTGGTGTGTACTGTTGGGGTGCAAAAGGGTCTCGCGCCCCAACTAATGGCTGGTGTAAGGAGCCCAAGTGCAGGAGCCGTAGTTAAACAAGACCTGTCCTGATGGTGTGCTGTGCTCAGAGCAACAAGGAGGAGCGGGGAAGGTGTAGAAAAGGGAATAAAACAGGTTTGGCCTGCGATTACTGGGGAGTTAAGAAATGACATCCTGGGGTTGTGAGTGCTTGGGCTGGCCCTTTATCTTATTTTAACACATCAGGCCCTGAGATGGCCATGTCGCTCCTCTGATGGGCACTGGGAGCCTGCCCTATGCATCCACTCTGACCGCTCAGGGGCACACCCGGCCATCTCACTGCCAGGCCTTGATGTTAAATAAGGTGGGGATGTGGCCCTCCAAGGTCAGTGAGCTCAGGGCACTCTTCCAGCCCTACCTCTCCCCAGGCTCAAATTGGCTGGCTTGATTTGGGGTCCTGACCCAGTGCATGGTGCCCCTGTCTCCTGGGCATTGACTCAGTGGGCCCCTCCAGCCCAATGCAGCAATTGGCCCCTTGGGCCTTAAGCCTTTGTCTGGGCTTCAGCCTTCTGGTCTTGGCCCTCTTCCTTTGGCTCTGCCCCTGAGCCCAGGTCCACTGCCCTGGACCATGTCTCTGGGGCTCCAGCCCCGGTCTTGCCCTCTCAGGCTCTGGGCCTGCTCGCATAGTCTTTGTGGCTCTCCCCCATTTTTGTGCAAGGACAAATTCAATGCAAAGCACAGAACTAAAGCACAAATTGTGCCGAGGCATAAAAATGAGATGTACGCTGCAACACAACTGCTGGGTTTGGCATGGAAAGGATCATAGGATCATAGGATCATAGAATCATAATCACAGAAGTCGGGTCGGAAGGAACCTTGTAGATCTTCAGGTCCGACCACCTGCCTGGGCAGGAGGAAAACTGGGCTCAAATGACCCCAGCCAGGTAGGCATCGAGCCGCTTCTTAAAGACCCCCAGGGTAGGAGCCAGCACCACTTCCCTTGGAAGTCGGTTCCAGATCCTAGCCGCCCTGATTGTGAAGTAGTTCTTATGGATGTCTAATCTGAATCTACTCTCCAACAACTTGTGGCCGTTATTCCTTGTTACCCCAGGAGGCGCTAGGGGAAACAAGGTCTCCCCCAAACCCTTCTGGTCCTCCCTAGTGAGTTTATAGATGGTCACAAGGTCCCCCCTCAGCCTTCTCTTGTGAAGGCTGAACATGTTCAGGTCCCTTAGCCTCTCATTGTAGGGCCTGCCCTGCTGTCCCTGGATCATGTGGGTGGCCCTCCTCTGGACCCTCTCAATGTTGTCCACATCCCTCTTGAAGTGGGGTGCCCAGAACTGGACACAGTACTCCAGCTGCGGCCTGACCAGTGTCGCGTAGAGGGGGAGGATCCTTGGACCTACTTGAGATGCACGATAAGGTCCGGTTAGCCCTGCTGACCGTGACCTCGCATTGTCAGCCCATGTTCATCTTGGAGTCAGTGATGACTCCAAGATCCCTTT
>NW_005842452.1:1273583-1285135 GCF_000455745.1 Alligator sinensis
CCTTAGCTTTCCTAACAGCCCCCCTACAGGCCCGAGCAGTGGAGGTATACTCCTCTTTGGAGATTGCGTCCCCCTTTCCACCGGGTGTACACCGTCTCTTTTTGGCAACCAGGCATTCCCGGATGTCCTTGGTGAGCCAGGGGGGCTTTTGGGCACTCTTGCCCCCCTTGCTTCTAGTTAGGATCATCCCCCCTTGGGCCCTGAGTATCGTCTCCTTAAGGAACGACCACTCCTCTTGGTTACTGAGTTCCCCTGCCCTTGAGAACCCCAGCGCCTCTCCCACCCATCTCCTCAACTCGTTGAAGTTGGCCCTCTTGAAGTCTAGGGCTACCGCCTTGCTACAGGTCCTTGACACCTTGCACTGGATGATGAATTCCAGCAAGCGATGATCGCTCTCACCCAGGTGCTCAAGGACCTGGAGCCCCCTTACCAGGTCATCACCTGTGGCCAGGACCAGGTCCAACAGGGCATTTCCTCTGGTGGGACTGTGCACATCCTGGGTTAAGTGGAGGTCCTGTATCTTGGCCAGGAACCTCCTGGATCGGTCCGACCTGGCTGACTGCTCCTCCCAGCAGATGTCCGGGTAATTTAGATCACCCATGACAACTACATCCCTCACCTTAAGTGCCTCTGCAAGCTGGCCCGAAAATTCCCGGTCCAGCTCCTCCCCTTGGTTGGGGGGTCTGTAGTAGACCCCCACCGTTAAATCCCTCTCCCCACGACCCCCTTGTATCTTGACCCAGAACACTTCAGCTTGCCCCTCCTCCGACCCCATTTTTGTGGGGATTGTGCCCTTCATTTTAGTGGACCTCATCCCCTCCCAGTGGGTGCTTTTCCATGTGCGCTTTACTGCAGAGCTGACTAATTATCTCCAAAGCAAGGCATCACCGTCTACATGTGTGCACGTATTAGAGCACAGTAAATTAATTAACTCCACTGTAGGATAGCACTGTCCGGGACAAGTACTATCCTACAGCAGAGTGCTTACGTGTGTTCATATGTCCCACTTGCCCTGCTTGCAATGGCACTGGTGAGCGGTGCCCTGAGTCCAGGGTGTGGTGCCTCGAGTCCGGTGAGGGGTGCTTCAAGTTTAAAAAAAAGGTCAAGAACCACTATTCTAAAGTTACTTTTTATTGAATTTGCTTATGCCAATGCAGGTATAGTTTTACTTTTGTTTCCAATGTATTGCCCATCCTGGCAGCCTTCTTTCCCACACTTCTGGCAGGAGTCATTAATTTATGACAGTCCTGGGACAAATAGAGCAGCGACCTTCTTCCCTTTTGACAGACCTTGGTCTTCCATGAATCAAGTGATCCTTTCTTCTGTGATGTGCTTGACTGCTTCCCTTGGGAATTGCTCTCCTCTAATTTCACAGCTCTGCAGACTATTTTGAGTCTTCATTATGCTTGCTTTTCCCTGAGACCTGAAGAAGAATACATTGCACCCAAAAGCTTGTCTACATCTCCCAAGCATGCAGCTGGTCTGATAAAAGGTGTCCCCTGCAAAAGTCTTTGATAGGATTTGGAAGAAGCAAGTGACTGTTGGAGCTATGTGAATGCTTCATGCACTGGTGTGGTCGTTGGCCCCCCAAATTGGAAAATATGGTTCGGGTTGACCCAAAGCAATGCATCGTTGGGGTTGTAGTGATAGAAGGTATCATGTATAGCTGTTCTCCTAACAGCAAACTGCGGGAGCTGGGCATTTGGAGATGGTGCCTGATGGAGAAGCTAGTTAGGAGCATTTGTCTTCAAGAGGAGGTTAGATAGGCATCTGGCTGGGGTCATCTAAACCCAGCACTCTTCCCTGCCTATGCAGGGGGTCGGACTTGATGATCTATTGAGGTCCCTTCTGACCCTAGCATCTATGACTCTATGAGTCAGTTAGTGAAAGACAGGCCAAGGGTCTGCAGCCTCTTGCATACTGTTCATTGAACCCGTGGTCACTCCATGGTGTTTCAGGAGTGGTGAATGGGAAAGAACGTGAAAGAATTTGAGTTTCATACTGAAAAAGAAGTTGGAAACTGAGAGAAGGTAGAGCAGACACGCTGAAGAACAGAGGCCTCTGCAAGGTTAAGTAAAAAGGGACAGTTAGTCCTGGAAGTTTTGCAACCTCCAGCAGCCCTTCTGATGTCCGGCAGTCTAGCAGAGCCCCCCTGGAGGGCATTCAGACAAAGGTCTGAGTGGGAGGCAGCAGCTACAAGTCAAGAGGAAGCACTACCACCTTCTGTATCTTGCACCTACCGCTTCTCTTGATGCATCCCAAAAGCTCATTCGCCTCTGATGCAGCTGCATCATACTGCTGACTCATGTCGAGTCAGTCTGTGATCTGCCAAGACTCCCAGATCCTTCTCTGTAGTGCTCCCATCCAGGCATGTGTCACCTGTTTTGCATTGCATTTTGAATGACTCTTTCTGAGGGGCAGCACCTTGCATTTGTCAGCACTAAGCATTATCCGGTCAGTGCCAGCCCAATTTCTCCATCTGTCATGATCCTTCTCAGTCGCACTCCTGTCCTCCAACATGTTCGCAGCCCTTCCCGTTTTCATGTTGCCTCCGGACTTGCTCAAGAAGCTCCCAGTGCCAGCATCCAAATCATTAACAAACACGTTGAGCAGCACTGGCCGAATGCTTTGTTTTGTTTTCGAGTTATTTTAATCCTTGATGATGCAGCCCTTGGCGCGCGGTGCTAACTGCGGCCGTGTCCAATTGTTCGGGACCTGGGTTGCCATGTAGCTTTATCCCTGCTCAGCTCACCTAGGAGCGACCAGAGGCTCCCTGAGACAAGAGGCTCCCTTTACAATGGAAAGACCTTGCAGCCTCATAATGAACTATTTACAAATTTTACTTATACACAGGAGATACTTGCAACATGCATACGAACAGTAAATAATATCAAAAGTTGGACACTCTCTGTTCCCAATGCACAAGGACGAGTCCATACAAGAATAACAGTTCAGAACTATTTACACCTAAAGGATGCTCAAATCAATGAATACAAAGCTAATAACTTAGGCACGATGCATTAAATCCCTAATTAATTATTTACAACTAATAGCCAGTCACCACGACTTTTGCCCAACGAATGGAGGGAGGGCTCGCTTTCCCTTAAGGCACACCAAGGCTTCCCTTAGGGTTGTGGTCTCCTGCGTCTCAACCCACACAGGCATCCTGGGGACTTTCCCTAGCTGGCATCTCTTTTTTCCAAGCTGTCCCAGTCCCACCACCGTCCTTTCCCCAGGCACTCACACAGGGGGTTTATCACACTCTTACCGACCCCACCCCCCACCGTCTCCAAGGCCAGCAGGGAATCGCCTTCCCGCTCTCTAGAGGCTTCCCAGGGCTATGTCTCCATCCCAAGGGATTTGTTCAGCTCGCTCACAAACTCCTCATGCTCTTTCTAGGGGTCTGCTCTCTCCTGCTTGACCCGTCAGGTGGTCCGCTGGCTTCTGGCCCGCCTACGAAGGGTCCAGCAGGCAACCACAGGGTGAGACCATGCTGCAGGCTCTCATAGATTCATAGCTTGTATAAGGGGCTGGAAGGGACCTTGCAAGATCATCGAGTCCAGCCCCCTGCACTAGGTAGGAAAGACAACTGGGGGTCAGGAGACCCCAGAGAGGTGACCGTCCAGTCTCCTCTTGAAGATTTCCAGGGTAGGCGATTGCACCACCTCTGGAGGGAGCTTATTCCACGGTCTGGACACCCTGACTGTGAAAGAGTATTTCCTAATTTTGAGCCTCAATCGGTCTTCCAGGAGTTTGTGGCCATTACTCCTGGTTTTCCCCAAGGGTGCCCTGGTGAACAGGTGTTCGCTGAGCCCTTAATGTAAGCTGCTACCTTCTCTTTTTAAGGCTGAAGAGTCCCAGGTCCCTCAGCCTTCGTATGGCTTGCCGTGCAAGTCTCTGATCATACGGGTGGCTCTTTTCTGGACTCTCTCGAGCTTTTCCACGTCCCTGTTGAAGTGCGGCGCCCAGAACCGGACGCAGTGCTCCAGCTGCGGTCTCCCAGCCCTTGTCATGCAGCGCGCGCCTCTCTCTCTCCACTGCGGGGGCAGACAGACACTTGGTTTTAAGGGGAGCTGCCCAGCCAAGCCCTGGGCTGGAATTTTCTCGGGCTCCCAAACTGGTTTTTGAATCTTGCATCCCCTTGCTGGGGATCATCTGAACTACAAATAAGGTGTCCCTGTTGGGACAACCTCCCTCAGGCATTCAGGCAGAGAAGACTTGGAAGATAAATGCCCCTTAAACTGCCTGTTACATTGAGAATTGGGAATCCCTCCAGCAGGAAAACCTTGGGAGACCTCAAAGGGCTGAATCACCGCTCTGGGAAAATGCCAACATTTTCCACTCGTCTGAAATCTTTCCCTCCTTCTTTTCTTCCCAGCTAAAAGCATTCACTGAATTGAACTGGAATCCACAACCAGCCGGGTGTTGTGAGCGTGCTTGTTAGGTTGAAGCCACACGATGGTGGTGATAAAATCACAGCGTAGTTGTGTGAGTTGGCTGGAGACACCAGCATGACTCAGTACCCGTAACAGCTAAGCATAAGCCCAGTCTGCAATCGGCACAGAGGAATTTTGCTGATCGAACTATTGCTTTTCCTGCATCATGGAGCTGGGACGTGAGACCTAATCGTAGTGCCATGCCTCTCATGGGTAGCAAACAGGCACACAGTGCATTTGGCAATATGTAAGGAAACAAGAGAGTAAGTACCCAGGTTGACACCCATGCCAAGGTGCTCTGTACATTTGCTGAACATTTGCATGGAACAAATTGCAAAGAAAGCTAATGGCATCCTTGGCTGCCTTAGTAGGAGCATTGCTAGCAGATGGAGGGATGTGATTCTTCCCCTCTATTTGGCACTGGTGAAGCCACATCTGGAGTCCTGTGTCCTGTTGTGGACCCCTCTCTTCAGAAAGGATGTGGACAAACTGGAGAGCAATGGGCTCGAGCTGCAGGAAAGGGAAGTTGAGGTTAAATGTAACCTTCTCAAGGAGCAATGGGATCAAGTGAAAGCAAGGGAAGTCTAAGTTAATGTAACTTTCTAGCTAGGAGGATAGTAAAGCACTGGTGGTCCCTTCCAAGCCTCATTGTCTATGATTCTATGTAAGGAGAGCCAAGACTGATTTCACAAAGAGCTGTGCTCCCACCCTTCTCGGCTGAACTTTGTTTTTATATCTATCTCCTATCTGCCTCCTATCTCCACACCCACCACCATCATACGAGAGCCACGTTTCCGTTGACTCTTCTCTGCACCATTGATTTGCTTCCATCCTCACAACCAAGGGGACTTGCTCTCCATGCTGTCCATGCCATTCCTCCTCCATGCGGTTGTCCCTGCTGTTCATGACACCTGATAGTCCACGTTCCCAGAGTGCAGGGTCCCTCCTGCAAAGGAATTCAGTCCATTAGTGAAAAGAGCTCACTGAAGAAGGTGATTTTGGAAAGGTCTGATCCCCAGTCCCAGGTGAAGCTGTCTATACCTAGAAAATGCAGAGCCTCTTTGAAATGCAATCAGTTAAGTTCCTGGTCTGGATTGGGAAACATGCTCAAAAGCCACAGGCAATTTTCAGTGAAGAAAGCAGATCCAGGGTGTAATCAGAGGTACGTATTAGGAGTGGTGAAAGCCATGCTATAACTTGACATTCACTAAAGAGTCAGGCTGCCATAGGGTTTTGCAGTGAGAGGTCTAGATCCAGGTCCAGATAAATGCACAATAAGGAGGTGAGAGAGGACAAAAAAGAGATTAAGTACATCATTGGGAGTATAGCCTCCCAGTCATTGTAAATGTCTGCAATCCTTCTTAGTCACTGCAAGCTGCCATTGGGCAGGTATTGCATTATTCACCCACGCCAAGTGCAGGAAGACAATAACTTGGCATCCTCCTCAACACCCAGGCAAACCCAGCCCAGCTCCTGGAACAGATAAAAGGGAGCATCTCCAGCCCCGGAGTCAGAGGGACTTTCCTCCATCCTCCCTGCACTCAACTGCTTGCAGCTCACCTCCAGTAACCCTTCTCTCCATTTGTATCTCGGCTTGAGAGGAGCAGCCATGGCTCTGCAGTCATGTACTAAATCCATCGGAGGCAGCAAAAGAGGCTATAGCTCGTGCTCTGCCATTGGTGGTGGCGGTGGAGGGGGGAGCAGAGTCAGGAGCAGCTACAGCTCGTATTCCTCCCGGGGCTATGGAGGTGGTGGACGGTGTGGTGGTTTCAGCAGCAGGAGCTATGGTGGAGGTGGAGGCGGAAGGATTTCCTCTGGGTTTTATGGCGGAGGATATGGCTGCCGAGGTGTTGGCTTTGGTGGTGGGGCGATGGGTTACGGAGGAGCTGGTGGCTATGGAGGAGGAGGAAGCTGCATTGTAGGAGGACTAGGTGGCTATGGAGGAGGCATGGGAGGTGGCTTTGGTGGAGATGGCTTCGGTGGTGGTGGCATGGGACCAGTGATGGGCAGTGGACCTGTGGGTGGCTTTGGCGGTGGCAGTAGAGGATTTGGTGGCTTTGGTGGACCTGGGAGTGGTGGCCCTGGGTTCCCTAGAGGCATCCAACCTGTTCAGGTGGATCCCAGCCTCCTGCAGCCCGTCCATGTGGAGATTGACCCCCAGATCCAGCAGGTGAAGCAACATGAGAAGGAGCAGATCAAGACCCTCAACAACAAGTTTGCCACCTTCATCGACAAGGTGAGGAGATGGGGCAGTGCTTGCAGCATGGGTACTTTGAGCTGCTTTGTCTGTGTGTACAAGACTTGGTGTTTCCAGGTCTATACTGTTAGGAAAGGCAGAATGAGAGTGGTTTTTCTATTGATCTTTGGTCAGGGACTTGATTGAATACTTCAGCCACAGATTCTGCTACCCCAAGCAATGCTTCTGCCTTAGCTGATGCATGCTCTAGCAGGTGAAGTTGTAGCCATTATGTCACCTTCAGCCTCCCTTAGCAGGTTTCACTATTGCATATGTTTCTTCCCAAGCTGAACCATGGGACCTCCACTGGGCTGTTAGTAGGCTGAAATATTCAGTTTATTTCAACTTGCCTTCCTTTTTCACAATAGTGCTAGATCTGTCATCTCAAGTTCCCCTGGCTGGTGAACGTTTTAGAGGGACACCCCAAAAGTATGATAGAGTATGGAGTGGGGAAATGAGGAAGGAAAATATTCTTGCGCGCATGTGTCCACCACAAAATTCTGGAATGTAATACCTGCAAAAATTGCAAACCTTTCCTCCTGGGGTGCCGGCAATTAAAAATACGGGGAGGAGGAAATTGCAAGAAAAGCGAGTTGAAATATTTCAGTTTGCTTATTAAATTCCCAGAATGTCACAGGTTTTTGAACTGTGTTCAATATCATTGAATCATAGGAAATGAGGGTTGGAAGGGACCTCATGTAGTCCAATTGCTAGCTCAAAGCAGGACCATCCATGACTAGATCATTCCAGCCAAGGCCATGAATGACTAGTGCCCTTGGTGGCTGGGGGCCATGGCAGTGCTGGTGGTGGTGGGAGCGTGCCGCCGGCAGCAGGAGCGCGGCGGTGGTAAGCGGGCAGTTCCCGCAGATGCCGCCGGTGCTGTCGATGGCAGGGGAGTGGCAAGCACCCACCAGGGTATGGCTGACCACCTGCAGACGCTGCTGGTGGTGTTGGCAGCGAGGGTATGGAGTGTGGGGTGGCAACCGGCAACTGCCCACAGGCGCTTCTGATACCGCCAATGGCGCCTTTTTGTAGGGGGTGCACCGCCACGCACAGGGGGTTCATGTGCACCCGCGCACACCCCCTACGCATTGCCAATGGCCAAGGCTTTGTCTACTCAGGTCTTAAAAACTTCCATGGATAGAGAGTCCACCACCTCTCTGGGAAGCCTTTCCCAGTGTTTTACTACCCTCCTAGGAAGAAGGCTCTTCCTAATATCTAACTAACCACAACTTCCCTTGCTGCAACGTGAGCCCATTGCTCCTTGTTCTGTCATCTGCCCCCGCTGAGAATAGCCCAGCTCCATCCTCTTTGCAACCACCCTCCTATGTCCCTAATGTCTTGAAAGTACTGTACAGCTCTAACGTTATTTTGCAACCTCCTTGCTTTTCTGATTCAACAGGATCCTTGCTTGACTGTTTATGTTCTTCCAGACTTGATAGGGGAATGGCTTATCTCTCTGTCTGTTGGGTTTCAGGTCCGGTTTTTGGAGCAACAAAACAAGGTTCTGTCCACAAAGTGGGAGCTCCTCCAACAGCAAGGACATAGTGGTCCAAGGAAGGACCTCAGCAGCCTCTTTGAAAATTATATCCAAAACTTGAGGAGGCAGCTGGACTCTATCCATGGTCAGAGAGGACAGCTGGAGTCAGAACTGCAGAACATGCAAAACTATGTTGAAGACTACAAGAACAAGTAAGTGGAAAAGAAACCATTTGCAGACTCCAGCTCCAGTCTGCTTGTTCTTTCAGGATGTTCTTTCCCAAGTTTCAACTTTTTGATAGCAGTTATAGCCTAAGGCGTTGGACATGTCCCTGTGGGGAAAGGACAGATGCACACTCTTCTGCCATGAGAAGTCAATGAAGGTTGATCAGTGAATTTTCACTCTAATATTCATTGACCTGTTTACAAAAACATGCCTCGTACCAAATGTATGAAATATATATAAACCCCACTTAGACACCTAGGTTGTTCACATTATACTTGGCTTGTGGAACATGACAAAACAAAGTAAGTTATTTGTCAGAGTAAGAAAGGAAACAATTGAAAGAGATGTGCAAGTCCAAAAGGCTCAGCCGTTCAGGCTATTCTTCTTCAACTCACTAATAGCAAGTATTGGTTGAGGATGCCAGTGTGGCTCAAGAGATTCAGACACCTCTTTTTCATCCAAATGTGGGTGTTTGTGTGTGTAGTAGGGGTGTGGGGGCAGAGATTTCCAGGCAGAAGACACCCCATGGTGCCTATGGAAAGTGCATCATTAATTTATACTTACAATATGCATGACCTAGTTTGATCTACAGGCCTCAGACCAAGTACAGGATGGACACGCAGGGTGAAGTTCTGGTAAAGCATGGCATGGAGCTGAAGGATGTAAAATTAGACACGAGCTAAATGCTGACCATTCCCCTGTAGTTTGGAGTTAGATGTTGGCCCTTGACATTGCACTGGACTTGCACCCATAATATGCTCTCTCTGCCTGTGTGCATGCACAAATGTGTGTGTGTGAGAATCAGTTTGTTGGTTTCTTACTCAGTAAAAGTCAGACAAGCCAACTTGTCTCTCTTTACCTTGAACAGGTATGAAGATGAAATCAACAGGCGCACGGCTGCCGAGAATGAGTTTGTGGTGCTGAAGAAGGTGAGTGATGCAGCTAAAGAAAGGATGCAGGGGACAGGACACACCTAAAAACACCCGAGTTTGGGAGTTGTGGGTCCTCTGTGACTGGGAAACCCAATTAGACAGCAACATAATGTCCACCTGTCTCCCGCTGAAGCACTTGCAGTGTCTAGCACTGAAGGCTCTCGCCATAAGAACACGGTTTAATGACTTGGAAGCAAGGTTTCTCTCCAGATAACACAGGCTGCGGCTCTCTCTGCTGTGCTCAGGGCTGCTCCAAGGAGACTAAAGAATTTTCTGTCCCTTCAATCTTTCTTTCAGGATGTGGATTGTGCCTACATGACTAAAGTAGATTTGGAAGCAAAGGTGCAAGCCCTGATTGATGAAATCAACTTCCTGAGATACGTGTATGAAGAGGTAAGGAGCTCCCCCTTCTCTTGGGCAGCTGGCAATAGAGCTGAATCATGACCAGCTCTCACAAAGCTATTGTGATAAAAATGTGAAAAAGAAACTGTTGTGATCTGTCCTCTGAAACACTTGAATCTACAACAGGATATTCCTGGTCTAGTTCAAAACAGCGGGAAAGTGGTACAGCAGAGCAATAGCAGGCATGAAACACTCGGCAGCACTGACTCGTGCTTTAATGCTTTGCAGGAGCTGTCTCAGATGCAGACGATAAGTCGTGACTTGTCTGTGGTGGTGTCTATGGATAACAGCAGGCACCTAGATATGGACAGCATGATTGATGAAGTCAGGCGTCAATATGAAGACATTGCTCGGAGCAGCAGAGCAGAAGCTGAGGCATGGTACCAGAGCAGGGTGAGTAATTCATTAGTGGATGAACCAGAGAGGCTAAGCTTGCTGCTGATTGACAAATGCTGGTCGTTTAGAAAGAAAAACACACAGAAAATTCCCTTTTAGTTGAAGGTGCACAAAGTCCTGCTGCCCTCATTGGTGTCCCTGCTGGTGGTGGTGGTGTCCCACCACTCTAACTGGTGTCACAGTTCGAGTGGCCAAAGTCTGGAACGGGCTCCCAAGGGAGGTGGTGCTCTCCCCTACCCTGGGGGTCTTCAAGAGGAGGTTAGATGAGTATCTAGCTGGGGTCATCTAGACCCAGCGCTCTTTCCTGCCTATGCAGGGGGTCGGACTCGATGATCTATTGAGGTCCCTTCCGACCCGAACATCTATGAATCTATGCTGCTGCAGGAAATCTGCAGAGGCCCAAAGGGGTGGGATATGGGTACGGGACATTCATGCATATCTTCTGCAGTCCGTGGTTTTTCCATAAACAATCCACGTGGTTTTTCCTGGCTCCCAGTACCTGAGCAAACTCCATTTATGAATGCTCCAGGGACGTCCACGACAGATCCAGGAATTGATCTCGGCACTGCCAGTTCCAATGTGGGGCAACACTTGGGAAACCAGTGGGTGTACACTGGAGTAACTGAGACTTGTCTCCATTTACACTGGCATAACTGAGAGCAGTATGTGTCCCACAGCCTATAAAGCCATATATTCCTTCAAGCTCAGCACCTAAGCCATGGGACAATATTGGTCAGCATTATTGCCTGTAGCCACAACACACCGACTACCTAGCCAGGAAGAAGTTGTTTGCAGGGCTCCGGGTGCTGTGCTGAAAGGTTGTTCTGTGTGTGACACTCAGTATGAAGAACTGCAGACCACGGCGGGACGACACGGAGACAACCTGCGTAACACCAAGCAAGAGATCCAGGAGCTGACCAGGTGTATCCAGAGGCTGCGATCGGAGATTGAGAACGTGAAGAAGCAGGTAAGGACTGTGGGCTCTTCATCCACACCGCGGTGGGGCTGGGCCCAGCAATAGCATTCCCAGGGACTACCTGCAGTGGCAGTCGAGATCTGGCTGGTGCCAGGAGCCTCCAGGCCACGGTCCTGGTAAGGAGTGCCTTGCATTGGGTGAGCTCTGAACAGCTTGGGCACCTTGTTGTCCTGTTTTGATGGGGACCGGTCAATACAGACACTTGATGGAAAGCTGAGATTTGCCAAAATAAAAGTGTGTGTTAGAACAGGTCCACACTGGGCGGAAAGTTTTTAAGAATTTGGTTCATTCTTTTTCTCTGAACTCCTCCCAACTTTTGAACTTTAGCAATACATTTCCTTTTTCTTCCAGAGATCATGTGGGGTAAGACTCTTTCTCTGCCCCAAGCTCCAACCAGCCTTGTTCCTCCCTTCATAACTCTTATGACAGAGGGAAGGCCCCACAGGAAAACTGAGATGTCTCCCTTCTC
>NW_005842453.1:0-3345 GCF_000455745.1 Alligator sinensis
CCTCTGCACCCCCATCTCCTGTCCTCTGGCTCCCCGATCTCCTGTCCGTGGTCCCCCAGCGCAGGAGCCCAGCCCGCTGTCTGCCCCCGCCAATGCCCGCTGGGCTGCAGGCCCTGGTTCCCTGGTCTTCTCCAGCGAAATCTTCCTCTCCAAGGGCAAAAGCTGCTTTTCCTGCCCCCAGCAAGCTCGGGGGCTCTCCCGCTGCTGCCCAGAGGGGCTAGATATGCTCCTACACACACACACACACACACCCCGGGGCCGGGGGATCCGGGAGCAGGTCCCTTTCGGAGGGAGGCTCCCCGGGCTGGCAGCTCCTGGCCCAGCGCTCAGGGCTCCCGGCCCCGCATGGAAGAGCTGGGCCGAGAGCCCGCCTCGGACTGACAGCCCCTGTGGCAGCACGTCTGCAGGGAGCAGCCCAGGCCAACGCGGGATCAGCCCTGCAGCCGGGAGAAGGATCCTCCCCGGAGACTGGGGTCCGAGCAGACCGAGCGCCTCCCCTGGGTACCGGGGGTCTGCCCTTCGCCAGGGCATTTTGCCAGGGACAAGCTCTGGGGACCTCTCCGGCCGGGCCTGCGGTGTCAGGAGTAGCAGAGAAGCCGGGTCTCCAGGGGCCAGGCCGGATCTGCTATAATGATCGACCAGCAAAAATAAAAACTTTGCATGGGGATGAGCTTCCAGGGAACCTCCTGATCCATGGGGAGGGGGGGGGGGGGCCCGGCCAGCCCCCCAAACCAGGGGGCTCTGATCAGCCCCCAAAACACGGCCACCTCTTACACTCCTGGCTAGGCATCAGCTGCAGGAAAGGAGACCCTACTGGCATGCCACCGCAGTGACCCAGAATAAGAGAGGGTGACATCTTGCCAAGCTTTGCCTCTGCTAATTGGATACATTTTGTATAGTGGCTGATTAACACACACACACTTTCTCTCTTTCTCCCCCCACGGCATTTTTTACTGTTTCAAGGGATGACGCCCCAACCTGCAGCCCCTATTTGTTCACCAGCTTTTTCCTAAGAAATGAAGACCTATAAATGCCTCGATGGGGCATTTCCAGAACGAATAAAAGGAAGCGACGCCTCTAGCCCCATGCGGCCACATACCTGGAGCAGCCGCCGCCGGGTTTGTGCTGGCCCGGGCACGCGTCCTCCTGGCTAACTCGCTGCAGCTCTTTGAATGCCTGCCACAAGCCAGCCCAAACTCAGGGAATTTCTAGCGGTGCCTAGTTTCCCCCGCCGCCCCTTTTTTCATATTTTAAAAACAAATATTTCCCTAAGATCAACAGAAATATTAAAATAAAATAAAATAAGAACACAGCACCAGCCTGCCATAAAGAGGTAGGTCAATTCTCGCGTTAAGAAAGATCTATTTTTTTTAAAATCGGTTTCAGTTTCTTAAATGACTATATGGGGTAATCATTCTTGAGCTCCAGAAGGAGGTGCAAACCGCTTCATAATAGCGTCATTGTACTGATGATCGTTCACTGGAAATTTAATTTAAACATTTTATTTTTATTTTTATTTTTTTTGAAGCGGGTTTGAGAGGGGAGAGGGCGGGGAGGAGGGAGCTGTTCAGGTTGCTACAAGTTTGCTGGCGCTTTTCCAGAAATGTAAACGACACGTTTGCTTTGCACCAGGGGGGCGAGTCCCAAATCTAGCGGGAGGGCAGCGCGGGTCCGGGAGTGCGGAGCTGGCTCCGCAAACCCGTGTCCCTCCGCTCCGAGCCCGGACACAGCAACGCGCCTTGCCTTTCCCTGTCACCTCTACCTTGAACCGGGCTCCGTATAAACAGATCCTTACCTCGGGGGTTGCTTTTTTTTTTTTTTTTTTTTTTTAATTTAATTCTTAAACGAGGAGCCTGCGAGCTCCCTTCTCCAATCCCCTCCCCATCCAACTGCTCCAAAATTAAATAAATAAAAAAATAAATAAAAAGAAAAGCAAAGGGCTTGGCTGGCGCAGGCGAGGAGAACAAGCCACTTGTGTACGGACACAGGGCTGAAACGAAACCCGCTCACCCCCAGACAAATTCACCCTGCGAAAGAAGATCGTAAACTTGAAAAGCTACATCTGGCCCCATCTTCCTTACCCTTTGCCCTGTGCTAGTACTATTGTCCAGCTAAAACTCCTGTCCATTGCTTTAGGACCACTATTATCTGCCCAGATTGAAATCTAGAAAGTAGTCTCAATTGATCAAAATTATTAAAAAAAGGCGGGGGGGGGGATTATATTGGAAGAGCCCGATTCGGGGGGAATTGAAATTCGGCCCCTTTGTGCCATCCTCGTGGTCAGTCCCTACTGCTGCCTCCACCTTGAGCGTCTGTCCGTGCAGCGCCGTTTGAGAGAGCTCAACCCTGAGCTCATAAATAATGCCTTTTGCTAATTAGTTCCACCTGGGAGAAAGATGGAGGTCAATTAGCCCGCAAACATGGCTCATTTCATGATTATTTTGTTTAAGGAGGGGTGGGGGAGCCCAATCGTGATAAAGGAGCAGTTATAAAATTCTAGTTCGGGGGTGGGGGAGAAATCTTGCCATGAGTTTCATCTGTCAACAGCTCCAGGCGGTTTCGAGTGACCTCGTTCACATCTATTCGCCTGTTCCTCCAACTGGATCTGGTCCGTTCCCGGTTTGAATTCGAGTCGGATCCGATTCAGATGGCGCTGCCGATTGGCCTGAGCTGGGGGCAGGCGGGGGGCAAAAGCAAGGAGGCTGCTCGGGTGATGCCAGCCGGGGATGCTCTAGAGAGGCCCGGCCTCGCGTGGGGCTCAAGGTCCGCAGAGCATGAAGGCGGCGGGCAGCATCCAGCCCGAGGGGGGCTGGTGGGCTCTGACGGAGCTGCCCCCGCGCAGGAGGGCTGCAGGGCCTCCCGCACCGCGAACATCTCCGCTAAGCTTTGGAAAAATCAGCCTTGGCATTTGCCCACCAAATCAGTGGTGACAAGTCCCGCGGACCACCAGCGGCGGGCGGCAGCCTCCGCAGCTAATCCGAGCCGCTGCAGATGGCCGGGCTCAGGCAGGCAGAGCAGCCTTCTCCATCGCAGGGGCCGGACCCGCCGGGAAGAGCCGGGACAAGGGGGCCCGAGGGGAGCTGCGCAGGCCAAGGCATCGCAGCGCCCGGGCAGGCGGTGCGGAGCCGGGCTGCAGCCTGCACCGCTCGTCTTCAAAAATAAAAAAAAACAGATCAAGCCGCCGGAGCAACCCGAAGCCCTGAATGCACGGGAGGACGGGGTCTGCGCCGGTGCCCCGGGTGCCCACCCTGCTCCACGCCCCGGCCCCGCAGTCTCTGATCTGATCCGGCCATCAATGCACCCGGCTGCCCCGGGGGAGACGCCTGGCCGGCCTGAGAGCAGCCC
>NW_005842453.1:4798-45895 GCF_000455745.1 Alligator sinensis
CCCCCCCCCGAGATCCTCCTCTCCCGGATCCAGCCCCACGGGAGATCCCCTCCCCGGGGGCCGAGATCCGCCCGGTCCCAGCCGTGCTCCCCCATAGCCCGTCTAGCAGTGTCCGTCTCGGGCTCTGTAGAGAGACTAGACAAAGCAAAGCAGCCCTTAGACGTGTTTGGGAATGAATCCCGGGGCCGTAACCTCCCTGCTTATTTGCTTTTCTATTCACCCATCCATTCACACGCTTCCATCGCCCGGGTCTAGGCTATTATCCCGAAGGATCTCTAATAGACGGGTGCGGACAGACGTGGCGGCTTCCCCGAGCAGGGATCAGCGCTGCTGTCGTGTCTTACCTTGTCACCGTCATTGTCACCGCTGAGTGGAAAAGATGCCCGGCGGCTTCTCCGCCTGCTTGATGGGGGCACTGAGGACAATGAATGCAGCGTGGGCGCCTCCCGGGCGGCGCGGACAGCGGACACGTGGGCGCCCGCTCCGCTCCCACGGGGCTCCCCATCGCCCGCGCCCGGCGCTGGGACCAGCCGGGCTGCTACATCCTCGCCTCGGCTCTGCCAGCTGCAGAAACGGACCGGGACGCCCTGCAGCCCACGGCAACGCTAGCCTTGTGCCTTGGACCGCCTGAGAAAACTCTTTAAATAATAATAATATTAATAGCAACACCAACGGCGGCGGAATAGGTTTCTGATAAGAAGAGCTTTCAGCTCTGATTTCATTTTTCAGCACAAGGATGTCGGGCTGACACAGCCCATAAAGGAGAGTATCAAACCACCCAAACACGTCCCCTGCCTGGAGCCTTCACCATTCCCACGGAGATGTTCACTCTTCCTTGCGTGTGTATCTTAAAAGCAGAACCAAATTAGACTCCAGTTGTACCGAGGGCACATTTATGAGAATGATCACAGAAACAATAGCCGTAATAATAATAGCAATAGTAGTAATAATAATACAGTAACCACAACAATAATACCAACAATGATGCTTACGATAATAATAACAACAATAATACCAACAATGGTGATTACGGTAATAACAACAACAATAATACCAACAAAGGTGATTACGGTAATAACAACATTTGTAACAACAACAATAAGAATGACGAAGATGGTAGTAATAGTGCTGATGATAATGGTAATAATGCTTCTACTATTAATGAGGATAGTAAGCATAGTCATAATAATGCTACTACTACTACTGATGATGATGATAGTAATATTACTACTACGAATGACAGTAATCATAGTAATAATGCTATTAATACTACTACCACTACTACTACTGAGGATGATAGTCATACTACTACCACTACTAATGACGATAGTAATAATAATACTACTAATACGACTACCACTACTACTGATGATGATGATGATGATAGTAATAGTACTACTACTACTACTACCAATAATAACAACAGTAATGGCGATGACAATAATAATATTGTTTACGGATGTTCAGATGAAAAGCATAAGCTAATTTCCAGGACCTGATCTCCTCCTTCCCTCCCCCCTGAATAAATAAATACATCGACTGAAGCAAGAAAGCAGCGCTCTAGGCAGATTGTTCCCTTAGGCAGCCTCTCGCCTTTATCGTAATAAAGAACATTTTGGAAGGGGAAAGCAATGGAGAAGTTACCCACAAGGAAGTTTAACACTAGAAGAAGTGGCAGGGACTCCCTTGCAGCGCCCAGTCTAACGGAGCTGTGCTGTCCTTCTAGGGCTGGGTGATATTTATGTATTTGTTAAAAACACTGGAAATGATCAAGCAGCTGGTGCTTCCACTTAAGTTCCAGGTTAACTGTCTTGTTACGTGCATTTGGTTTAAATATCTGGTATTTAAATGAGCGGGGAGCGCTGCTCCAAAACTTTTATTGTCCCGTCATTTTTTTTTTATAGTATCCCTTAATTTGCATTATGTCAACTTGCAACAGCAGGGATCATAAGCGCAGGAACGAGATGCAAAACCACCACTAACACTGGCACGCAGGGGATACACTCACTCGCCTCTCCAAAGTAAGGATCTGCTGTCGATTAGGAATGTTACAATTTCAGGAGACTCGTAAAAACAAGAACAGAAAAATCATCTGCTTCCAAAGCCAGCCCCGGAGTTGTTAAAAGGAATTAGACGCTACAGTGAAATCAAAAATCATTTAGAAATGACTTGGGGATGCTCCGGATTCTGATTCTTCCCTGCTCCTAGGAAACTCCAGGACAACGGTGTCGAGCCAGCCCGTGACTCTAGAGGAGTCAATTCCCAAAGGATGTACACCTGGGAAGCCGCACATCAAGTGCCAGTTTGTCATTCCACGGAGACCGGTGTGAATCCGAAGTAATTTGGAGTGGCGCTACTTCGGATTTAATCCTGGGTAGTTGCCCGGAGCTGAAGTAGGTTTTCGTGATGCTTATCTATATGTACATAAACATATATTGAAAGCACACCCGGAATCAGCAGCAGTCCCGTGCTGCTGTGCAGCTCCCCATGACACCTGGGAGCCAGACGCTAGCCTTGGGGCAATTCTACTTCGCTCAGGCACAGAGCACAGATCTGCGCCCCGCACCGGCCGCTGCTACCAGGGGCTGTGGTACCTCCGAGGGAGCCAGCGCACAGGCGACCTGCTGTGTGCATTTAGGGGCAGTGCTTTCCCCCTGTTTCCCTCCTTTACCCAGGGATGAGCCTGCACCCACTGGATCGGGGCAAAATAACGATTCCGGGCCCGATCCTGGAGTCATTTGCAAGCAAAACTCCTCTGGGCTTCACTGAAAGCCTCCCGTGACAAAGGACTCCCAGGATCAAACCTTGCTGATCCATTTCCAGTGCTTTCATCGGGAGAAACTTTCAGCCCTTTAACATTTTTTTTCTTCTTTTCAGCATCAGAGCCAGCAGGGATGACAGGGTCATCGGGGCTGCTGAAGGCTGCGCTCCAGGCTGGGCTGGATGGGTGTCTCAGTGCAGGGCTCGTTAGAGCAAGGAGCATCCCAACTCCAGACCCTGGGAGGACAGCCTGGGGGGAGATGAGTGAACCTCTCCGGTGTGGTGTTTTGGTTTGTTTTTTTTTTTGCCCAGAAGCGTTTAGACTTTCCCCAGCCCTGGACTTTGCAGCCTGCAAGGACTGGGCAATGGGCTGATTCATGGCTGGAAAGGTACAAGGAAGGGGAGACAAGAAAAAGGCTCAAGTGCCTCGGAGCTCCAAGCCCTTGCTAGACGTGTCAGCGGCTGCCTCCCCGTCGGGGCTGCGCTGTGCGCGGGGCACCGGGCACCGGGCACCGGGCATGGGGCTCAGCTTGCCCCGATGACCCTGCGGCGGCCCGTGGTGCTGAGCCAGGCAGAGGTGCAGGGCCAGGAGGGCTTTCTGCCTCCCCTGGTCCCTTCCCGTCTGGGCTGTGCGGCACTCAGCGGCGGGACCCAGCCCCGGCGACACGCCCGCCGTCCCCGCGCCCTGCGAGCGACTTCTCTCTAAACTGCACGTGGAGTGACTCCGGATTAACCCCCGGGGTGGGGGAACTGAAAGCCAAAGCGGGCCGGGACTGTTGAGACCCTCCGCACTGCCCTCCTCGTAAATCTCGACTGATGATTTTTAAATTCAACTTTAAAAAAAAAAAAAAAGTCCCGTTCAACACACTCGTTACAGTTGTCGCTTGCTGATCGTCTTATTTGTGTCCCCCCCACCCCCCAGCTGAAAGCAGACAGGCTGGGCGATCCCGGCAAATCAGCAAAACATATCTAGAAATCGGTTTTTTAGATGTGGTGCCCTTCTTGGTTAAAGCGTTGCTAATTGCCAGCTTGCTCCAGGGTTGCCAAACAGAGCAGCAAAACCTCCCCGCATCACGATCGTGTCTGAAAGCCTAGGAAACGTGTTTTAGTCCACTACTGAGGTTTCACCCATGGCTTAAAATAGATTGCTGTCCTTTGACTACCGAATTAACAACGTGGCTTCAGCTCCTAAGTATCTGCCTATTGAAGTCAGCGGGTGTCTGCTTGAAAACTCGATGGTATGATATGCAGACCCGTGCTCTTCTTGCACAAATCACCCCAAAGAGAGCGATCCCTGCCAACTTCCTCTTTACATTTCAGTCCCACTCACACAACAGATGCAGAACATGCATAGGCTGAGAGAGCACGTTTCATTAAAACAGCACAAAAGTCTTTACAAAGCGATAAATTAAGTGCTGGCTTGTTTGCAAACTAGGGTGACTTCCATGGTGTAAATAAATTATTCCATTTTCAACTCCAGCCCCTTTTGCCCACCATTGCTGCCCTGTGGATGCAGCTCAGGCTGCTTCAGTGAGAGTCAGCATTTCCATTATAATTTCCTATTTTCAAGAGTTTTTACAGTGATCATAAAATTCAATCCAGGCTCCAAACTTGGCATCCTGGGGCTCCTCCAGGGAGTCAGTCCTTTTTGTTGTATTTGAAAGAGGAAACCATTTATCTGTTTTTACATTACGAGAGCGCAAAGAAAAGGAAGCAAATGCAGAGTTTGGAGAACTTTTTTTTTTTTTTTTTTTTGCATTTTATAACCCTGATTTTTGTTCAGTTTTATGGTATCTGCCACAGACATTAAACGAATGTACTGCACAGTAATTAATAACACATGAAAAGTCATCAGGTTATATCGAATACAGAGTCCACAATCAGGACTGGTCACATGAAAATAACTTTTATCTTGCTAAACTGCTTTCTTTGCTAAACTGATAATTTGTTGGTAACTGATCTACAATATGGAGCAATGCCCCGGGGTGTTTGGGTTAAAAATGACCTGGTCTTTTTGTTCAATGAGGAATGTTGTGCATGCACTAACATCTATCAACAATTTCATAAGGATGCAGGTGTTTAGCATGCAGATTTTAGGGGTCTATACTATAGTCCCCTTAGTGTACAGTGTATGTATAGCAGTCAAATAATCTTTGGATTTAGGTGTCCCTAAGTATTCATTTATATGATGGATTGTAATTGCTCAATGGTTCCTCTGGAACCATTATAGTCTATCAGGTCAAAAACCAGCTTAAAAAAAATCCTTAATACAAAGGCAGCTGAAGTGCTTCATGTATGTCCCATGTGCACCTATGTCATTTCCATGTTGATGCAATGGTGTAACTAGCTTGGCGTAACGTAAAGATTTTAGAGGCATGAGTTGGGATGGGCATCTGGGGCAAAGAATGGAGTGAATTAAATGCCGGTGACGCTTTGATATCACACACCACTCACATGGATTCTGTGTATAGTACCTATTCTACCTTCTGTAGTGGTTTAACGCATTTATTTTACAAGTCTTGAAACACCATAGTGCCATTTCACTACTGTCTATCCTGGGTGGTGGGTCATGGTAATGCTTTCTTTGGGGCGTGTTGCTGGCACATGAGAGGGTTGAAAATATTCACAGTAGGCCAAGAAAGAAGTGTTTCTTCAATGGGTGTACTTTGAAAAAATTGGCAGACTTCTGACATTCAGGGGATTGGAACGCGGAGAGGAAAGCCTTGAGAAAAGGAAAGGAATGTGGGCGAGTGTATCAAAGGGGCATAACACTTGCAATTTATCACATGGCTCTTCAGCTGATGACATAGTTACTGCTTCTGTATGTATGCGGAGATAAACACAGAATACAGAGCTATATACTATAGAACACTATGTGTACATGTGTACATGCACATACACACACTGATGGGTTAGTTCTATTTGTTCAAGGAAGATAATATATCTTAGTTTGTGCTTGCATATAATATGGAATAGAAAAATGCAGGACAGTATCTGTACTGCAAAGCACTAATATCGTGATGAATAATTAATAGTGGATTTTGGAATTCTTTGGGATTAAAGGCAGGATTTGCCTGCAATCTAGTCACTAAAAAGGGAATAAGAATCAGGATTGTAGTGTTCCTTTTCTGGTTATAGCATTCACTTACTGTGATCTCAGGAAGGTGATTTGGAGCCAATAATGTTCCCACTGCAATGTGAGGAAACTCACCTCTTGACTTCATATACATTTGGATTTAGATTTTACTATATTTTTACCATGATTTATCTTTTTCCTACAAATGAGCAATATCAGATGTACCTATACCACAGGAATACTCTGAAAGCTGGTCTGACTAAATAAAACCACTCCTGCACCAAGGAGATCTATTTGGAACAACTTCTGTGTGTATGATAAATTTACATAAGGCCTTGTCCATACTAAGCAACTCCATAGCTTTAACTTCCCACCTGTGCCTAGTCCCTGTTGGAGTTAGAAGTGGTAACAAGACCCCAAGTGTATCTATTCCATTCTGTTTATTTGAGTTCTTATGTTGCCTTTGTCACCGCAGTAAGCACCTTCCAACAGTGCATTGAAGGATTTGACTAACATCTGTCACATACGGTTTGTTCTCTCTTTCATCTTTTTCCCAGCAGGGTGATGGTATATATAGTTTAAGGTTCTGCTTTGCTAAGATTGTCTGAATAGGGTATTATTTAATGTATATGCTGCTATATGTTTATATTAGAGAGGGTGGGTTGAAGAAGTGTCCCTTGTACTTAGAACCAAAGGCAATGAAGTTTGCCATGGTCCCCTTGCAGTACGTGGATATGTCTTTGGGGAACATGGGTATGTTCCAATGTTACACCAGTCCCTGAGCATGCTTTGTCTCCTGTATAGGTGAGTTTTACCCTGATAAGAGAAAGTTTAATTATGTCTGACAAGTAGAATTGTCACTGCTGTAATCATCCTGGAAATATAGGCAGCCTTGTGTGTATCCCAGGCCCCAGTCCAGGTCCCTGAAGCTAAGGAGCAAGACCTTCAATCAGTATTTAATGGGAAGCCAATGTATGAGAGGGACACAGATTGGAGGTTTGTTACTTACCACTGTGTCAACTGGCTTGTAATAACTGCTAATCTTAGAAGTCATCACACTTGTTCCATCACAGGACCAAAAGGCACCATGCAATGGAGCCAGATTTTCCTGGCTTGCACAAATATATCATCAGTCCTCCATGACCAGGACAGGGAACAGTGCCACTTCGCATACCGTGGCAGCAGCTATGAAGCTATACTTGATCAGCAGTGCAGATCTACTGGTAGTAGGATGGGTCTAATCTATAATGTGAATACGGCAGTTTTTACCATGCTGTCATCTCTCTCCGATCCTCTGACATCTGCCACAATCTCTTTCCTCCCATAACACAGTGACCATGTTTTTGAGGATCAGTCCTGTCCCCTGCTGTTCTCTCACTTAGGGAAGCTGTTGACTCATCTGTATGACTGTATCAGTTCTGGGATTCAATCCTTCCATGTGAGTTTTGCTGTTGATCTCAATGGCAGTAGTATCCAACCACTGGTGTATACCTCTGCTGCAGATGCAGTTCATATGTTTGTACTTAGTGGAAAGGTGCTAAAATAACATAAAGTGTTACTGCTATTAATAAATATCTATTAGTATTGATTAAATTTACTTAATTCACTGGACTCACTCAAGGACATCATTATGGTGTCCAGGGCAAATATTTCATTATTTGAAACTTCCACAAATGAAGGAAGGTTGTTGAGGGACAGGGGAGAGGAATAGCTATTTTAATTAAATACATAGTTACCCACAATGTCTTTCCTGTTTTTATCATATTCTAAATATATATCTCCTCTGTAGGCACAAATGACAGTTTTAAACTTTTTTTAGCTTTAACTTTATAAAAGGAAACAAATTCCTATTGAAAACTACGTGGAAATAAAGCCAGTAGATCAGCTAAAACTCACAATCACAAAGGAAGTGGTGAATTGCATAAGAAAGATGATTTTCTAACATACCCAGTTACACTGAAGAGTTGCGGATAAAGGTCAGCTAGGAGAGGGGTACCTCTTGCCATCAGGTGATCTTAAATACCAAATAGGCTTTAATATGTGGGCCCAGGGGGAAGGTTAAGTAACAACAGAGTTTCAACCCTCACCAAGAATTTCCTGCTATTTGTGGTTTAAGGTCAGACCCTCAAGGTTATTTTAAGATAGGTTTTGCGAGCAAAATTGTAAGAATATTACAGCCTGAACATTACAGGATAGAATGGGATCATAAAATCTTGTCTACAGACACAATCCTGAAGAAAACTCGCCACCTGCTGGTCAGAGAACTATTAGTTTCATGTGTCTCTAGACAGTATTTGATAAACGAATGTCATCGCCATTCAAATCACTCATATTTCAAATCTCTACTCCATTTCAAACATGCATTCTGCACTTCTTGGGCTGCATTCTATTAATATCACTATATGACTCTTTTACCCTCATATTTTTTTCTTTAAACACACTGTTCTAGCATGAATAATTGCCTCCTGGGGTTAATGATTTTGCATGGATGAGTTATGCTCCATATTTTGGTCTTCTCACTTTAATTCCATGTTTAGTTTCCTCAAAGCCAGCTCTCAGTGTAGATGCTTTGTGAGAAAATGTATCAGGAGTCCTTGTGGTTTCTATAATGATGTTAGTTTTTCTACAGACCAAATGCAAAGTCAAGACTAAGTAAGATAACTAGTTTTACTGGAGATAGTCTTCATTAATGAAGTGAAAAGAAGAATGCCTAATGTAATCAGAGTACAACTGATTTTCCATTACACAGACTGTAAATGATACCAGAACATCAATGTTACGGATTTTGTAAAAATTCTGTTCATTGTATTTATTGTTTTTTTATTTAGTAAATCAAACAGCAATGTCATGTAAATATGTTACTAAAGTCCCTTCCATTCTGAGACCTTCCCTAGGAAGATGCTCATTGATTTCAGTGAGGGTTGCTATAGGTCCCTAGGCAGTGACTCAAAACAGGATGTGTCCATTCTTCTATAGTGACCTTGAATTTAGTCTTTATTTTGTGGTGGTTCTGAAGACTTGTTTTTCCCAGAGTCTTTTCAGTCTTAATCCACCCCAATAAAGTTTTACCTTTCACACAAAGTGCTTTTCTTGTTGCAAGATGAAGGAAACATGAAAGGCTGATATAATCTTAATTTGGTATTAACCATGAGAGGAGAGATCAGAAAACAGGAGGTAAACACAGAGGATACTGGCCACAAATAAATCAAAATTGGGATATAAAGGAAGATGATTGGCATTGCTAGCCATATTAGGCTATAATTACTTACAAAAGGAAATTTGAAACTAAAAAATATGGAATTGAGCTAATGTGTTTTTTGCCAAGATCTAGAGGAAAGTTATGGGCCTCATTCTAAGTCACAGTCCAGACAATTTGTACTGGCAGCAGGTGTTTTTACATGGACTCTGTTTATCTTCACTGAGTATTGGTGAAAAAACTAAAGCACAAAAAATGATGTGGGAAACAGGAAAAAAGAGAGCTCTAAAAAGAAAGGGGAAATTTAGCCCATAACATTAAAGAAGAGGAAGGCTAACACGGAAATACTAGCTAGAGGAGCCAAAGGAAATAAGGTAAGGTCCTGAAAAATGAGAAAATGATGGGAAAAGAGGACTATTACAAAGAGAAAAGGGCACAGAGGTGAGAAACCTCCATCATGTATATTTCTGCTGTGTTTTCCTGTAATAAAGGGTATTCAGAGAACTTTGAGCAGGAAACAGCAAAACTCCTATGAGGAAAACGATGAATAAAGGGTCTCAAACTGATATGTACTGGGGGCTGGGGAGTTTGCCTTCTCCTGTAGTTAGAGGTGTGGCCCTCTTCTTTGGATCTCTCAAGCATATTTAAACAACTCCTGCAAGCCACTGACCACCATCATCCCACTGCTTTACCTCTGGCAGGTTAGCATGCTATGTCTTGTAATTTTGTGACAGGGTGGTATAGTTTTAGGAATAAGTTAGACAAGGATTTATATGGAATGGTTTGGATAGGGATGATCCTGCCTCAAGCAAGCAGTTGAACTAGATGACCCCTGGAAGTCCCTTCCAGCCCTATTTTTCTATGACTCTATGAAAGAGGTGGCAAATACACATGACTAAAATGCACTACTCTTTCTGAGAGAGGGAGGTGACATTTGGCTGTGAGTTAGGAGTTTTGGATTTAAGCTATGGATCCATTATTGAACCCTGCAATACTCTTGGGTAAGTCACTCTAATATTTCTCTGCTTCCACTTTCCTATCTGAAAAATGTGGCTATACCCATTTGCATAAGAAGTGGGGGCTGTATTGACATTCAGTACCACATATACTGGAGGATAAATTAACTTCCAGGAGTCCATTTCTCTTGTGACTTCGAACAATTCTTCTCCCAGCTAGTACAGTATTTACTGCTTGTCTAGATAGCAGGTTGGGTTAGCTTTAAATTATACCAGGGATCAGGAATTTTATGATGAAATATTTTTGTTGGAAAATGTCAGTCTGTCAAAACTGAAATTTTTATCAGAAACATACCAGTTTCAATAAAGCGTTCATCACATAAGGGCTTAGGATGGAGATTCTGATCACCTGGATTGTGGAAAACCCCAGTTCAAACTGCCATCCCATCTGAGCTCCTCAAATATGAGGTTAGCTGCTAGTGTATGCACAGTTTAACACTCATTCCATGACTTTGTTTTTTGTGGTGTCAAAAATGTACTAGTCTACCCAAGAGAGATGACATAAGTCAGAGATCCTAAGGGCAAAGTCAAGGGGTGCATTTTTACTTCTTTATACCACATGCTGTGGCTGCCCCTAACTGCTAGTCAGCTGCTCAGCATTTACTGTCTTCTATGTGGTGGGGTGAAGAGGAGCAAGGATGAACTAGAACTATGCTTCCCTTTGCGGGCCACTTAGGAAACAGGCCCATGTTGCATTTGCTTAGAGGGTGGAGTGTCTCGATGACCCCAGGTGATGTAATGATAATAACAACTTTGGGGTGGGAGTTTTGGGAGTGTATTTTGAGGGGGTTAAGAAAAGGGTAGGGGGAAATGGAGAGAAAAGTAGGGTGATATGGACTAAGTCAGTGTATAGGTGTTATCAGTTATTAAAGGCAGTAAAATTAATGTGTGTGTCCAGTTTAGGCGGATGCATTACAAATATTCCAGGAGACACCAACGGCTTTGCTATGATGCTTTCCAGAATGAGGGTGCTCAGTATAGCTCTCAGAGCTGTCCTCAAAGTCCTTTCAGTTCCATTTTCCCATTGCAAAGCTATCTAAAGGAATTATCCTGCATCTTTTAATCTTTCTCACATCCTCAATACTCTTTGAAGGAAGTATCCAGGTCATCTGTGAGCAGAACTAAATTGAGCCAAGTAATTCTAGGCATTGGCAGAATGTGGTCAAAACAGGAGCAATTAGGAACACTGGGTTATAAGGCCCTTGCTAAGTATTTAAAACCATCACCTGCTGCTACATAGAATCACTTTGTATTATGCATAACTTGCCAAGCTCTGTCTTAAAATGAGTTTTTTTGTGTGGTTGGTTTTTGACACCCCCCCCCCATACTACTGTAGGAAGGCTGTTCCAAATCCTTACCATTCTGATGCTTAGAAAAATTAGCCTAAATAACTAGTTTATACCTTTTTTGTTCTTATGCTAACATTATTCTGTAGCTTAAATAGCTCTTCTCATTCCCACCAATGTATTTATAAGGAGCAGTTACACCCCTTCTCAGCCATCATTTTGCTAGGCTAACCCAGCTCCAATTCTTTTAATCTCTAGTCCTCCTTTGCTCCTTCTCTGGTTGGAAAATAATCTTTTTTAATGTGAGTGACCACATATCAAGGGCCAGGTTATCAGGTTAATCATATTGCCACAAACTGCCTTAGTCATCTGAGTTTACCCAGTTGCAACTGTTCTCAGTGCCCCCACCTGGCCACAGCTGCTTACTGGGCATGCCTGCCTGCTTTTAAGACGCAGTCCTTTCAGTGCCAGCAAGCTACTCAACAAGCCAGACCTCCCTATCTAGCCCTGGGCTTCCTACTCTGTTTCTGGTTTCCTTGGCCCTGTTTGTTTGTTGGTTCATGGTTTCCTTTGCCCTTAGTTCTGCTTCCTGGCTTCATCCTGGTGTCTATTCTTGGTTCCAGACTGCCTTGCCAGCTTTTGGACCCCTTGTACTCCAGACCCCTGACTTCTGATAGCCAACTCCTGACTTGGGGCTTAGGTGGATGATCGCTAACCTTCCAGTCCCTGTACAATTACAGCTGCCTGCTCCAGACCGCCTGGCTAGTAATGCTGGTTTGGATCCCTGCCCCCTGTTTCTTCTGACTGGCCTGTGTTTCAACCCAGGGTGACTGCCTATGCCACAATCTTTTGTAGACCAGTCCCTTGTGACCTGCCTGCTCCTGATCCCCCGACTCCCAGATCCAGTCTGGACCCTTGCCTCCCCAGCCTTGACTGTTCCTGACCCCTGAGGCCAAGCCCTGACTGCCTACATCCCAGCCATTCCCCTGATACCAGAACAGTGCATGATATTCCAGATGAGGTCATACCTTGTACAATTGTACAAGTACCAGAAAATTGTGTTCACGAGTTGGAGGAAGGACCACAATGTTTGCAGTTTCAGTTCCTTGCCTCCCTCATTTATATAAGCAAGTAGACATAGTGAAGGACAGCAACACCCAGAGAAGGCCTGGGTGGTTAAGCACCCAAGTGCTCAGCCTGTTTTTCCAATTTAATTTACTTAAACAATTTTGTTGAGGCCAAAGTGTCCCCAAATAGTTCGATCCTGTCCTTGCACACCACAGCACATGCTGTTTGCTGTTTACAGAGCAGCTGGATTTATTCCCTCTTGAATTAGGCGTTCAGTCTCTTTCAGCTTCCTCTTGCTCGTCTTCTTTGGCTTGTGTGACCATGTGCACTGGGTTTACACTATGCAGGAGAATCAACACGATTGTTACCTATCAAAATGGTGCAACTTTCTTGGTGCTGGCAGATTGAGACTCTCTCTTTTCTTGAAATCAAGATAGAGACCACAATACTCTCCAGACTTGTGTTTCTAGACTGGTTGTATTTCCATTTGGGATCCTGTAGCATCTTTCAGCAATGCATGGGTCTTCTTGAATGTCCACATTGAGCAGCACAGGGCTTGTTCTAATCACAAGGCCAGCCATTCCTGGAGCCTCCCAGCCAACTAGGACGCCTGAGGTTCAGATGTATTTAGCTGTGGCTTAGTTTTGTATGTTTTTCATTAGCTTCTTGAAGGGAGTAACATTTTGTCTTCTTTTGACCACTGTCTGATAGAACTGTGGATGCCTTCCCCCCTTCACTAGTTTTGGCATAGTCTTTTTAATTTTATTTTTTCCCACAGCAAAGCTATCTAAATAAAGATTTGATTATGCAACTTTGAATCTTTCTTTCTCACTTCCTTCGTACTCTTTGAAATATGTGTTTAGGTCAGTTGTGAGCAGACTTAGGTGAATTTATAGAGAACAATTTATCTGACAAATATACCTTTTACTGGCTAATGAATTAGCTACAGAATTACATGGTTGGGGTTTTTTTTTAATTATTTGGACTTAGGTATTTTAGCTTTGTAGGGCAGATTTGACCATTAGATCTCCTGTATAACACAGGTCAGACCATTTCAGTGGATTAACCTTGCACTAAGCTCATTTCTGCTTGGTTCTATTTTAAATTATTTGATGAATGGTTTATGCAAATGTATTTCAGCCAGTGGATTGCTTACAAGCTACTAGCAGTGAAGATTGCTTTGAGTATTTGCTCATAATTTGCTATTTACACTATTATTCGACCTCTAAATAATACGGTATTGCTCTATGCTCAAACTGCATAAACTCTATTTGGAGAGTTCAGAATGATCATGTTTTCCTTTCTGATGCAAGAATTAACAGGAATATATATTTATGCATATATACATTTTTCCCTTCCACAGATTTTCTTGTAAACAAAATTCTGCTCCCAAAATGCTCTAAAAAGTGAGTAACAAGAGGTCACAAGTAAGATCAAAGCAACTTAAATATCACTGTTGGTTTGCAGGCAGCCAGTCTTTTGAGACAGAGTTTTCCACAAATCTCAGTGGTTCAATGAGACAATCACTCAGTTCATGTTGGACTTGAATTCCAAATAGCTGAAGAGTATTCCGAGAGTCTGGGACATGCATGGAAGGGTTAATCTGGTCCAAAGAAAACAAATAAAGCACAGAAATGAGCCAAAATAGGCTTTTTATTATTTTACTTTTTGTTCTTTAAATTCTCATTGCTAACTCATGGCTGACTTTGCTTGGCTTACTAACGAAGAACCAAGGCAACTATCCTTTGTTCCCACATCTCATGACCACAACACTCATCTTGTGCTATTTTTCCAATGAATGGCTTCCCCATACTGCTTATGTCTTCCATCCTGAACTGAAGGATGCAAATAAAATAGCATGTTCCCTTGTCCATTCAGTCCTTGGCTTGTCTGCTCAGGCTGCCAACAGACTTGCCAATGAGTATCAATAACCAAGGGTGTAGTCTTTGCAAAGCATAGCCGTGTCTGGTCAGAACTGGCCTGAGACCATCAAATCTATGTATTTATTGAGTATAAGTTTGATGTTATGACTCACTGATTTCTGTTGACTGTGCTTTTTCCTAACACTATGCGAACTTAAAGAGGTCTTTCAAGTTTCATTAAAGATGAATCATTTGAAGGGGTTTTGTTCTTGGCAGGAATTACTGCCACCATTAATTTAGCATGAAAACAAAGCTAATCAGTGAGTTCAGCATGTGCAGGATTCATTCTTTAAAAGGGAAAATGCACATGGCTGTGGCTTTGCTATCTTCCATGGCAAAGGAAAGGACATTAAATGATGGGACTTTTTTATGGCGCTCAATGAGAGAAAAATAACTTGTGGTAGATTCATCCCTTTGCCACCTGTTGCAACCCTGATTAATCCCTCTTGCTGGACCAGATATCTATACTGGACTCAAGTCTCAGGTCTCATGCACTCTTGGCTAGCTAGGGCTGGAAGAGTTTAAGTACTGTGTCTCTGACTCAGAGCCTCTATGAACACTCCTGGCACAGACCCTATGTACTTTTTCTTCTTCTCATGTCTCTCCATCACATTTGACCGTTTTGTTACATGCTTATGCTTGTTTATTGTGCTTTGCAAGATCTTTCATTATACATGTGACTTCAAGCAGCAGGCATTGCAGTAGGTGTTGTGTAATCTGAGGCTCTGTGCCACAGTCACAGGTGGTTGAACCAATGGTACAGCTAAACTTCTTCAGTAGTTCCTTGGAGTGTCCAACTCCAGTACACAGGCAGTTGAGACATCACTACTTTTGCCATGATTTGCCAGCCTCTTATGGTAAAGACTCGACCGCTGGAATGCCCCTTTCTTTGCTGTCGGGTTTTCTCTTTAGCCTTTCGTTCCACATCTGTAGTCATGTCCCATTGGGTGTGTCATTGAGAGGTTGGGTGCTGGTGAAGAAGCTCCTGCATGACTTTAGACACTTGTGTGCCATGGGATGGTCATACAACAGGTGTTTTGCATCTTGAGTTGGTCACAGAACGGGTGACTCACATCTTGAGTTTGCCTCAACACCCACTTGGCATTGAGAGTTCAGTCTGATTTCCTTTGCTCTGAAGCTAGCGTTGGCTCTCCCATCCCTTGTCTAGCAGGTGCCATACGCTCTCAGGGCTCTATTTGAGTGGTTGTCCTGCTACTTCACTAGTTCCCTCATCAGGAATCATGTAATAGTAAGCAAAGACTCTGCAAGGGAGTTTTCAAACATGCACATGCACACTTCACTCATAGAAAAAGAGACATAGACTTGCATAGAGATATATAGATATACATAAAAATAACTGAACGGTCATACAAAACACTCTCTTTCCAGTGTCCTCTGCACTCAGGAAGCCTTTTGCAGTGCTTGCAGGTTCCAAAGCCCACTTCTTTTCTTGTTGTCCAGTCCAGCCTTCTTTGTCTGGTCAAAGAGAAAGAGCTACTTAGAGAAGATTTTGTTTTCTTATTACTTCTATTCCTTTCTGTCATGTGACTCCCCTGCTCAGCTTCTAAGGCACCATCATGCCGTCAAAGCTCCCCTGTCCTATAAGAACATCCATTACTTGGTTATCTGTCATCTCAAGTTCAGGTTGGAAAATTGTTCATGAAGGGGTTGTGCAATGCTTTGGTATTGCATTGTCAGGAGAAAGTTGTTCGAGGTTAGCTGTCCTTAACAGCTTTGCATTGTTCGCTTTCTATAATCACCTCTAGGAATTCCAGTCTTGCTTGGGGCAAGAAGGACAGGGAATGCATAATATAGTCTCACATTCAAATGGTGCTCACAGAAGAAATTGAGCTTGTTGTACAGTATGATGCATAACATCATCCATGTACAGCATTGTCAGGCATATGCAGATTTTGTCCAACTCAGGGAAGGTCAGGAGTTTGTCCCTGCCAAATTCTGGACCACTTATGGGGCTGGTTTGACCATAAGGGATGCTTTTTTTTTTTTATTCTCATGTATTACCTGATATTGCCCCTTGCAAGGATGAAGACTTTCTGAGGTATAGTGCTGCCCTAGCTGTTCCCTAACTCATCCCACCTCTTCTATAGCTTTTCCATTCTAGGGTGTCTTGAAGTACTAAAGTGAGGCATAAGTGGGGAACTTGTTTCTGTGCTGAGTGAGGTCTAAGGGAATTCATGGGCTTCATGGAGCTACTTTATCTCAGCTCAAGAGATATGCAAGGTCTATGTCTCTCTGTAGTATACAATTGGAAGGCCAAATTCTGGCTCCCTTTGGAAGTAATTTGGGGTGGAAACAGTGACAAAATTGTGAGGACAATTTCACCAAGCAACTGGTATAGGAAGAATCCTAGTGCTAGGTATCTACTTCCTAAATCTACACACCAAAGGAATTGCTAGGCAGCCAAGGTTGCAAGGTACCTAAAGCTGACTTGGAGAGAGCAGAGACATAGCTCCTTCCTGTTCTGCAATGGCTGGTGGTGGAAAGCACTGTACCCTCAGGAGGAGGGTTTCTTAGAGAAATTCAGCCTGCCTCTCTTCTCCATCGGCAGAGCACTCTGGGAGCAGCTGCTGCTATACAGCACCTCTGCACACACTGTAAAATGATTGAGGTTTATAAAGCCACAATGTAGGCAAACACAGTGAATTAGTAGGAAAAAATACATAGTTTTTATTTGGCAAGACTTGGGTTCTGTGTTTTTCTTGCTTGGATTAATGGCATTATTAAGCATTACTAAGATCTGAAACAGCACAGGGTAAGTATTGCTTACACACCTTTAACTGCTACTGACAGGCTTTTTTTAATGACATGCTCTGACTTTTCCTTTAGGAAATGTGTTATTTTCCTGTATCTTAAAAACTGTCAGGGAAAAGGGACAAAAGAGAGAGGGCTGGATCTGGAAAGGGGCTTAGGGGCTTCCCTGCTACTTCAGGTCCCATAGGCTAACATAGATTCTCAAAACTCTACTCACCTGTTGCCTGACCCGGAGGGCACTTAAATGTCTCCTTGAGGAATCTGAGACCAAGTGGATCCATGTGGGTAGATCTCTATGGATATGTGGAGTCCCACTGAAAGTCATTACGTTTCAGAACAAACTTACTATAAATAACCTGCAGAAAACGCAATGTAAAAATAGCATAATCCACAGGCTAAGGAGCCAAGTGATCTGGGGTAAAACCTGGCTCTGTCATCAAGTGGCAAACGCCCAATGACTTCAGTGCTCCCCCTGCCCATCTCTGTCTATCAATCTGCTGTGTGGTTTGGGGCAAGACACTTTCCTTCCCATCCTTTTTCTGTCTGTTCTATTTAGACTGGAAGCTCTTGGAGACAGATGCTGTCTCTTTATGTGTGTTTTCCCACTGTCTAGCACACCAGGCCTTGTAGACTCCATGATAATAAACATGAATACGTACAAGGACAATATATGCAACAATATATAATTAAGAGAAGCTGCAAACATAAGAATATGGAAGGGAAAGGAATGCTGTGTGATGAAGACCAAATGGGAGAGCGCTCAGCTTGCCAGTCACATGAAGAACCGATGCATCATTTATTCCTGGGCTATTAAAATGCAAAATATATTTTGCATATCATTTAAGCTGCAGTCTCCATGCCAAATGTTCTCCGATATCAATAGCTTCAGCTGCTCTGTGAAGAATATAATTCCTACATAGCAGGAAAATATGATTTACTCTCAGTCTTTCACAGACACATTATGATGTTAAAAAATGTAACTGGCTTTCCAGAATAAGTATAGAAGTCAGCTATCAGATCAGTTAAATATGCATGTATAACAGTCTCTCTATCTCTAATTTTGAAAAACAGCTATTTACCTAAGACTTTTTCATATCTTTTAATAGTAGTTTATGCTGCTTTTCTGAAAAGTGTATTTCATGCACAAATTCCTCTTTTGGTAAAAGAATTGGGCCAAATTCTGGTTCCAACAATGAAGCATGGCCAAGGATTGAACTATATGGTGCCTCAGCATCCTCACCTCCCTTTGGCATCGGCTGGAGTTGAAGGCATTCAGCACATTGCAAGTGCTGCTTGGTATCTAGCAGGAGTAGGACTAGGTCAGAAGTGTTCTCAGTATCATAGTGCTCAGCAGTTCCAGGGGACCAGCAAGAATATATTGGGTATTAGCTCTAGCTCATTGGTGCTCTCTCTCTCCTGAAGCTTCAATTCCCCTGTATAGCCCCATCTTCATTTTTTCTTTTTTTCTCTGAACACAAATCAAATTATTCCTATAATCATTTGTAAATTCAATGTCTTCCCATCTCTCTGGATTCAGATCCTATTAAAATGGCGTTCTGCTTAGGAAGCATTCATTCAACTGGGTGGGGAGGAGTGGGGCAGCCCTGTATGTCATGCCATGTCATGGGTGGCCAGGTCTAGGGGTTCCCCAGGGTCAGAATAAGCAACTAAGATCCAAGGGTGGTATGCAAAGTCTGAGTGTTGGGGAGCCAGGAGGCCAGAAGATCTGTCTGGGGAACTGAGTCAGAGATCCAGAGGGTCAGGCACAGCATGGGGTCAGGAGGTCAGCCAGGAGATCAAACCAGAGATGGATTAAGGAGCCAAAGGATCAGACCAAGCTCGGGGTGCATGGACAAGCTGGTCAGGGAGCCAGAGAATCCATCAGAGGACCAGTAGAGACACCAGCCAAGGGTAAGGCAACCTGAATACAAAGTTAATCTTGTTGCCCAGACACTTCCTCTTCCAGGTCAGGGCCTTTTATTGGAAGGGATAAAGGGTTGACTGACCCCGGATATCTGGCCATTCTGGTTGCAGGGTGTGGGCAGGTAGCTAGGGCCAGATATCAGGTTCTGGCTACCTATGTCCACCCTTCGTCAATGTGACAAAGTAATCAGTAAAGCTAACCACACTCTATCATGCATTAGCAGGTGCTTCACAACCAGGTCCAGGGAGGTGATACTTCCCCTCTATGCTGCATTGGTCAGGCTGCAGTTGGAGTATTGCATCCAGTTCTGGGCACCGCACTGCAAGAGGGATGTGAATAACCTTGAGAGGGTCCAGAGGAGGGCCACTCGTATGGTTAGGGGCCTGCAGGAAAGGCCCTGTGAGGAGAGACTGAGGGACCTGGATCTCTTCAGCCTCTGCAAGAGAAGGCTGAGAGGGGATCTTGTGGCCATTTACAAATTCATCAGGGGATTGGGGGGGGGGCAGCAAGAAATTGGAGATGCTCTGTTTACCAGGGCACCCTTTGGAATAACCAGGAACAACAGCCACAAACTGACAAAGCAGATTTAGGCTGGACAGCAGGAAGAACGTCTTTACAGTAAGGGTTGCCAGAATCTGGAATGGGCTCCCAAGGGAGGTGGTGCTCTCCTCTACCTTGGGGGTTTTTAAGAGGAGACTGGACAAGCACCTGGATGGGGTCATATGACCCCAGTGGTCTTTCCTGCCCAGGGCAGGGGGTTGGACTCAATGATCTTTTGAAGTCTCTTTTGACCCCAACAATTATGAAACTATGAAACTATAATGCTCAGCTGAGGTGGTGGCAGACTGGCTGTGCCAAGCAGGCTAAGGCTGCAGGTCCAAGGTCACAGCCTAGCACTATCAATTCTCTTTTATGCAGCCTGTTAGTTGCTTTTCCTGCTACGGCCTCTTCTCTCTCTTTGGCACCTGAATGACATTCAGGTTGCTCACACACCAAGCTTAACTTCCCATTGCTCTGCATTAGGACATTTCTGTGCCTGAGCTTCCTCATTTGTAAAGCAAAGGTAATAAACCTATCTTCCTGAAAGGTTGTTTTGAGGCCCTTACTTGACCTATCGGTTAACTCTAACTCCCTGTGAGTTTCTGAAAGTCTTTCTGAATTGTGGGCCCCTTTATGGGATCCCTCATGAGCACCCATTAATGGAGGCAGTCATCACCATAAAACACTTGAGTCTGTGCTCTTGTCATTCTTCCTAGAAAAACAGCTTTTTTTTTTAAAAAAAAAGCATTGTTTAAAACATTGAAAGGGAATGAGCTTCTCATTTATAATATGATCTAACATCAAGACTTTGCTATTTTATTAGAGACTCTCCCACAAAGTAACTGATCCTTATGTTCCCTCCAAATCCAAGATGCAGAAATCATTTTTGCAGTCAGTTATCCTACATCAAAGCCTCCAATAGTGAATACTCCTTAACCGGAGCAAACTGTGTGAGGCAGAGTCATTCCTGTACAGAGAGCAAATGTTCACCACAAAGCCGTGCAAGGGTTAAAGAGTCAGAAGTCCTGTACGACAGAGTCAGAGAATGCATATAATCCCAGCTTGATGCAATTACTCTAACATGAATTTAAAATAAAATTAAAGTTAACAGTTTAAACTGATGTTTGAGGGTTTTAAAAAGATTTAGTTTCCTTTGGAACCCCTGTGTTATTTGATCCAGTATAATCTCAGTGTGCACTGCTCATAACTCCTCTCAAGCACTATTACTACTAGATTATGCCCACAGGTTAAGTTACAAATGTCTAAAAACCTTTAAAATATTAAACCCAGATTAAAGTGTTCAGAGAATATGGTGTTTTTTTAGTCTCCTGCCATATCCTACATTTACTATAAAACTGTTATATTGGCATTCTAATGAAATGTCATAAAGCAAGTATGTAAGGAGGTGTTTTGGGTTTGTTGCAGTGGTATGGAAGCCAAGTTAACATGGCAACCAAAATGTGTAACAGAAACACTTAAATGTTTTTCATAAACTGCAAACCTTGTAAGAGCATAAGAGCACATTGACTACTGGGCAGCGTGTTATTGGAACTTATATAGATAGAGTATGTTACTTCATTTCAGATCATTTATATAAATATCTAAACTGAATTATCTGGACTGAAATGGCAAGGTTTCATGGCTAGAGTCCGCTAGGCTTATTTCTAAGAGTCTGCAAGAGCTCTATTGACTGCCAAAGGAGCACGTGAGGTATAAAGGAGGGCTTGTGGTGAGGGAGGGCATCAGCATGAGACCAAGATTTTGTGTTTTCAAGTTGTTAAGGGACTGATCTGGATCATCTCAAATGATCTCATTTCTTTGTGGCCCTGACACGCTGAAGACTAGGCATCCCTGCAGAAGACGGATATGGCAACGCTGATAGAGGATGAGATATTCATGCAGCAAGAGGAGGACAAGCTCCCAGACTTTTCCTTGACTGTAATGCACTTGTTCTCTGTTCTGGTTCACAGATGTTTATTTAACTACAAGAAAAAATGCCTTGTTATTAGCAATTATTAATTCACGGCATTTATACACATGCTTCAGGACTGGAGGGGGATGCTTTAATTAGAGTGGTTCTGAGACTGGTTCTAATTAAAGCACCCAGAGTGTCTCATGTATCAGCGTCCCCGTGCTGAAAAATGGCAGTGGAGGTGCTTTAACTAAAGCTTGTTGAACAAACTTTAGTTAAAGTGCCTCTGCTGCCATTTTTCAGCGTGGGGATGCTAATACACGAGATGCTGGAGGCTGCTGGAGCATGGCAATTACAGCATGTTGGAGCAGCCTCACTGCAGGCTGCACGTGTATAGGTGCACTCAGTAGCAAAGACAGCTGGGGCCAGTGATGCTTGGACTAATGCTCAGTACTTGACTTTAGAAAAATTCAAATCATGTTTGCAAAGAGTGGAAAGAGGGCACCACCCTGACTAGAAGATCCCCTTAGTTTGTAAATCTGTTGCAACCAAATCAGTGTGCTATTCCTGTAATCCAGAAGGGGCTCTACAGAGCAAATCCATCCAGGCTTAGTTTGGAGAAAAAGAGAGAAACTGCTCTGTGAAGCTCTTTGTGGCCTAATGAAATCCAGATGAATGACTTAGCAGCAGTTACCTGCACCAAGGCAGCTTTCTGTCAGTAGTGAATGGCACTGAAGCTTATAGAAACCTCCATTGAGAGTATGTGCAGCCAAAACAATAAGTAAGTATATAATAAAGAAACATACAGTAGGAAGCCATATATATATGTAGCAGGGAGAGAAGGAAGAGGGAGAGGAAAAGATCTATGATGGAGGGAAGTTAATATACTTTGGCAGTCTTATGTTCTTGTCATCTAGATGGAGAGGAAAGAAGCGGCACAGTATGGGGCCACAAGAGGCAGTACGGTTATTTATGGCCACTACTAAAGGTGTGCACGCTGACTAATAAATGACACGTTTCTGCACTGAAGAGCTGGCAGTGTAATTCTGGTAGGATCATGGCACAGAGAAACATTATGCAAAACAGCATCCCAGGTTGGCTTTTTTTGAGACTACACTACCGAGGTGCAACCAGCCAGGATAGACTGTTCCCCACCCTCCTTCCTCTACCTTTTTGCAAGGCTATGGCTCTGGGGGCTCTGGCGGTGGGCATCACACAGGAACAGCAGTGTAGTTCGGGCCTACTGACAGATGTCCCCTCATTTTTCTGCCACAGACACTCGTGTCAAACTGGCAAAAAACCCTCCCATTTCCAGTGCCAAAAGAAAGGGTGATATTGGGTGACATCTCACCCTAGCAGCCCCAAACCCTACTGCTGCTCTTGCCTGACAACTATATTCCTGGTAACATCCGTCACTCACATGCACACTCTCCTGTGCCACTGCTGGGGCCAGAGGAGGGGAGGGAGTGGGGGACAGAAGGGTGAGGCACCCCCTGCTCCATGATGGCACCCCCACCTTCCCTTAGGCAGTGCCTGAGGCTCGTGCCCCACTCATGCACCTATCACTATGCTACACCTACTTTACACATCCCCCTTAGGCACAGCATAGCAAAAAAATGGAGAAACAGCATTGCAAAAACCACCATACCAGGGTTTTTTTTTTGCATATGGTACTTTATTCACCACAAATGCAGTTTGGGTTTGACTAAAATCACTTGTGACTTTGACAGAAGGATTCTCCCACAAAAAAATAACAATTTTTTTTAAAAGAAAATATTTTGTTTAGATGTTTTCAGAAGGAAGCGTTTCAACCGTCCAGGTCAAACCCAGGTTCCGTTCCAATTACAACCAACGCTCACTTTTAAGGGTGCCCATGAATACTGTCCAGAGAACAGTGAATGAACTGTTTTATTTGGGGATGACCAAAATATTTCATTGGACCCCAAAATGTTGCTTGTGTCCCAGTGGATGAAAAATTATGGAAAACAATGTCTCGAGTCCGCTCATTTGAAAAGTATTTTTGGCTTGGTCTTTGACATGAACAATCAGTTATTCTCACAGTTCTAATAAAGGCAACACTAACCCTTCATGCAATGACTAAATAGCATGCAGGATTTAGGGTAAATCCCTTCACACAGTTAGATTTAATCCAAAGGAAACACACTGGGCAGCGGAAAAATCCCAAACAACATCATCTGTGAACTGATCATATCACCAAAATAGAAGTAGCCATGGAAATAGGGCTGGAGGAAATTAGCTATAATGGCCAGGGTGTGTCTTCCTTCTTCCAAAGCTCCTGTGCTTGTTGCCTTCCAGAGGTGGTGAGAATCACACAGAGAGAAGGAACCATGACCATAGAGGTCCATAGCCAGCCATGAAGACCTCTAAAAATACTCTAGTTTACATGGTCTTCCAGAAGTTAGCAATATTATGGAAAATGTCTGCAGAGCTTCCAAGTCTGTGAAGGAAAATCCAAGCCCTGCTAGCCTAACTGATGAAGCTTGTGCATCCTTGGATCATTTCCACTTCAAATGTATTTTGCTGGAATGCCCATAAGAGAAATTGCACTTGTGGTTTCTGTTGGCATAGCTGTCAGAACTTGTTATGTCTCCTCATTGCCTAAATACCTCCATGAAGGCTCTGTTGGTGCTGCTGGTGACACTTAAAATCTATTGCGATTAGTGATGATGTTTCTTCATGTTTATAACCTCTTTTGAAACAGTCATTAAAGCTTATAATTCCATATAGAGAAGCACAGTTATGAATCATGGCACTTGCAACTTTTTCTAGGTATGGTGGCAAGAAAGGCCATGGCAGAAACAGCTATGCCACACTGAAGATTGCATTTATAAAATCTAATGCATGCCTAATGGACACGGATATGGGACACAGCTATGATATGCAGCAGTTAAAAGTGACATTGTCAGAACTTGTAATTCTGATGTTAGAAATATTTTAATAGAAGGGAAAACAATTGTTGGCCTTTCTGTAAATCTCCAAAATTGCTGGTCAGCGGGCATGTATACATGACATGCTTAACTATGCAGTAACATAGTTTACTGTACAGTAAGTGCACATGTCTACATGTGCGCACGCTTACCGTCCTGTAAAAATGCTTAATCTTGAGTAAATTTGTTACCTGCAAATGCAGGTAGCAAATTTACACGTGGTTAGTTACTGCACAGTTATGCACGTGTAGACGTGATCTGGGAGCAAGTTTGCTCCTGGGTTCAGAAGCAAGTTTGCTCCCAGGTGTTGGCCCTAGCTGCAGTGTCCCCATTGTATATAGTGAAGTTTTGAACTTTACAGGTCCGCTGACCTACTTTAGACACGTGAGCATGCCCAGTCAGCCTCTATTATATAATACAGTTTTGGCAGGAAAATGTTGCCAATGTGGGATGTGGTATTACTTACCTACCAGAGGTGACTGACCCTCAGATTGGTCAGCGGTATGACTGGCATGACGTTGGCAGCCTTCCTGCCTGAATGATTGGATGAGTGGAAGATTGACGAGTGGCGTGACTGCAAGAGTTAAATAGGCCAAGGAGCTGAGTGTGTGCGTGCGTGTCTGTGGTGTGCATCTGTGGTGTGCCCGTGGTGCGAGGGAGTGTAAACTGTGCTGTGTTTGGTGTGTCTGGGCTTGGTTTGCTTGCTTGTTGTTGCTGTTACTGAAAGTTGTGCTGTACATGGTTAAGTGAGATAACTGTTGTCTGAGGTGCGGTCCTTAGCTGTGATCCCTTGTGACCAGTTAAAACCTCATCCCTGTGAACAGCATTGACAAACTGACAAGCAGCCTTGGAGAATGTTAATGGCAAAGTATCAACCCTCCCTAACTTGAGGACGGAGCCTCAAGGGCGAGGAAAGTCCTGGTGGACTGAAGGTTGGGAAATCTTGGTGGACGCAGAGGCAGTCTGTGCTCATAGCCAGGGTAAACTAGTCCATGCCCATGACAGCTGAGCATGGAGCTCCTCTTTGCTCTCCAGTCTGTTTCTTTCCCCAACCTGTGTATATAGTCCTGTAATTGCTATTGCATGGAATTGTATTCATCACGTTTCATATTTGCCTGTTGTTTCTGTATCTTTTCTGACTTTGTTTAATGTAGTCCAATTGTTGAATGGTTTGTGAGAGTCTGTAGGTTTCTTTCTTAGTTGCTAATTAGGTATTTGGCCAGCTAGTGCTAGGCCATAGGCGAATGGCTGGCATTGGGACAGGCCCTTACCACTCAAAAGAGATCATTTGCATAATTAGCCAAGTTGAGTTGTTGCTCTCAGCACCAGGTCAGCCCTGCCACTAGGGCTGGGCTGTCTCTATGGCAGCCCCAGCCTCAGGCCTTTAAAAAGCCTCAGGCACTCAGAGCTGTGGGGCACACAGACAAACAGCCTGAGGCTATGCCAAGCCCCTGTGTCCCCCTGGGCAGGCCGCAGGCCAGGTGCCCTAGCTTGCCTGCACCCCAGTGCCGCTCCTGGTACTGCAGGGCATTGACTCTGCTGTGCGGCTGCCAGTCCCATGCCAGGCCCCTGCACAGGCAGCTCTCCAGGCTCAGCAGCATAGGGACAGCCACACAGGGGCCCAGAGAGCCAGTATGGGAACCATGATGGCATCCTCTGCACCCATGGCCATGCCCACACGTACCACCCAGGGCCCCAACTAGTCCATGGAGGAGACAGGTGACCTCATGGTCCTGTGGGATGAGGCAGAGATGCAGTGCAAGTTTGAGTGGGGCAGGTGCTCCAATGTCCATGTCTATGAGGGGCTGTCATCCCGGATGCAGGAGCGTGGGCACAACCGGTCGGTGCAGGAGTGCCATATAAAAGTCAAGGCCTTCTGGACATAGTGGGTTTCCATCACCAATGACAATCGTTGGTTGGGGAGTGCCCGTATGTCCATGCCCTTTATGCAGCAACTGATGGACATCCTTACACCCCGGGACCCAGGCCACAGCCATGCTGTCTATAGTAGCATAGGTGGCCTGCCTGAGCCCCGGCTCCAGCCTGACACCCCCAGTGACACATCACCAGGGGAAGGCCCCTTGGGTGTCCTGCAGCCTGGTCTGCTGAGCTCCCTGGCTGCAACCTCCACCAGCAACTCAGTGAGCCTGTGCCTGTGCCTTTGCAGCCCCAGCCAGTCATGAGGCAGAGCCAGTCATGACATTGCAAGCTGCCAGCAGTGCCAGGTCCTCCCTAGGTGGGGGGCCTCAGCCAGGTGCCCATCTGCCATGCCTTGCCATCCAAGAATACCACCTGAAGCTGCACACTGTTGTCAACAGCCGTGACTGCGTGGAGCCACCAGCTATGCCAGCCCCACCCACATGGTAGGCCCTGCTCTGGAGGGAGCATCCTCCCTGCCCCTATGTCCCCCCAACCCCCCGCCCAGGCTGCCTAGGTGGCCCCAGGTCCTCCACCACAGCACGAAGGGAGCGAGGAGATGGTACCAAACTTTACTGAGCAGCCCGTGCCCCTGCAGCTAGGCAAGTGTGGGCTTCTCATATGCCGGCATCAATGCCAGCAGTGATATCCTCTCTGGCTGCGGGAGACAGGGATGTGTTGTACAGCCACAGGTAGTCCTCCAGACAGTGGTAGAAATTGCGGGGCAGCCTGGGCTTGCCCCCCATGTTGTTGTAGCTCAGGGTCCTATAACAGGTACACAGGTGCACATGGGGAACCATGGCCAGCAGCAGCAGCAGCAGGGTGTAGTGGGTTGGGCACCCCCTGGTCTCCACAAACAGCTTCTTGTGCACTGCCTGGAGCACATGCAGCAAAGGCATGCTCAGGGCATAGCAGCAATGTGGGCGGAGCTGGCCCAGGGGTGCCGCCCCAGAGAAGACCCCTGTGAGGAAGGCAGGGGTGCGGGCAGCTCCTTGTCCCAGTCGTCTGGGAGTCCTATGCCCTCTGAGCCCGGGTGCTGTGGGCTGGGGTGTAGTGCAGCAGAGTGGGTGGCCTGCAAGACAAGAGGGGGATGGGAGTGGGGTCTGGAGCCATGGCAGCAGGTTCTGCCAGGAGCCTGGCCTGTCCCACCCTGGGAACAAGGCAGGGGAGGCAGTGGCCTGCTGGCCCCAGAGGAGCAAGCAGGGACAGGGGGCTCAGCCAGCAGCAGTCTGAGCCCAAACCTGCCTGGATGACTTACCATGGTTCCTAGTCACCTGTGCATGCCCAACCCCTGATATGAGACCAGGCAGTGCACAGCCCCTGGTACACAGCATCTGATCCCTGAGATGTTGCAAACTAGTAGAAACAGCTTATGTCTCATGGCTCTACAGGGCCTGCAGCTGCGCATGGGAGAGAAGCTGCCCTCGGCAGCCAGGATGCAGCTTCAGGGTCACTGCAGCTCACACCTGGGACCCTGCAGATGCACTAGCTCTGCCAGAGGACGACCCTGGAAAGGACCCTCCTCCTGGACCATCTGGTTATGGTGTTAAAGTACTGGCTGGAGAACAGTTGGGCCTGGTGGGTAGAGGACATGGCCTGCTAGGGCAGCTGGTGGGCAAAGAACATGGCCCACCAGGACAGGTGGTGGACAGAGGATGTCACCTGTGAGGACTAATAGGACCCCTGAAAGGAGGTGCAGGACCAGGCACACTGGGAGTTCTGGGTGCAGCTCCTTGCCCTGAAGCTTGAGTGGGTGGAGGCACTGCAAGAGCATAATGCCATCCTGGTCTGGGCAGTGCAGGCTACAGACAATGACTGCTGGATGCTGGACACTGTTCTGGCCCCGGTGGTCACCTTCGTGCCACCCGCTGCCTGGCCCCCAACCCTAGGCCCGCTTGCCCCCTGGCAGGCACCTGCCACCCAGTGGCAGGGCCTGGGAGGGGGTTCTGCATCACCTCCAGCATCCATTGCCTCTGGCTTAGCCCCTGCCTCAGGCCCAGCACCACCCAGCCTGGGCCCTGCCGCACCGCTCACTCTGGCTCCATGTGGGCATGGAGCCAGAGCTGCCTGCAGAGGGGCCAAGACCACATGCCATCCCTGCTGACCCTGAACTCTGCCTGCTGGAGAGGGAGCCACCCGCACTGGGAGAACACCAGTCACTGTCGCCCCTGGGTGAGCCTCCCACCTGCCACACTTGTCACAGCACATGTACCCATGGGAAAGTGGCTAGAGGCCTGGCTCTTCCCCCTATGTGCTCCCATCCCATGGCCCCCCACCTTAGGATGGCCCACAAGGGGCATTGTACATAGTTTTCACAGGGAAAAGGGTTTTTTTTTTATTGTTGGTGGGTGGAGAGGGTGTTAGAGAGACTCTGTTGGGGAATAAAGTCTTGTTCTTCTGAGACATGTCTGCAGTGAGCGTGGGGGTGGGCACGGAGGGTGTGGGGTCCATGGGAAGTGGTGCAGGCAAACTAGAGTGGGAAGTGCTGGAGGAGGTGGTCAGCCAGCGCCTCCTGCACCTGGTGCCCTGGCCACAGCCAGCATTCATATGCATGAAGGTACCTTGGTGGTCCATGATGGCCTGGAGCACCATGGGGTGAAAGCCCCTCCTGCAGTAGTAGGAGTGGTCTTCATAGGGTGGGCAGGTGATGGGGATCTGGGTCCCGTCCGGGGCCCTAATGCACTGGAGGAAGCACCAGGCACAGAACCCAGCCACCACCACCAGGGGTCATGCATACGGAGCATGGTGTGCCCCAGCACATCCTGGAGGACACTGCACAACTCCAGGATGGCCTACCTGGTGGTGGCCTTACCCACACCAGACAGATGGCCAACATACCGCAAGCTGGTGGGCATGCCCAGCATGAGCAGGGTGAGGGCCAGGTGGGTGTATGCAGGGAGGGATGGTCATATGCCCATGTGCTGCCATTTCAGGTGAGGTCAGAGCTGCTCTAGGAGGTCCTAGAAAGTTGCCCAGGTCATGCAGAAGGCCTCCAGCCACCGCTCATCATCCCAGGTGTGCTGGATGACATGCCGCCACCAGTCCTAACTGGACTGGTGGGCCCAGATGTGGCAGGACTGGAGGCCCAGGAGGGTGAGGTTATCCCTGGTGGTGGCATCTTGGAGCTCATCAATGGTGTCCCTGGTGGGGTCTGGCCAGGTGGACAGGGTGGATGTGGCAGGTGCACAGGGGCTGCCCTGGGACAGTGTGTGGTGGGCGAACAGGTGGTCATTGTTTGCAGAGGACCTGGGAGGAGCGAGACAGCTGTGGGTCAGGCTGCGGTCCGTGTAGTGGGCCAGCAGGGCCAATGCAGTGGCCAGCAGAAACGCAGCACACTTGTCATTGCTGCTGGGGGTGGTGCTGGAGCAGCCATAATGCGGGGAGGTACAGGCAGTGAGGAGAGTGGTGCCACAAGGTGTCCCTGTGCTGGACATGCTGCTTCTGGCCAGGGAAGTGGCTAGCCAGAAAGCAGTGAGTGGGGCTGCCTTTTAAAGAAGGCAGCTGCGGCCAGAGCCTGGAGCTCCCCTAGTGGTGGCAGGGAAGCAGAAGCAGATTGGTAGCAAATCCCTGCATGTGTAGATGCATTCCTGGCACCATTTACACATGAGTAGTTTACTCATGGGTAAACTGGTGCCACAGCAAACGCACATGTAGACATGCCCAGTATGGAGCAGATATATAAGAGAAATAGTTTTCTTGCCTGCAGCCTCTTAAAAGTTGGGCAGCCCTGATCTAAAGCATCCACTACTTCCCCTGTCGGAACAGGATTTAGTGCTGGATGGACCATTTTTCGGACTTGGTATGACACTTGTTGTGTTCTGATAGTCTGGGCATCTTGCTTTGATTAGAACTCCCATGACTTGAGAAATCTGCCTGGTAAAAGTGTCATGAAAACCAATACATTTGTTGAAAAAGTTTTAATTGTGACAAACTGATATTTTCCAACTTAAAAATATTCTGGAAGGATATTCCTGCCTTGCTCTCCTATTTGTACCCTTGATTCAATCTTCCTTGGCCACGTCTGCATGAGACACTGATTGTGCAGTCGTCTGAGACAGCTGTGCTGTAGCGTTGTGTGGCAGAAACTGTGATGTGGTGCTACCATGCAGTAGTCTTGGGCTACTGCGCAGTCAGCATGACAAAAAATGCTATTCATTGGTGCTACTGTGCAGTAATGCAGCTTACTGTGCACTCATTTAGGACTTGTATAAGTAACAATTGCGCAGTCAGTGTCTCGTGTAGATAAGGCCATTATCGGGCAAAATGAATACTGTCACAGAAGACCCAAGCTGCTGTAGGCCTCGGATGTTTGTAATACGTTTTCTCTGTGCAGAAATGGGTATGTAACCCATTTCTCAGTGTGTTACCTGCACACATCCACATATTTAGATGTGTCTGACACAGAGACACATGGGTCTGCTACCATCCCAGTCTGAGATCTTGACACTCCAATAGTAGATCATATTTTTAGTCTTGTAGATCTCTGGCTTAATTTTGATGGTAGCCATAAGGATTCTGTGGATTCTGCTTCTTTCTGAGCACATCTACATGTGTCCCTAACTGGGCATTTGGTAGCGCCAAGCAAGTACTAAATGACTGTGCAGTACCTGCTATGTTGATATAGAGTCTCATGTAGATGTGCCCTCTGTGTAGCTTTTTCTACTGCCTTCACCATTATCGATAAGTGACATAACTAAGCCCTGTCACATGTGCTTTATACTATGTCTTATCATCTGTGTTGGGAAGAATTGTGTGGCTTTTTCCTCTAGTTGGCAGTATTATTATTATTAATAATAATATTATTATTACTATTACTACTGCTATTTCTAGTTAATATACTGCAGTGCCCCTTGCACCTAAACAGAAGGCATTGCAATTTGCTACAGTCCCCTGTTCCTGAGGACGTCAAGCTAGTTTATGTGTCCATATAACAGGCTATTGTGGAATGATTTGATTCTGGAAGATCTATCTAGTCAAATGCTATGTGCTTGGGATTAATATTATTGTTATTTTTATACTTTAGCATGTACCTTAATCTGTTTAGTAGAGCTGCAGGGAATAAAGTGTTCATATGGTAAACTCTTCAGCCATCTTCTGAAACTCTGAGCTTTCAGCTGCAGGCTGGCAGGCTTACACGTCTTTACACCCCAGAGTAGAGCCACTTGACTTAAATCTCAAAAACAGTTTCCAAGTGTACTTTCAGTCACATCAGTGTGAAGAAGAGCAACACTTTTTCACTGTAAGTTCTCTAGTGGTAGTTCTTGATTATGCTAATTGGAGCATTGTGATATCATTGGCTAGAGGTTGTAGCAAAGAGATACTATGAAGGTACATAGAATCATAGCCAGACTCCTCATAGTCAGAGTCAAGGATTTCTGCCAGAGAAGCTGTGTTCTAGTACTATAGATATTACAAATGTACAGAACATATATAGCTTATGTGGTAGTAATTTAGGGCAGTCAGTGGAGGCCAGATTTAATTCAGCCTGTAGAGGCCTCTGTTTAGGTGTTTCAATACCAAAAAATACAGGCATGTTTCCACAGGATGATGATCCAAATGACAAGTTTAGGAGCCTAGGGTCCCTATAGACTCAATGAACAGAGGTATAGGCCTCCAAAGAGTAGTCCTGAGTACCTAATTGCTGAGTTGGGAAGAACCTAAAGCTAGCCAATAGAAAACTCCTTGTACACAGAAGGGTGTCTGAACTCCTACCTCTCTCCACAGCTGAGGATCTCCAGATGGAGAACATGCAGAGGTATGCACTTAATTTGTTGGTGGTGGCTCTGCCTTTTGCTGCCTTTAATTTAGTGGTTAAAGCAGTGGGCCAAAAAAGGGGACATCTAGGTTTTAGGATCTTCTCAGGCTGGGGGAACTCAGATTGACCGCTTCTGTTTCCAATAGGATGATCCTAACTGTCAGGTGACATAATTCTTAGATTCATAGATTGTTAGGGGCTCTGCCAGCAGGGCTCCCCTCCACTTCCACCAGAGTCCTGGGACCTGTATGGCAGTGGGTGGAAAAGCAGCCGGCTCCATCACACAGGGCTTCCCCCAGTGGCACGCAAGTGCCGGGAGCTGCACATGCGTCGTGCGGAGCCTTGTGTGATAGAGGTGGGCCAGCCTGGCTGCACTCCTTGCCACCATGTGCAGTGCTGGCTGGAGCTGTGTGCTGCCAGGCAGCAGTGCCTGTACCGACCATGAGCAACCCAAGCTCCCACCACCTGCTACTGCTGCCACCAGTGGCAGGGGCTGTGCATAGGGAGGCGGGGGGATGTGTGGGGAGGGTCCCCACACCCCTCCACCCTCCCTCCTCCACACCCACACCCTGCCCACTAAGCTCTGAGCTCCCACCACCCCTTGAGCACAGGCTCCACACTGCCGCCAGCCCCAGCCCCAAGCTCCATGCTCCTGCCCAGCTGCTGCTCCTCTTCCCCCAGCCCCTACCGCTTGTCTACCAGGTGCCCAAAGTGAACAGGATGCCAAGGAAGACAAGAAGGTCTCCGGTGGCTGCAGCAGTGGCAGCAGCAGCCCCACCTGGAAGCTGCATGCTGGTTGGACCAGGCCCTTCCGCCCATGACGGTGGACACTGTCATGACCCAAAGGCATGATTTTGTGTGTGCTTCAGCACCAGAATTATCCCCTCCAGGTTACAACTTCATTGCACGGGAGAGTTTCCTATTGCAGAGGAGAACCCCGGTGCAGGGATGAGTTTCCCGCCTATTTTCAGCTTCTTTTGCAGGGTGCATTGCTCAAGTTGCAAGAGAAATGCACGGTGCAAAAGAGTTCCCGCCACCCGTATGCAAATTCGTTCCCCGCTATTGGCTAGTTTTAAATTATCCCCACGTGGCGGCTAACGATTGGCCTGTTAGCCGTATAAGAGGCTTGAGCAGTTTCCGCCCAAGCCGAAGAGGACTCCACATCCATCTCGTGGGGACTCTGGATACACGGCAGGGTAATAGAGACCCTGTGTGAGATTCAGAGGGGTTTGGTGACCTGATCCATCACCCACCTCTTCCCGTCTTCGAGCGGAAAGAATTTATAAGACGTATCTACGAGTCCAACTTTGGTGGCGCGCTCACCCAGAGCATCCGGAGCTCTGTTCCGTGGAGCCTAGCAAACTCCACGCGATCATCCGTGTTGTCTGTGTCTGTTCCGTGGAGCCTAGCAAACTCCACGCGACCATCCGTGTTGTCTGTGTCTGTAACCGTAACTCAAGCAAGTTTTCCAGCCTACACCACTACCATCTCTGGTGTAAGTAAACAATCTTTAAATCTACCGTTAAGCGTCTGTGCCTAATTCCAGCTCGTCGCCCTCCCTCTCCGATCCAGCATGCCTGGGCTGCTGGCCACAGCCCGCGTGCAGCACGGAAAAGGGCCCGGGTCGCTCCCGGCCTGCACAGACACGAGGTGTACGGGCTGGGTGAGCAAAGTACGGCCCGCGGGCTGGATGGAATTGCTTGGCAGGGTGAGTCCAGCCTGTGGGCCGTATTTTTCCTGACCCTGTTTTAGAGGCTTTGCAGCTGCTGGAGCAGGGTTGATCTATGTCACTTCTAGGATTACACAACTACATTCTGTGTAAATCCCATTTAGGCTGAGGTGGATATTGCCTTGGAACTGGTTGTGTATTAAGGTTATAAATGTGTCCAAGTGCCTTTCTGAATCTAAGCCATAAACTGCACATTTCTAGCAGTGGAGGACAGTATTTAGAACCGCAGCCTTCTGCTTACTTGGACTAAAAAGAACTCCAATAGCTGACACTACTAACAGTATTACATTTTCTTTGTGTAGTGGCCTTTGCTGAACTGGTTAATACAACTCTGCAGAGTGACTTATTAAATATATGCGCCTACTTTGCAAATACTCCAGGCTTTGTTTCTTATTGTATTGTACCCTAGTCTACTATGTGCAGAAGGTAACTGCTACATCCAATACTTATCCTTCTAGTACAGAGGTACTTCTGAAAAAGCCATAGGCTGTTGGGCTGCAGTATCATTGCACAATTCATCTATAGTTAAACATCTTGTATAGTCTACATTGTTCTGGGAGGTTAGTATAGTAAGCACATAAACACTGGGAATAGGATTTGCAAGATAGGTTCAACCTTCCTGTGTAGCCTTAGAAAAACTCACTTAACATACTCAGTTCCTTATTTCCCCATTAACAATATAGAAATAAATATTTCCCTGTATCACAGGGATGTTTTGAATATAGAAATCCATTAAAAATTGTGAGATATTCACTAATTATCATATTTAAAGGCAGTCAAAGCGAAGTAGTGGGGCAAGGCTAAGGACGTTATCCTCCCGCTCTACTTGGCCTTGGTGAGACCACAGCTGGAGTACTGCATCCAGTTCTGAGTGCCGCACTTCAGGAAGGATGTGGAGAAGTTCAAGAGAGTCCAAAGGAAGGCCACACACATAATTAGAGGCCTGGAGGGCAGGTCATAGGAGGAGAGGCTGAAAGACTTGGGACTGTTCAGCCTGGAGAAGAGAAAACTCAGAGGGGACTTAGTGGCAGCCTACAAGTATATAAAAGAGGTGTACATCAGGGCCTGGGGGAGCATCTGTTCACCAAGGCCCCCCCAGGGGAAGACAAGAACCAACGGGCACAAACTGATTGAATATTGCTTCAGACTGGACATAAGGAAAACCTTTTTACAAGTTGAGTGCTGAGGGTCTGGAAGAGACTCCCCCCAGAGTTGATACAGTCACCCACCCTGGTGATCTTCAAAAAATGTCTGATGCCTACCTTGCTGGGGTCATTTGATCCCAGCAGTCTTTCCTGCCCAAGTGCAGGGGGGCTGGACCCAATAATCTGTAAGGTCCCTTCCAGACCCTAACATCTATGAAAGTATGAAATACATTTTTAACCTGATTCTCATTTCCTGCCCACCAAATCTCCTTTATTAGATGCATCTTTAAAGCCCAGTTCTTCTAGACATCCTTCCTTTCTACTTCTCTTCACCAGCAATCTCCTTTCTCTTGTACTTCTTGTCTTGCCTTGTGGTTGATTTGTGGTCTTTGTAGCATGCCCAGAAGGTTAACACTTCTTGACTCTGAACCAAGATGGCAGAGTTCTGAAGGAAAGGTTGTGATTAAAGCTGGTCAGAAAAAAAATTGCCAGTTCAATGGAATGGAAACATTCAACAGAGATGACTGGACTTTTCCAAAGTTCCAGTGGAACATGGAGGTGTTTCCTGCCAGCTCCCTCCTTCATCTCCTTGGCAAGCCACCGATGAGCTGCCTGGAGTCCAGCCTTCCAGAGTCCATGGCTGCGGAGGAGAAATCTATGTGGACTGCCCAGCAACTTAAGATCACAGGACTTCCAGGGGCTATGGTCCCAGAATAGCCTACTGTATAGATTGCCTCCAAATCAGAGACTTCACAGCTTCCAGGGCCCATGACTTTGGGACAAACTACCAAGCAGAGCTTCCTGGAGCTGTGCAGAGAATTTAGAAGCATTTTTTGGTTTCCTAATGAGTAGTTTTTCCATCCAGCTCTACCTGGTGTATTGCAAGATACCCCAAATGTTGTGATTTACCTTCAAGAATTAGAGAGATTTTATTTAGGACAAGGAGAAAACCAGAAAAAAGCAGGTCTCAGAGTGAGGAGAGGATGGCTCAAACTTAGGTTCAAATCTAAACTTCATCATGCCACTTCTGAATTTTTCCATGAACAGAAGGATTTCACAATAGATAAACTTATTACAACACACACACACCATTGAGGGCCTCTCATAAAACAGACTTGCCAGCAGCATACATCCCATTAACCCAAAAGGGTTACCAGCTCAGATTCCTCCATGAATAGCAATTGTAGCACTATTGCACGGGGAGAGAGTTACTCTCTCAGGTAATCAAGTCCCAAATCACTTAGGTCTGCATAGGTTAAAACCAACACCTTGAACTGAGCCCAGAAATTTATTGGCAGTCATCGCAGATTTTTTAGCTTTTTTTATGTGCTCTCTGCATGATGCTCCACTTAATAAACAGGTGGCTGAATTGTGCACTAGCTCCAGTTGCCAAATGGTCTCAAATGTAGCCTCACATGGAGTGCATTATAGTAATCTAACCTCGTGGTAACAAAAGCATGGTTAAATGTAGCATGGACCACATGTGACAGGAAAGATTGCACTCTTCTTGCCAAAACACAGATGGGAAAACTCTTGGCCAACCACAACTACCACCACAGCATCTACAAGCAGCCCAGGATCTAATTCATGCTCCAGGATCGGAGTATTCTATGGCAAACCAAGTTTAAATTGTGGAGGAAGGTACTTGGATTCTGCAGCAGTCTGGAGCAATAGACTGGAAATTTTGTGATGGAGACATTTAAGCTGAACAAACTGAATACAATGCAGTCACCCATGCAGCTGTTGGGGTCATTCCTTTCAATACTAAATGTTTTTCTGATACCTAGGCTCTTCCTGCAGTTCCCATTTTGAATTGCCCAGCAAAGTGAAAGGATAAAAGAATTAAGCATCTGCCGAAGTGAAGGAGAACTTCTTGATCCTGGTCCTCTATGCCAGGACTTAGTTGGCATTTACATACCAGACATCTAGTGGTTAAAATAGAATTTACTCTGTGGTGTTTCCACGTGAAAGATGAAAATTGACAATTCTGAGATTCTGTGCTTTGCCCAAAGAACGGATACTGCTGATGTGGTAGTAGGACATTCCTAGGCGACTACAGAGATGGTAGCTCATTGCTTTTAGTGACTTGTCCCATCTGGGATGAGAGAACAGTTCAGTCTCTACCTATTCTAAGTATCTCTCTGCTGAGATTATCAAAAAGGATATCAATTTTGGGGTGGTTTTATAATACAGGTTTAACCTTTTTATTGTTTCACGTATTGTAGAGAACATAGGATTTTCATATCATTTTTCCTATAATTTGGTTTCCTGTTTATTAAACTAAACTAGCTTTTGGAATTGTAGTTTATCTACTCATGGTGGCAAGACAGGCCCCGGGGTGGCTGTGGTACCCCCTAGGGGCTACCCTATACTGCCAGTCCTCTATATAATCTCCACTGTTCATTTTTCCTTCCATGCCTTGATGGTCTTTTGATATTGGTTAGGAAGCTGCCCCAGGCTGCTCTTACTGGCATTTACCAATCAAATTGTCTTCCCAGGCTCTCTGGGTCCTCTGCCCACTAACTCAAAACTTCACAGGTCTTCACAGGTGTCTCTTGAGCCCCAGCACACTTACTGGTGCCCAGATGGCACTACTCTGAGCCAGTGGTCACTACCCATGGCCCTATTGGCTGTAATTAAGCCTCAATCATGGCTAGGGTTACCATACATCTGGGTTTTCCAAGACATGTCCTCCTTTTTGGTTCTCTGTCCTACGTCCAGGTAGGTTTTTAAAATGCAAGCAAATGTCATGGTTTTTGCTCTGCCTCTTTTTTCCCCTGACATTTATGGCTTGCTCAAACAAGGAGATGCTTGGGGCTGAGGGCAGCTGGGGAAGATGATTGGAGGCTGGGGCATCACATGCTCTGCGCATGGGCCCCAGCAGCTGCAGGAAGGTGAGAGAGACAGAGAGAGAGCTGCTGCATAGGCAGCAGGTCTGGGTGGGGGGTAGGGGGCTGCAGGTCAGGAGTGAGGGGCACTGGCAGGGCTGGGAGAGGCAGGGGGCTAAGGATCAGGAGTGCAGGGTATCAGCAGGGACAGAGGGACTGTGGTTTGGGATTAAGGGGCAGGGGCAGAGCATGGGCAGATCACTGCCCTCCCCCTCATCACAATCATATACCCCTTCCCCCTCTCCTCCCCCTCCCCACAGGCATCCTCTTTTTTGAAACTGGAAATATGGTAACCCTAATCATGGCCCCCATAGCCACACCCATGCCTCTTTGGTGTCACTCTGTCACTATTTACCTTTCTGTAGATTCTTTGGCCTTCCTAGCCTTAGCCTACAGGTTATTCTGGATCTAGACTGATAGCCGTGGCCCACTGGCTCTGGTCTGGACTTTTAGTCTCAGCCTCTTGTCAGACTCCAGCTGCCTATCTTGCCCCTCTGGGCTCAGCTCTGGCCCTCTCAGCCTCAGGCCACCCCTGCCGCCCACTTTGAACTCAGGCTCTGGTCTTCTCAGCCTCAGGGGGCCTTTGTCACTCAATTCTCAGTGTCAGACCTTGGCCTCGGCTGCCTGTGCCTTTCTTTCAGGGTCAGTCTCTGGTCCTCTCAGCCTTAGTCTGCTTCTATCTTGTGCCCCTGTCCTTGGCAGGACTGACTGAAAACCTGGTGTGTCCCGCAGACATCCCTGTGGCTTCCTTTCCATCCCTACAGCCATCATGCAGTCCTTCAGTATAAAACCAGAACAGAAATGCAAGCAACCACTTTAAACTCAAAGCTCACCTTATCACTGCCAAGCCATCTCCCTACTCATCTCTTCAGTTCCTCCCCTTCCAGTCAGGTCCTGACTAGCCATAGGTGCGCCCTCTTAGCCTTTAGAGCAGCCCACTGCTGTTTCTTTGGCTAAGCTCCAGGAGTACCCTTGCTGCCTAACAAGAGCTTTGCCCCATGCTCCTGTTGTTAGGCAGCTAGTCATGCAATAGGCACTTGCAGCCTATCGGTCCCTGGCTGCCTACTCCCCTGCAGCTAGCCCAGAATCAGCTTCTTCCCCATCTTGGGAAAATACCTGTTGCAGTTTGTCCCTTAAAGTAAAAGGAGCCCCTGGCCTCCTATTACACTCATTCACTGCAAAAGACTGCAAAAGCAATATCACTTATGTGAAACACGTGCAGAAGTTTAACTGTGATTTATGATAAATATATTGCAAGTTGGGTTAAACCTAGTTGAAATTCTTGGATATGGCCACCAACTTTCAGAAGAAGATGAAATAGGGTCATTTATGATATGATGGCCATATCAAAATGAAAACAAAGGAGCTTCCAAGGTCATTCAAGAATTTGACTTGTCTAAAACATAGGCCTTAATGAGCATTATTGAGTAGGAGTAGGGGTGTGTGCATGCATTTGTATTAGAGAGAGAGAAAGAGAGAGAGAAGAAAAGGACTTTGTGTCATGCTGGGACATGGGCATCCAGGTCCGGGGTCACTCGGGGATCAAGGTGCCAACCAGGGTCAGAGTAGGTGAACAGAATCTGAGATCAAACTGGGTCAGGAAACCTGTAGGTCAAGAGCAAGGTCTAGGAGCAATCCAGGTCAAGAAGCTAGGAGGTTAAGCAGAGAGCAGAGCAGAGGAGCAAGCCAAAAGAAACAGTGAAGCAGTCTTGAGTCAGGTTGCCCTGTTGCCAGGACATTTTCTGTTTTGGGTCAGGAGTTTAATATGTGGGAAGTGGAGGGTCAGAGGTTTAGGCCCCACTGGAGGCTTCACACCAGCTTTGATCAGCCAGGGTGGCCAGCCATGGAGTGGCAGGCCAAGACTCCAAGTTTGAGGTTGTGGCCTAATGCTTAGTAAGAAACAAATGCAGAAAGGCATCCTGCATAGGAGAGAGGCCCTCAGGACAACTCCTGAAAGAATTTTAGCGTCACAAGTAAGGAAACTTCCTGTTCTGTTCGATTCCTCTGGTGTTCAGAGAAGCTGAACTTTGCAGTCAGTTCTGACTGATCCGAATCAAAACCTAGGAACAGCATAGCCCTAACACATGCAGCTTGTCTCTGAAATGAATGGCAATTAATCGGAATTAGCTGTGATTGTCTGGAGGAAAAGTTTTATTTTGGATACTTCATAGGTACTTAAAGTGGGACAATAGGCTTGTAAGTCTCTAGGATCCCAGGATAAAAGGATTTGTCCTGGAAGAAATCCAGTGTCTGTTTTTACCCATTACATCCATGTGTGCAACCAGAGAAGATAAGATCTCCCATAAAGGATGTTCTTCATCCCAATTAATTTTCACTTATGTAGGTCTCTCTCCATGCCATAAGACATCTTAGTCAATGCAACAGACATACCCTGCTTTGCATGGTGTCTGCAAATACTTTGGGGCCAAATATGGTCCTAAAATATGCATAATAAGTAATAACTAATACCAGCTTCAAGACCACCAACTTCAAGGCCATATCTGGAGGCAGAATAGGATTCTGTGATAAGACATACACAACCAAAATGTGACATTAATGGAATAAGACAGTTACTGGAATGTTCAATTCAAGGTCCTCTCCACTAACTCCTTTACAAATTCCCCTTCTTTCTTTTAATACACAAAAGTGCATCTTACTTTACAAGCAGGCTAAAAAAATCCAGCTTTCTTACTATTAAAAAAATAGGAATCACTACATTTCCAGTGTTAAATATTCAGTTGGCATAAATCAGAATAACTTCATTAGAGCTATGCTAATTTCCAACATTAATGCAGAAGCACAAAGCTATTCTAGCTAACAAAATTATGGGATGGAAATGAAGCCAACATTTTCAAACACAAGTGCCTAGTGTTACATATTTACATAAATATTGTGTGGGTTTTCAGAGACGTATTAATTGATTCATAGATTAAAAAGGAAGGTGACATTAAGATGTTTTCTGATCTCCTGCAAAAGTAGGTCATTGAACTGAAATCATAGAATCATAGAAGTAGGGTCGGAAGGGACCTTGTAGATTTTCAAGTCTGACCCCCTGCCTGGGCAGGAGGAAAACTGGGCTCAAGTGACCCCAGCCAGGTAGGCATCGAGCCGCTTCCTAAAGACCCCCAGGGTAGGAGCCAGCACCACTTCCCTTGGAAGTTGGTTCCAGATCCTAGCTGCCCTAACTGTGAAGTAGTTCTTACGGATGTCTAATCTAAACCTACTCTCCAACAACTTGTGGCC
>NW_005842453.1:46950-48338 GCF_000455745.1 Alligator sinensis
GCTTGTAAAGCCGTGCCAAGAGCCCAGCAATAACCCCTGCTAGCTCCCTCAACACCCTGGGGTGGAGAGCATCTGGACCTGCTGACTTGAACATGGCCAGCCCCTCCAGAATACTCTAACCTGGTCCTCCTCAACCTTAGGTCTTGAGGCGTTCCCCTCGAGTCCATCTTGAAACACGGTGGGGGAGTCCTGGTCCCTGCACAAGAAAATGGAGGTGAAGAATTTGTTAAAGAGGTCTGCCTTCTCCTCTGGCACAACCACCAGATTGCCCAGCGCATCTTGCAGGGGCTCCACATTTCCCGGTGCCTTCTTCATCCTCCCTATATATTTGAAAAAGGACTTTTTATTATCTTTGATCTTGGACGCTAGTCCTACCTCTATGTCCACCTTAGCTTTCCTAACAGCCCCCCTACAGGCCCAAGCAGTGGAGGTATATTCTTCTTTGGAGATAGCGCCCCCCTTCCACCAGGTGTACGCCGTCTTTTTGGCAACCAGGCATTCCCGGACATCCTTGATGAGCCAGGGAGGCTTTCGGGCACTCTTGCCCCACTTCAGTCAAGAAATCCTTCTTGTCTGAAATAAAATATGCCCTTTAGAAAAACATCCACTCCTGATTTTAAAAATTCCAGTGATAGAAAATGCATCGCATCCCTTCATAAGCTTCTCCAATGGTTGACTACCCTCTATGTTACACATATGTACCCTGTTTCAAGTCTGAATTTGTCCATCTTCAGCTCCCAGCCATTGGATCTTTTTATCTTGATTTAAAATGTTGATAGCTGCTTTTTAACATCCTCTTAAGTTACTGTTTGGATTGGAAAGTATTTTGTCATCATTCTCATTGCCACACATTGCTTGGAGATCATGAAAAGAGCTCTGCAGACCAAAGCAGGTGCAAATTACAGAGGACCATGCTCAGGAGGAGGAGAATGAAGCACAGCTGCACAACTAGGTTGGTTACAAAAGAAGATTAAAGGAGCTGGGCTAAGTTATGAAGGGTATAGGATAGCAGGAAGGAGAGTTCTGGCTCTCCAGTTTGGGTATGATGTGTGGAGTTGGTTGGTGTCCTCAGTACAGAGTGGAGGGTGTTTGGTTCTTCCCATGCTTTTGGGTTTTGCCAAATGCCACACAGAGCCAGAAAGGACAGGTATCAAGGGGGAGAGGGGTACTTGTTTTCCTCAGATGCATCGGGTGTTGACTATAGACAAAGCTGTGAATTTTGACTGCAGTATGTTGATGCTTCTGCTAAGACTAAAAAACCCAGAGGTTCCTGGTTAGAGGCTCTTGCCTCCCTGTTCAGCATCAAACTGATTGCCACAAATGGGATCAGAAAGAAATTTTACCTCATGGTCAACTCAGTATGGGAGTGGGAAGGGTGGGGGCGGGGG